>NW_006408568.1:4294813-4295806 GCF_000296735.1 Chrysochloris asiatica | reverse complement strand
CAATTAGTCATGATTACAATTAGTCACTATTGAATCTTATGAATCTTTTCCCTATCTCTTTTCACCAGACCCATCTAGACAAGATGACAGCTATTCAGTGGGGTCTCTTTCTTTCCCCCGATACTCTTAAACTAAACTCCCTCTTGAAACCTTGTAAGCCAGTCACTTCGTGCCTTTATTGCCCCCTCATTTTAGGTAGCCAATGTCTAATTTGCCCATCCCTATCTACCCTGTGTACAGAGGGATAGCGTTGATACTTGATGTGAACACTTTTTCCCTTTCTTGGTATTTAGAGTAACTACCACTCTGAGTATAAGTCAGGTTCATCAAATTGAAGCAATTTACCCTTGTTTCCTTTATCCAAAAAAAAAATTTTTTTTCCCCAATCTTCTTCCAGTCAAGTTCTGATTATCGAACCATCGAGGCTAGGTCAAAAGGGTACTGTATGCAAGTTTGGGTGTTCTTGTGCATCTCCCCTCACTTCACATCAGCTGGATGTTTCACTCTCAGCTCTAGCCCTCTGTGGCTAAGTCCTTGTCCATGGGCTCAAGTGTCCTCTGGTCTCATCACACTTTGGACCAACCAGCCCTTCCTCTTCTCTCTCTCATCTCCAAGTCAATGGGATTCAATGGACTGGGATTGAACTCAGCCCATTTCTTCATTGATGCCTTTCTGCCTCTTCCACTCACCAGTAGACCAATGTGGTCGCCAGTAAGCTTACTTGCTTGTTTGTGTATTCCTTTGAGTTTCAGTCTTAGAGGGGAGTTTGTCCTGAAGGCACTTGATTGCTAGCCTTGATGTCTTCCTGGCGAACAGCTTTCTTATTCATGTAGTATCTAGTCATTCTGATATTTTTTGTTTTTTGTTTTTTCCTGATGATCTGTTTTTGAAGATGTATCTTCTGTCACTGTAGCTGTTCCAGTCTGCTTGTCCTTTCTAATGGGAATGTCTCACCTCATAAGGTTCTGGATGGGGCTCAGGATTCCACCTAAG
>NW_006408568.1:4269465-4293033 GCF_000296735.1 Chrysochloris asiatica | reverse complement strand
TTTTGTCTGCCTATCCCGCTCCACAATCCCCGTTCAGGCTTTTTTCTACTTCTAAACAGTTCAGGGCCGGCTGTGGCCATTTGGTTTTAAATGGAAACTGTCTCTTTAAATTTCGAGGAGATCTGTGCACATGCGTAGTAGAACCCTCCGAGGGTGGGGCTGGGGTGTCCACTAGCTCAGGCATCCCGATAGTCACCAGAATGGAGGTGCGCAGACAGAAAGTGACCAATTAACAGATACCAAAAGGAAAGACTGTCTACACCTTTATCTCCGCGGTTCTGTCAGGCGTCTGTGGCTGCTTTGATCCTTCCCCTGCTTGGTCTCACCCAGATCGTGTCTCCTGGAGCAGCTGAGCGTCTTGAATTAGAAAGCAATGGATTTCTTCTGCTACAAATTCTCCTAGCTGTAAGCCTTCCAATCTTCTAAATATTCTTTTATATGTGGTCCAGAGTTCTGGGACCATCCCTGAGCCTGCTTGGGACTGTATTCTGTGTTGTTGCTGACCTGATGGAGCTCTTTACTGGACTTCCACCCGATCCACCATCTTGTTTGTTCTCTCTAGTTCCTCTTGTTTTCCTAACCCTTCTGAACTTTGTTTGGGTATATTTGTAAAAGTACTCCCATAAAGCCTGCATTGTACCCTTGCATCTACTCATAGGTCACCCTTAATGGTATATATAATGGTTTTTACCTCTGTTGAACTCTTTTTTGTTGTTGTTGTTGGTGGTGGTGGTGAAGAGCGTGGTCTTTATTTTTCTGTCAGGAGTTCTTGGTGGGGAAGCTCTGCTTCCTTTTCACCAGCACGGGCTTCTTGCTGCGCAGTATGGCACTAGCTCTGTGGGTTGTCGCCATGAGCAGATCAGGCCCATACTTGTTCTTGTTGTCTTTAACTCTTGCATTGCTCTTAGTGTCTTCTGCCTCCATCATTTTGTTGCTGACCAGTATGGAGGACTCTGGTGCTCAAACTCTCTTACAAGGGGCATTATCAACTGAAAGTTCACTTTGTAGACCTTGTCAGAAGGTAATTTGGACACATGTCAAACAGTGAACACTAAGTTTTTTTTTTTTTTACATTAATTACTAAAAGGGAGAGGATGATGGCTCAAGTCAGATAATGGAACACTGACAACTGGCTTGAGCTAATGTGAATTTAAATATAGAAAGTTGTAAATTTGCAACGGCATCATTGCTTCCTGTGTGTTTGGAAACCTGGTCAAATGGAGGTTAAAGAAGGACCTTTAGGGATGCAAATCTCATGAAGAGATGGCGTCAAGGTTTGTTATCTTGCTGTCCTGCTATCAAGTCCACACAGCAATAACACTGCATACATGCTGAGTGCATCGCTTCTGCTTTACTGAGATGATGATGGGTCTATTTAAAAATTTTTTCTCTGTTTTAAAGGAAACATGTTAGAACTAGAGTGATCAGATATTAATTATTGATAAGAGTTTCTTTTGTTTTATTCTGTCTGGATTAATCAAAATTGTTATCTAGAGTCTGTATTATGAATGGAAAGAAAACAATATTGTAGAATTCTCATAACTTTCAAATGTGCTTTCTTTGCATTTTCTTAATGCTCTCCTCTATTTTTTGGAGTCCTTGTGTTACATTGCAGGATAAGCACTGGACCATCAGGTAGGTTTGAACTTCAAGGTTAGCAGTTCAAACTCACCAGTTACTCTTCATGGACCCTACACAGGGTTGCTGTGAGTCAGAATTGACTCGATGGTACTTAACAAATAATCTCTCACTCGCATATTTTGACTTGAAAAATTTTTGTGTGTGTGAATTGAGTGAAGGTTACAGAGCAGATGGTCAGTTTTACATTCAACAAATCACACGTTTCATCTCAATGATTACAATCCCCTCCATGTAACGGCACATTCCACTTTCTGTATTTCTTGTTTCCATATTTCCTCCTTTACCAACCCTTCTGAGTTTTGTCCTTGGGTAAATCCTACCACTTGTCCTGGAATGGTTGACCATTGTATGGAGTGCATATGCCACTAGTGTTGTTCCCCTATGTACCTATCTATTGCTTGGCTAAAAATTGAGCCATAGGGTGAGTTCAGTGACAAACCTGAGTTGAGACTAAGGGTCATAGTCTCAGGGTTCCACAGTCTATCTGACCAGGGAACCTGGTCTTTTTTATGATTCTCAGTTTTTTGCTTTTACTCTATCCAAGACGTTCTAGTATGATCTCTTTCAGAACTGGTGGTAGTGGTAGCCAGGCATCTACTTCTGATCTCAGGGTTGTGGAGACTGATGCTCACATGGACCATTAATTTATTGGACTAATTGTTTCAATGTGTCTTCAATTTTCATCACTCTGCCGTCCTCTAAATCGGGAGAGACCATAGTTGCACCTGAGATGGCCGTATGAGCTTTAAGATCCCAGGTGCTACTTATCAAAGTGAATGAGAACATTGTCTTTGTGAATATGTTATGCCAACTGACCATGGTGTCCCTTGAGACTATGGTTCTGAGCCGCAGGTGTAATAACTCATTCCCTCAAGTTATTTGGTAATGTCTAAGAAGTTTTCATAACTTTGTTCCCTGTATATACCACTACATGTATGGATAAGTTTGCAGCAAAAGTAAAGACCCGTGTACAAATACCTGCTAAACCTGTGTATATGTGCGGGCATATTCCCACCCTCCCTCCCTCCCATACCCATCTAGCCTGTGTGTATGCTAACATTTTATGTAGTAATGCAGAAAGGAGACACAGACAGAAGCTGAGATGAATTTTACTTTTCTTTTACATAGAAGAAAGGAAAAAGGTGAGGTTACAGTTTTATAGAGTGTAAGCAAAATCTTCCAAATAAATAAATAAATATTGCCAAGATACTTAATAACGACAACAAAACCTTGGCTTGCCAAAGAACGTCAGTGAAGATGCTGTTTGTGAGAATACTACTGGTTTTCTACCAAAATCCTTTTGAGATTTTTCCATCTACTTATTAGGATTGCAGGGTTTCCAATAGTTATCGCATAGTCTAACATCTCCAATGGGTAATGGAAGGTATAAAGACAACATTTGCCAGATGCACTGATATATGGTATTATATATTGTTTTAATGCTAAACTATCAGGGAAAAATTGTCCAATGTATCTCTGTTAAGTAAATAAGAATGAGTCCATTTCTAAGGCTTGGTCCATGATGGCAGTGAAGACAAAAAAAAAAAAAAGTGACTTGGAGTAAACCGTTATTTAAACCTACTTTTCAAATGAACATCTCTTTAGGTGTTCATTTAAATAGAGGTAGGAAACTGGGGTTCCCTTGCAGGAATATTCATGGAGTAAGGCTGGTATGAGGTCTGAGCATCAGTCCCACCCATCTGGTGTTCCTCTGCTGGTTGGTTGGTGTTAAGTGCTGTTGAGTCAATTCTGACTCGGTGACCCAGTATAGGATTTTGGAGGGAGACCTTGCAGTCCTACACTTATCCTACAGTGCCACACCAGCTGGGTTCATTAAGGTCCCAAGAATTTCCAAGTGAATGGAGAGCCCAGGAGCCTTTCCACTAATTCCATAGCCACAGCTGTAGAGTACTAGAGAGTGCTAATAGTCTTGTCTTTCTGAACTCCTACACTTTGGCATTGGAGTGGTGCTGTGGGTTAATGAGCTGGACTGCAAAGTCGCTTTGAACCATAATGGGTTAGCGGTTCAAGCTCACCAGTCTCTCCTCAGAAAGCTTATACAGTGTCACAATGGGTCAGAACTGACTCAACGGCACTTCTCAACAACACCACTTTGGCATTAGACATCTTTCCCCTGAGCCCTTGATGCTACTTCATTTAGAAAAAAGGACAGTCTAGAGAAAACCATTGTTTCAAATCTCCTACCCCATAGCAGTAATATTTTTGTGTGATTTATTCAGAATGGATTGTTACTCAATCTGGAATTATAGGCTTCATTAAAGAGCTTATAGGACAACTTGAGTACAGTGAATGTCACTGAAATGTACATGTAGAAACTTGAACTGGTAAATGTTTTAGTATTTGGTATATGTATGTATATTCTTGACAACAAATCTTTTTATATATATGTAGGAGAGACATTTTTCCTTTTCAGAAAAATATTAGCAGAGTAGACTTTCATGAACTGATACTAAAATTTTCCCACTGGCCAAATTCACTAAAGGTAAAGATGAGAACAGGAGGTGAAACTTTTGTGAGCCACTTTGGAATGGAGCAGGGTCATTTTCAGCTTCCTGGCAAAACACACAGAGGGAGAGCATGACAAAGGATCCCTACCCATCTGGGAGGCGGAGTTTTTCTAGCATGACTTTTTGTCCTAATTAAGTTTAAGCCTTTAAGTTATCATCAGCCTATCATCTCTTCCTTCTGCAGACATGCCCAAGGAAGAACAAAGGCTTCCAATTAATGTTTTTATTCATTTGCTCACTTCAGATGCTAATGTCCTAGGCCAAAGTTTGCCAACTCAAATGCTGCCAGGGTCCAGGTCAAAGTTTGTCAACTCAAATACTGCCCACACCTCAGAAACTCATTAGGCTTTGTTTGTGCTAAACTAGTGGAGAGCCATTGAGTCCTCCTGTGTTACTATAAGATAAACACTGACTGCTAACTGCAAGGTCGGGTTCAAACCACTCCTAGGAAACCCTACTCTGGGTCGCTGAATGACCTGACTCAAGGTCACTTAACAATAGTTGAGAGGCATAGGGAAGATAAATATGCTAAAAACAAACAAAAAACCCAATCCATCTCTCCCTCTCCCTTAATGCAATTGAAATTTCTAGTTTACCTACTGGGACTTTTTACTTAGAAAGGTGGTATATGTGGGTGGGGAAGGCAGTGAAACTCCTTTGCTAGGACATCAAAGGTTGACTCTCAGGGGACCTCTTAGGGAGGTTGGAGAGAGGAAGCTAATTCCACACACACTACTCCCCTGCTCCCTGGACTGTAGAGGGAGGTGGTCTCTTGAAGATGGTTTAGTTTGCTGAAGGACTGGTTAAAAAGTATTCCTTCCTGGATTCCCTAGATGAATTTGGGGAAGGAGCGGCACCTTTCCACGCCCATCCCAGCGGCATGTGTGTTGACCCTATGGCCTCTGACCACTCCTAAAGGGTCACTGGCCACCAGGCTGTTGTCTTCGGCACTTGGGAGCTCCTGGGAGCAGGATGCTGGCGCCGGTGTCATTCGGGGCCTGGGCTTGAGCACGTTCAGCGGGTCCCGTTCAGAGTCCTCCTCGGCACTGCGGGTGTGCCGCCGGGGCTTTGGGGTATTAAAGTGAATCAGGGGGATCTCATTCCTTCGGGACAGGAACTGGGAGTAAGGTGGTGGGTTCATGCCTGGCAGGAAGGGCCTCTTGGCTCGCCCCAGACTGACCAGGAAATGGTGCTGAGGAGATTGGTAGACATCATGCCCGTTTTCCAGCGTCCGGTGCCTGAACCTGCAGTTCTCCGAGTTGAAGTAATGCTGAAAGGGCGAAAGTGATGCAGGGAAGACAAGTTAGTCTGAGCTCCCAACCCCAAACTCCTCCTGAAGCCCTAGGGTGTGCATATATTGTGGTTCAAGCCTCCAGATAACACCTCCATTAAACCCCAAACCCAAACCAGTTGTCAAAGTCAGTTCCGTCTCATGGTGACGCCATGTGTTTCAAGACTGTACTCCATAGGGTTTTCAGAGGTCATGACATTTCTTAAACCGATTACCAGGCCTTTCTTCCAAGGTTCCTCTAGATGGATTTGAACCTCTAACTTTTTTAATAGCTGAGAACTTAACTGTTTACTTCACCCAGGGACTCCACAGCTCTATTAGATCCTGGTTACCCTAGTATTTCTGACGACAGACATTGACCATTTAACGCTACCTCTTGGAGAAAAGTGATTTTGGCTAATGCTTTCCAAATTCCTCATGGACTGAGCATAGCTGCTCTAACTGTCAGGGAGTGGCAGTCACTAGGGTTATATAGCTCACTTCCTTGGGGCACATGGCTTTGCTGAGAGAGCAGCACATTCCTCATGCTTCTGGAGAGAAACAACACTGTTCTTCCCACTCTACCTTGTGGAACCCTCATCTGGCTGAAAGTTGGCTTGGGGCTGTCACCTTCCCTGGAGAAATGAGATGGAATACAGTCTGAAGGGTTAAATAGAATTGCGGGTACTCCCGTTAGAAAGACAGTACAGTTTGGGGACTAGGGACATTAGCTTTGGAAACAGATTACCTGGATTTGAGTCTTCACTCTACCACTAACTGGAACCTGGTTTTACTAAGTACCTACTAGGACCTTTAGTTAATTTACAGATTAAGTTGTGAACCCCCAAAATATGTGTTATAAATCCTAATCCCTATATCTGTGTCATGATCTCATTTGGGGAAGGATTCTCTTTGCTATGTTAATGAGTCAGTGTTAACATAGGGAGTGTCTTGAGTCAGTCTCCTTTGAGGTATAAAAGAAACAAATTAAGCAAGCAGTGATGTGGGAGAAGACAGATACTATGCCACATGAGGACTGCCCAGGAGCAAAAACATAAAAGAGATTCAGGAAGAGCCAACAGAGTAAGCCTTCTCCTAGTCAACATGCTGAATTCAGACTTCTAACTTCCTAAACGGTCAGAAAATATAAAGGTTTGTTTGTTAAAGTCTCTTTTGATTTTCTGTTATAGTAGTGCTAGATAGCTAAGACTCATTTATTATTGCATTAAATCTTCACAATCTTTGATGTACTTTTAAATGAGGATTATATGTTTCTGTATTTGTTCAGCAGATATTGATTAAGGGATTATTCTGAGCCAGATAAATTGTAGGGACACAGCACTGAGAAAACCAAAAGATTCTTGCTCCCATGGAATTTCTGGTAGGAATGCCTGGTGGTCAGAGACTCCTGAGATAAGCAGTCCTACAAATTCCCTAACCCAGATCCTTTGGAAGTTACCTGCAACATTAGTTTGAGAAATTTGTTTATTTATAAACTGAATGGCTAGTTAATCCCAATTGAGACAGAGATCATTAGAGATCTTTAAACTAGACGGGCCTCCACAGGTCACATGGGCCATCTCATTGTAATTTTTCAAGGTAGAGCAATTGAAGTTGAAAGAAGAGAGGGGTTAGGGAAGTGGAATGAAGGTCATGGTTAGAAATAGAATCAAGAAGATGCCCGTGGCTCTTCAACTTGTCTAATGTACCTCGTGTGGCACTATTATGATAAGCTCCAGACTGGTAACGGCAACCTCAGGAGTTCATACCCTCCAGCTGCTCTCAGAAACCCTATATAGGGTCGCTATGAGTTGGAACTGACTCAACAGAATACAACAACAAACTACTCAACAACATGAATGCAGTGAATCGGAGATCAACTACTGCATACAAAATACAGTGATAGATACAAAAACGAACACCAACAGCCAACACAGGAGGGAAATTGAGAGCATGGGTTGAAACCACCTGAGTATTTGAGACTTACACCGAATAAAGTACTCAATAAAAACAGATCACTAAAGTACAAATGGACTCATTATGCTATAAAAGCCTATATTCTGTCAAAGCAATTTGGTATTTTGTTTGACTGGCACACACACAAATACAGACTCACCAATCCAAAAATGTTGCCTCTGAAGTCCATACAGAGGTATCGCCTACTCATCACTCCTGTGATCACTACAAAGCCAGAATCCTCTGATCTAATCATCAGGGCACCTGGGGAGAAAGCATACTTGTCAAACACTTGTTTCACATCCAATTAATTCTCACCTTCAAGCACTTCTTGAGGTCTACCTTCATGAAATCTCCTGGTATTAATGAGTACTGATGATGATACAGATTGCTCCCCTTGTACTTATGTGTACATTTCCTGTGACTTGCTGTGTTTGCCTGTTTCATCTCCTTGTCTGAATGGAGCTTTCTGAGCTCCTGGCCAGTAGCATCACTACGGTTGGTGTCACCCACCCACCATTCATTCCCCACGATGGAGCTCTTCCTGTAACAGACTATACAGAGTCCTTAGTAATTCTTTTTAAAATCAATTTTAATGTCCGAATAATATGTGTTAAATAAACTTATCAATTGTTTAAATGTATTATTTCTTAGACTATATGAATATTAGCAGCAAAATTGTTTTATAAAATCTTTCTACACGGAATTACATTATTAGTTACAATGCTATTAGTAGCAAGCTGAAGCCTTCTACAATTTCTCTCCTTTTTCTTTAATTACCACTTTATTATTTTTAAGTTATTAATATTATTATATAATTAATTATATTATTTAATATGCTAATAAATAATATAATTAATAGATAATATTGATTGATATAATAAAAGTAATATTCATAAAAGCTCACAAATACTAATTGTCACAATACTGTAGCTAGCCAAATCCCCCCAAGCTCATTCTCATCTAGTCAGTTCTGACTCATAGCGACCCTATAATAAGAGTAGAACTGCCCCATCGGGGTTTCAAGGCTATAAGTCTTTTCTGAAGCACACAGCCATGCCTTTTCCTGTGGAGTGGCTGGTGGGTTTGAACTGCTGACCTTTCACTTAGCAGTCAAACTCTTAATCATTGTGCCACCAGGTGTCCTTTATTGTAGCTAAAACACCACAAAATTTGACAAAATCAGGAACTATTAAAGCATAGGCAGTTACAAAAACAAGAATGCACATTATAGTGCACACAGACGAAGTCACATGATTCAGAGTGTCATGTAATTGGGTGATAATGATAGCTCTGACCAGAGCACACTATTGTTTGTTGTTAAGGACCGTCGAGTCAGTTCTGATTCATAGTAACCCTGTATAGGGCTTCCAAGGAATGACTATTGGGTTTGAACCGCCGACCTTGCGATTCAAACTGACTTTGCATTCCAGTGCTTATCCTACAGAGCCACACCAAGACTCCAGAGTGCATCATTAAAATGTTTACAGAGTAAATGAAAACATTGTACAGAGTACACTAGAATGTTCAATGAGCATAGAATTTTAGCATTATAGGTATATTGACTCAAGAGCAAAGATGTCAGTTTGACAAGCAAGTTGCTACCTTGGGGACATCAAGGCAAGCGGTCGGGTCCCCTTCGAAGACTAAGACTCAATGGGAATACACGAGCTGACATGTGCTCTAACTGGTGACCACATTGGTCACCGATAGGCAGAAGTGAGGGAAGCTGCGAGCTAAGTCCAACCGTATTCAACGCAAACTGTATGCCCCACCCCATACCTGCTGTCACTGAACTGATTCTGACTCACAGAGTGGGACAGAGTAAACCTGTTCCCATAAGGCGTCCAATACTGTAATCTTTATGAAATAGATCACCCCATATTTTCTCATGTGGTTCGAACTAATAGCCTTTTGGTCAGTGGCTGAGTGCTTAACCATGGTGATACTAGGGCTCCTTTGAGTCACCAGAGACCTTAAATACTTACGTTTTAAGTGTGGCTTGCATTTTATCAATACCTAGTTAAATAACTCAAGTTATTTAACTCTCTGTTTTGTGGTAAGGGTACAGTTAGGTCATAATGGGATAATTTGAAAGGTAATTCAGCAAGATGTCAGCCCCAAGTGCTGTTGTTCAGTTACCTGAACTTTTCTGTTAAAATTGTTTAGGTATTTGAGGCTATCAGAGGACCCCTACTGGTAATAACTAGAATTTCTGCGTGCATCTTATTGGATCATAGCAGGGATTCTAAATCCCTCACCTACAGATATAGCTTAGAGAGTTTGTAAATGCCTCCTAAAGTTGGTGCCTAACCAGTGGAGTTGCCTGATTTAAAGCCCAGGGCTCCTCCACTACCCCATGTAGGTTCAATACAAATGTCTGTGAGGAGTGTTATCAGGCAGTAACTAGACAGAAGTCCTGGTGTATCCCTGAAGGCTACACACTAGTCTGCTAACCCCAAGGTTGGAGGTTGAAACCCACCAGTCACTCCTTGGAAACCTATACTGGGTCACTGTGAGTTGGAACCGACTTGACGGAAATTAACAAAACCAACAGCTGTCTAGAATTGTGGACCACACAGAGTTTTGTAGTGGAAGTAAGGATGACGTTCCATTACCTGTACCCACTGTTACTGAGTAGATGTTGGCTCATAGTAAATCTACAGGACAGTGTATAACTCTACCTCAGGGATTACGAGACGATAGATCTTTGTGGAAGTAGACATTTTCATTTTTATCCTGTGGAATGACTGGTGGGTTTGAACCAACCGACCTTGTGGTAGCAGACCAGTGTTAAACTCATTTCACCACCAGGGTGTTCTCAAGCATATTATGTTGTTGTTGTTGTTAAATGCCTTCGAGTTGGTTCCAACTCATAGTGACCCCATATAGAGTTTCTGAGGAGCACCTGGTGGGTTTGAACTGCTGACCTTGTGGTTCACAGTCCAGTGCTGATCCTACAGTACCATTGTTGTTGTTGTTTATGTGCCATTGAGTCAGTTCTCACTAATGGTGATCCTGTATAGGGTTTCCAAGGAGCAGCTGGTGGGTTTGAACTGCCCACCTTGTGGTTTGCAGTCCAGTGCTGATTCTACAATGCCACACCAGGCGTCCTGTTAAATATCAGCTGAAGAAAATGAATAGCACTTTGGACCTATCAGTGCATCCAGATTGATTTCTGACTTTTGCCAGCAGACTTAAACATTGGCTCCCAAGATGTTCATTCTACAACATTCCCTTGAGCTCTGGAACCTGTTTAGTATTCAGAGAGACCCCTTTCTCCCTCCCCACCCACTCTATCCCCCATTTCCTAGTATGTACATATATTGTATGCAGATTTAAGGATTCTAGATTCCTAGCACCATGCATTTCTTGCATATAGCAAGGCAACAGCAGTATATATATATACATATATATGTATGTTAAAATGCATATATATTATTATTTACTACAATAATAAAGAATGAATCATAATTCCTAAAAGGAGTTTTATTTCATTAAACAGAGTCTGTGATTACTGAGTTTGATCTATTTGGTGCTGTGGGTTAATGTGCCAGACTACAGTCATTTAAACTGCAAGGTTGGCAGTTCAAGTTCACCAGCTGCTCCCAGGAAAATCTTACAGCGTCACTATGGGTCGGAACCGACTTGACGGCACTTAATAACAACAGCAACATATTAAATCAGTTTGTAATTTTCTGTATTCGTAGAATAATGTTTACATTTCTTGTTGTTGCTAAGTGCTGTTGAGTTGGTTCTGACTCATAGCAACCCGGTATAGGGTATTCTAGGCTATATCTTTGTGGGAGCAGAAAGCCTCATCTTTTTCTGGCAGAGCAAATGGTGGGCTTGAACTGCTGACTTTGTGGTTCACAGACCAGTGCTTATCCTACAGAACTACTGTGCTCTCAAGTTTTATATACTTTTCTAAAAGAAAAGATGCTATATTTTTCAATATCCATCTCTCCTCCATCCCTGTGTAAGCATCAAATTCATTGCCATGAAGTCGATTTTTACTCACAGTGACCCCATAGGAGAGGGTACAACTGCTTTTTAGGGTTTGCAAGGCTTAATCTTTATGGACACAGACTACTACATATTTTTTCTGGGAAGCAGCTGGTGGGTTCAGATGACCTTCCAGTTAACAGCCAAAGTTTTTACTCTGGTGCCATCTACCAACCTTATATGAATTTCTTGCGTGACAGATGATTGACTATTGAGGATTGTGAACCAATTTTCCATAAACAATCTTTAAAAGTCATCTCCAGGTGGAGTCCTGATGTGTCGCTGTAGGGTAAGCACTGCACTGCTAACCGCAAAGTTGGTGGTTCAAACCCACCAGTTGCTCCTTGGAAACTCTATAGAGGGACTGTTATGAGTCAGAACTGACGCAACAGCACACAACAACTGAGTGGTACAAACAGTTAATGTGCTCTATTGCTAACTAAATGTTAGAGGCTCCTTGAAAAAAAGTTCTGGTCATCTGCTTCTGAAAAAACAGCCATTGAAACCCCTGTGGTATTTGTTGTAAGTGCATCGAGTCAGTTCCAACTCATAACCACCCTATATAGGGTTTCTGAGATACTGCTGGTGAGCTTGCTGTTCAAACTGACCTAGCAGCCCAGCGTATTAACCTGCAGTGCCGTACCAGGATTCCAAATCAAAGGCAGGGAACCTTTTTTCTGCTAAAATTTATAACATTCCCGGTCGTACAAAATTATCAAATTAAAACTTAGCCTGCTATATTTGGTCAAATATTTAGTTAACTTACCTCTAATGTGATGGCTGGAACTGCATGCGGTTGCCTTGGCAGGGCCAGACCAAATGATTTAGTGAACCTCATATGGACTGAAGCTCAGACATTCCCCACCCCTGCTCTAAATATTCTAGTTTGCATCTTTAAAACACTGAAAACCCCCACGAAGTACAGTTCTACTCTGACATACATGTGATCACCATAAGTCAGAACTGAGAATCTTTATAAACTATAGATTCCACTTAGTGGACTGTCAGTGAGTTCTCAGCTAGCTCAACTTGCTACTTATGAGATAGTTTCATCTCCATAGAGAAGAATCACCAACTCACACCAAACTGGGCACTACCAAATAAAACCTGGAGAATGGATGGATGGGTGCTTGGATAGATAGATAGGTTGTGCATGTATGAATTTTCAAAGGACAGCCTGACCCAGGTTAGACTCTCCGATACAACACATCTGAACAATCTGCCTTCAATACCTTTTTCTTGAGAGCCTTTCATAAAGCCAAAATACTAAACTAGGCAAAAGCCCAAGTTCATCTATCCTAATTTTTGGTCTGGTACAGGAATCTCCTTTACAACCTCCCTAGCTAACTCAGTCCAAGGTTTATGAGTTTAAGTCCAGTGTCTACTGCTCTTTCTAGCTTTTTTTCCTCTCAGCCTCCTTACCTGCCTTTCTGTACACTCTGGCTGCTTGGACAGAACAGAGGGAAAGGGGTTCCTACTTACAGAACAGAGGAAGAGGAATTGAGTTAGGACACAAACTGTGTATGTTGGGAGAAACCAGTGACCATTAATTAGGGAGTTGGGGAAACCTTCCCCCAGGGCTATAAACCACACAAAATAAGTGGATTCTGGTCAAAGAATGAGAAAGCTGGATTAGTCCCTGGCCTACCCCAAAGCATCTCCAATTGCTTCTTCCCCACCTGAAGCCCCTACTCACTATAGATGGTCTGATGTGGTGAGCCGTCCACGTGACCATCCTTGTGGATCTGCAGGTGGTAGCTGTTCCTGGTGGTGGCTGTGTACAGGTGGGTCAGCCCACCCCAGCTGGAGTCAAGCAGCGGGGAGATGTTGGGATAGGCTCTGACCCTGCACACACCATACATGCTGTACAAGGCGCAGACCCAGAGCCTGAGGCGGGCCCCCAACATCACTGCTCTCTGAATGGCTGGAGCTGAGTTTGAAACCTGACACCGTCTCCCTGATTCCGCTGGCTTGTTTGCCCCCTGTGGCCTTTCCCCTCTCTTCTTCCTTGTGGGTGGATATCTGGAGTGAGGAGTGTGGCTGGATTCCCTCCTTTTTTCCCCTTGGACTTTTAAAGGGTAGCAGTGTGACATCAAACAGGAAAAATTCCAATGTCCACATCCTTTGTGTTGTAATCAGCTCATTTGAAGACAGAACAGATACTCTGGGGATCACGGAAGGCACTTGGGTTCCAGACACGTGCGCACTCACACACACACACACACACACACACACATACATATGCACACACATCTACCTCAATTTTAAGCCAACGCTCTGAAAAATGAATGTGTGGGCAAAAGTTAGCTGCAACTCTGGGTTGTCTGCTGACCTATCCCACTTCCACCAGGAAATGTGAAGGCAGCCAGCGGTTCCGAAAAAAAATGCAGCTAGTCATGCAGTCAATGAATACCTATGCAATTCATCTCCCAATGAGTCTAGTCATTTTGGTTTTTCTTAGTCCTTTTAATTCCAACCAACAGGTGCATGGTGCACACTCAGTGCTTTTTCTAGGTACAACACTAAGTAGGTATTTTGAGAACTAAAACCAGTTGATTTAGAGTCAATTTCAACTCATGGTGACTTCATACGTGTCAGAGAACCGTGTTCCATAGGGTTTTCAATGGCTGTGATCTTTTGAATATTGATTGCCAGCTCTTTCTTCTGAGGTACTTTTGGGAGCACTGAAATTGCCAACCTTTTAGTTACCTGCTGAGCATGGTAACCGTTTGCACCACTCAATGACTTCAGGTATTTTAAAGCTGGAGAATGACATGACACCATTAGGCAAATGCTATCTTCTGGGACCTCCAACTCATAAAAGACATAGATGTTGGGAGCAGGGGCACAAAACCTAAAGTTACCATCTTGTCATGATTTCAAAATGGGAAGAAATACAAAAAGGCCATATGGTCACTATTGCTTTATAAAATGCCAAAGATTTGCTTTCTCAGTTTTCCTAGTTTGGATTGTCTAGGGCAACCAACCTGATTGTTTTGCTCTCTACAATTGTAGGGAGACTAAGTCAGAAACCTCAGGCAGACTGGCAGGCTGCTGGTGGAGCAGAGGGGATCAGAGCTCAGGAAGGGTCTCTGGGCTGCAGGGCAGAGTGTCTGCTGATAGGTGCCCTATTCCTGTGACTGGATACTTTCTTCGAGGTGCTGCTTAGGGGTGTGTCCTCTGAGAAGCTATAGGCTGATGTGGGAGGGCTATTCCTAACCCATATGGTCCAGTGGGAAAGAAGCTAATGGAACACATGCAGGAAAAGCATATAAGAATATTGCTGCTCTTCCAAGTTCCCACTTGGAAGAGTACATACTACATCCAGCCATTAAGCTAAACATTGTGGTGATATGAAGAGGCAGTAACAAGAGATAATCCTAACATGGAGCAGAATGTGATGTGCAGCTATACCAAGCCCACACCAAGCCCATTGAATCGATTCCAATTCATAGGGGCCCTATAGGACAGAATTGAACTGCCCCATAGGGTTTCCAAGGCGGTCATCTTTACAAAAGCAGACTGCCACATCTTCCAGTAGCGCCTAGTGGGGTCAGCGACTGCTGGTCTTTTGGTTGACATCCAAGTACCTTACCACTGTGTCACTGGGACCTTTTTGCAGGCAAAAAGAGATGACATGTGTGACCCTACATTCAGACAGTTTATAAAGCATTTTCACATGTATTAGCTCATTCGAACCTCACTACTACTCTGAGAATTGTCAGCATTTAAATTTGTACATGAAGAAATAGAGATTTTGGTCTTCTGTCCAAAATCACAAAGCAAATAAATGAGAGAGCTAGGATAAGGGTGTAGCGCTGTAGATTAATGCATTGGACTACAAAGTCAGTTTGAACGGCAAGGTCAGCAGTTCAAGCTCATCAACCACTCCTTGGAAACCCTATACAGGGTCACTGTGAGTCAGAACAGATTCAGCAGTACTTAACAACCACAACAAAGTCAAGGTCATCTGGTTCCCTAGGCAGTTTCTCCAATAGTCATTGCAACAACATGTATTGTAATTTACTATTCCACTATTGTTCTAGGTTCTTTCCTTGTAAGAAGTCATCTGGTCTTCCTAGTAACTCTGTGTATAGGTGCTGTTATCACCTTTATTCAGGCAAAGAAACTGAGGCATACAGAATTTAAATTACTTGCCCAAAGATATACTTCTAATAAGAAGAAAACATTGGATTTAAATCCAGGTGGTCTGACTCCAGACCTCCTAATAACTTTACGAGATGTACAAACCCACATCAAGCTAGGAGCTGGGCAAGCAAGTTCAGGTAACAACAAGAAATAACAGCCCTTGTTTTTTTGCCACTCCTTTACCCAGGATTTGTCTTTTGGAAATGCTTTTCTTCCAGACTAGATACAAGATTTATACATTTTCAAAGCAGCCTTCTCTTATAGCATCCACACAAGAGTTCACAAATACAGTACTACATTGTAGTTGATTAAATAAACAGCTAGCATCCAGAATTGAAATACAAATCATTTGAGAACATTTGCTGATATATAACCCTGTGTTTCCTCTTCTGATTATTAAGTACCTGTGAAGCAACCTTCTCTGTATAAGCAATTGCGAACCGTCTCTGTTCAAGAAAGAAGAGAATGAAGGACTTAAAGGAATAAAAAGCTCTCAAGGGGCTTACAATATAATTGAACAGAGAATGTCTTTGTTGAATACGAAGCAATGTGTGTTGTTAGTTGACATTCTGTCGACTCTGACTCCCGAACAGAATGAAATGGTGCCCCGTTTTTTGCCACAGTTTGAGCCCACTGTTGAGACAATGTGTGAGAGGTACCACATTACTGGGACATAGGACGGGGTTTAATGGAATGAAAAGATAGTGGAAGCCCCCTTGTACAAGAAATACTAATAGAATTTAAAAAGAGGAGAGAGCAGGGTGTTTGGGCATTGGGTGAAGAAGGTCCTTGGTGGGGAACTTTGTAGGATGGACAGAGTAGGGGATTTCCCAGCTCCTGCCAAGGCACAGTGGGGAGGAAGTTCAAGTGTCCTGGGAGCGAGGACGTGATTATTCTCGTAGTCCTGCAGTGATGGGTTCACCTGCTTCACCTTATCTCATTAAGACAGAGAACTGATGTGCTGGCTTATTGCACTTCCAAACACTTCCCTCCAAGAGGTAACCCGGAATGCTGGACAGCTGGATTTCAATGCAGGGCAGGACTGAGGGGTGTAGGTTTATTCCCGAGGGGAGCTGGAGGAGTGGTGGTGGAGATGCATTCCATCCTTTGAGAGTAAAGGATGATGCTGAAGATCTGAGCAGAATTATTCCCATTGGAGATATGGAAAAATGGAGACAGGAGGCCAAAATTTGCCTAGCAGCATACAAAGGCTGCCTAACTTCTAGCTCCTGGCTAAACTCATTACCCACCAAAATGAAACCCACTGCTAGAGTGGATTCTGACTCAGTGACTCTGTAGCCCAGAATGGGCTTTTCTCCCAAGAAGCTGCTGGTGTTTCAAACCACTGACCTTTCAGGTGGCAGCCAAGTGCTCTCACCATTATACCACCAGGGCACCTCAAACTTGGCAGTCCATTAGAATCACCTGAGGTACTTTAACAGTCACGCCCCAGAACCTCAGACCAGGACTTTGAACCAGTTCATTCTAGTTCAACTCCCTAGTGAGAAGTTATCTTTCCAACCAGATTTACTGAATCAGAATCTACAGTTTAACAATATCTCCAGGTGATTCTTATATATGGAGATCCCATTAAAAATGTAAATTCTGATTCAGTCTATCTGAGGTAGTGGTTGTGGTGTGCTGTGGAGTCGGTTCCCACTCATAGTCAACCTGTGTATAGGGTTTCCCAGGCAGTAAATCTTTACTTACGGGAGTAGAA
Source organism: Chrysochloris asiatica (assembly GCF_000296735.1). NCBI lineage: Eukaryota > Metazoa > Chordata > Mammalia > Afrosoricida > Chrysochloridae > Chrysochloris > Chrysochloris asiatica. The sequence continues at coordinate 4,275,764 of NW_006408568.1, read as the reverse complement.
ACTTCACATGCTCCCTCGGATCAGCTGGTCGATTAGAACTGCTAACCTTGTGGTTAACAGCCAAACATGTTACCAGGGCTCCCAATATATCTGGGGTGGAAAGAGAAAGGCAAAGGCAAATTCTCAGTAGAACTGATTGGAAGATCTGCCTTGGATTTACAGAATCAAAAGGGGGTGAAGTTCAGGTAGTTGCACTTTTTCAAAGGTGCTTTGGAGATTTGAAACCACCACACTAGAAGTTACCGAAATTTACCAATATTGAATTCTACCTATTCCCTGGAATTAGTGTACAAAGATCAAGATCAAGATCCCCTTGGCTGCCTGCTCAATTTCCTATTCCCTTCAAGGATTTTTAGTCCAACTGGGCAAGTTAGGATGTAAATAGGCCTTTCTAGGGAAATTTTAAGGAGCCCTGGTAGTACAGAGGGTTAAGCACTAAGTGGCAACTAAAGGGTTCAAACCAACCTATGGTTCTAAAGGAAAAAAAAAAAAAAAACCGGAGATCTGCTTCCATAAAGATTACAGCCTAGAACACACTATGGGGTGGTTCTTCTCTATCCCATGGGATCACTTTGAATTAGAACAACACTTTGAATTAAAACAACAACAACAAATTTTAGTACTGAATACAGATCAGTACATGGTTTTTGAACATGTTATCGGAAGGGACCAGTCCCTCTTACTAACATGTTAAGAGGATGAGGGACCAATCCCTGGAGAAAGACATCATGCTTGGTAATTTTAGGCTGTAATCTTTATGGAAGCAGGTAAAGTGGATGGTCAGCAAAAAAGAGGAAGACCCCCAATGAGATGGATTGACAGAGTGGCTACAACAACAGGTTCAAACATAGGGCCGATTGTAAGGATGATGTAAGACTGGGCAGTGTTTCGTTCTGTTGTACACACGGTCGCTATGAGTCAGAGCCAATTTGATGGCACCTACACACTGTGTTTATAAGAAGGGCCCTTCTTTAGGGCTGGTGGATGTGGGCGACTACAGTGTAGTTTCAGAGGACGAGGGTAGGAGAGCCCAGGGTATGTTCCTACCCGTCACACCTAGAGGGCGCTCATCTGTTACAGTTCAGGTTGGAGGATCCGGGATCTAGGTATAGCAGATGGGAGCAGGCAGCTCAGGGAGAGGATGCTGATTTGTGTTTTTGAGGTATCACTGATCTTGGTCTGGGGGCGGGGGGGGGGGGGGGCGCTGCCTGGGAGGTTGCAGAGAGGTAGGTCCGGTGACGGGGCTCCCGTGACTGGCTGGCCTCCTTCTTGACCTGGAACCTCTTGGTTACCGCATCAGAAGAATTTGCACAGGGAGCAGTGTGGAGGTCTCTGGTCCAGCCTCTGCATTTGTAACTATAGAACCAAGGGTCTGAATATGGATTGATAAGGAACTATTGGGAATCTGTAGCTCCGCAAATTCATTCCTCTCCCTCTCCCTCACCTTCTAACTTCTTTTTCTCAGAAACCTCTCTGATAAGGAAATCTGAGGTTACTTCTCCCAGATTATATTCTCTCACTGTAAAGACTTCAACAGTTTTCAAAAAAGTAACATTGTCTTGACTGCCGTTAGGTTATGATAAAATACACAGGAATCAAAATGAAAGAAAGAAAAACCAAGAGATAAAAGAGGAGGTGGTAAAAAGAAGAGAGAGAAAAAAAAGTATTCTCATACAATTTGATGAACTTGACCTACACCTATGGAAGCAGTAGCTCAAAAGAGGGAACAAATCCTTACAGCGAGGACCATTCCCACCCCCTCCACACACAGAGTAGACAGGGATGGGCAACTTGGACATTGCCTACCCAAAATGGGGGGCAGGGGGCTACAAAGGCAAGACGTGACTGGCTTACAAGCTTTCAAGAGGGAACCTAGATCCAGAGGGCCTGGAGGAAGGTAGAATCTCCAGTGAGTAGTATTCAGTCTGACTAGGCGGGGCTGATGCAATGAAATGCAGACGGGTCTCTTGTGATACAATAGTGAATAATTGTTATCAGGACTGATTGTGAGGGTCGGAAATGTAAAGGTAGACATTTTATAGCAAGGAGGGGAGTGATTAATTTTTCAGTCTAGGAGCGGAGGTCCCTAGGACCATCAAGGGAGAAGAGCAGAGAGCAGGACCCTACCCAGAGAATCAGTGATGCCTGAAATGGAGGCAGAGATAATGACATGGAGTGATGGAGCGGCTGGAGACTTTAGATCCAGAGAGGGAGAGCGACTGTGTGCTGAAGACCTGGGGGTACTGGGGAAGGATTGCAACCATGGCAATGAGTCTATATATGATAGAATGAATGTAAAACTGATGTTCTCCCATGTAAACTATCACATAATTCACAATAAAACATTAAAAAAAAAGAGGAGGTGGTCTCTGGTGGTTTACAGTTTTTTGTTTGTTTTAAGTATTTAATAAACAACAACAACAAAGGGATGTCTGGCATTTTAATAGTTAGAGCTATGAAGTTGACATGTTTTTAATATTAGAATTTACCTACATATTGTGTACATTGTCTAAGAAAATAAGGTCTATCAAGATATGAACAATATACTTCAATAATTCATTATTTGGGTATTTTGTTGTTGTTTTTGTTAAGTGCCATCAAGTTGATTCCAACACATAGCGACCCTGTATAGGGTTTCCAAGGAGCAGCTGGTGAGCTTGAACTAGTGGCCTTTACAGTTCAAATGACTTTTCAGTCTGACTCATTAGCCCACAGCACCACACCAGGACTCCTCTCATCTGCTACGCTGAAAACACGTATTTTAGTTTTATAGCTTGGAGATCCCGGACCATACAGTGATTTGCCATTTTGATAATTAAGAGGAAAATTAATAGAAGGATCTTCACTGTAAAAACAGTTATAGATGTAATGTGTATGTTCAGAGAATTGTGTTTAACTATTGTTTTTATATACTTAATTAAATGTGCTCACAGTGGTTTGTTACAGGTAAACTGGATGCTTATTTGCAAAGTTCTATATAGAACTTTGCAAACAAACAAAGTTCTTATAGAACTTTGCAAACAAAGTTCTATATAGAACTTTGCAAACAAACAAAGTTCTATTTAGAACTTTGTAAACAAACATATAGAACTTTGCAAATAAGCATCCAGTTTACCTGTAACAAACTACTGTGAGCACATTAAGTATATAAAAACAATAGTTAAACTCAATTCTCTGGAAATACACATTACACCTATAGCTGTTTTTTTTACAGTGAGGATCTTTCCATTAATTTTCCTCTTAATTATCAAAATGGCAAATCACTGTATGGTCCTGCATCTCCAAGCTATAAAACTGAAATACATGTTTCCAGTGACCAGGAAAGCAAAGAACGCGGCTACTGCCCAGCTGTTGAAGTTGTGGCTGTCTCTCTTTCCGGGAAACAGAAGATGCATCTATCACTGCAGTGGCGAGGTATAAGATGAAGGCAGTTGCTCTGAAGCACAGGCCCGTCTGTGCCACTTTCAGCAGGGCCCTGACGGTGCGGGGGTAGTTGAGGTCCAGCAGTCTCTCTGAGGGATTCGCGCTGTACTGCTCTGCGCTGGCTCGGGGTCCCAGTGTATTGCTGCCGCTGTTGCTGCTGGTGGTAGTGCGGATGCACCCAGCTCTCTGCGACATGGTGCAGCCCAAATCAGCCCGCTGCCTCCACCTTACAGTTTTTTAAAAACTTCTTTTTATAAGGAAGAGTAGGGGCTCTATCCCAGATGAAAAACAAGCAAACAAACAAACAAAACAAAATCCCTTGCTGTCTAGTCGATTCTGACTCATGGTGACCCCATGTGTTGCAGTGTAGAACTATAGAGTTTGCTTGGCTATAATTTTTAGGGAAGCAGATCACCAGGCCTTTCTTTAGCAGTACCTCTGGGTAATTCTGAATCATCAACCTTTTGGTCATGTGTGGAGAAAATCTGTCCGGTGGGACATATAGAACCTGCAAAATCATTTGGTTTGGCTCTGCCAAGGCATCTGCAGTTCCAGCCATCACATTAGGCGTAAATTCATTTGTTTGACTAAATATAGCAGGCTAATTTTTGAGTTGTTAATCTTGCATGGCCCGTGAATGGTGTTATAAATTTTGTCAGGAAAAAAGGTTCCCCACCCCAGTTTTAGGTTAATAGTTGTGTGCAAACTATCCTATCCAGGGACCTTCTTCCAAATGAGGCTTTCTCTAAAGACTCAGTCTCAGAGCTGTTAGGACCTGGCAATCTTGCCCTCCCTATCCCCACCCCATCCTCTCCCCTACGCCCCCTACTCACAAGCCTGTCTCCATTACATGAGGACTGCTCCCACCACCATCTTACTCAGAGGACTGACTCATTTCATCTCTGGGTTCAGGAGGCATGGAGGTGTGTGTGGGGGAGTCTAAGCCATCCAGCACAAAAGACTGTTATTAATTTCTTCTCAGAGTTCTCTGAGGAAGTGTTACACCCTTTCTCAAACACCATTCCTATTCTTGCCATCCCAACAGCTAAACAGGTTTCCTTAAACTAGATCAGCTTAACAGGTGCTCTTAGCACCTAATGATTCATAGAAAGCCTAATGCGTGGCTAGTAGCTTGTGGAAAATCTTTAGGAAGTCCTGGTGTGGCACTGTGGGCTAATGCATCAGACTGCAAAGTTGTTTGAACTGTAAGGTCAGTGGTTCAATCTCACCAGCTGCTCCTTGGAAATTCTGTACAGGGTCGCTATGGATTGGAATCAACTCGATGGCACTTAACAACAACAACAAGAAAAAAGTACAGCTCCCATCTTCAAGGAGTTTACAATTTACTGCACAGGACCTATTTTACAGTGGCCCAGTTCTTCAAAACCTACAATGTAAAATTCACATCTGTTGTCTCATCTGAGTCTCAAGGCAGTTCTGTGAAGTTGGTTGGGAGATGTTTGGAATGACTTCCTCAAGAGCATCCCACCTCCTGATACACACAATTTGTGTTGAAATGTAAAAGAAAGGGGGGGAAATCCATTATTTATAAAATAATTGCTTATCAAAATGCCAATCAGTAGAGAAATGTATGAAGAGTGAACATCCTGTATAGTTTCAGAGATAAAATATTACCAGAGGTAAAGTATTACAGGTTTGGGTTGTATTGCAATGTGCACTTCTATATGTATATATATGCACTTCTGAAATACAAAGTTGCTATCATATTATCTATAGCATAAGCCCATTTTGTCCAACCACAAGTCATGTGACTTTCTCTCCAGGGCAGTATGTGTATGTCGATCTCAGTGTTTTTAATGGCCACATTTCATCATATCCATTTGAGAGTGGTTGGTTCTTCTGGAAGCCCCATTTTCACTTCCTTTATGCCACACTCTGCCTCAGAGATGTTTGGGGTGGTTCCCAAGACCACAGAACTTCCACACATACACACACACATATATACATTACACACATACATGCATACATATAAGGATAAGCCAGGAAGTATTGCTACTAGGGTTTTAGTTCATACATGTATGGGTTTATGCCAAATAAAACATGTTTAAACATGTCTCTGTCTGTGATCCATATATGGCTGCAGGCAAGTTCTCTCTGTAATACTCTTGTTTTAATCTTTTAGGGTACTGTCATAAAAAAAGGTCCAATCAAAACAGTGACTTCTGAGGGGATCTGCTGGGCCAATTAAATTCAAGGCAGAGAGGTCAGCTCAGAAGGTTATGGTGACTACTTTTTGGAATTCCAAAGGGGTCATCTTGGTATATTTTCTCAAAGGACACAGGACAATCATGGGTGCTATGATCTGCACTGGGCTGAGAACCACAAGGTCAGCAGTTCAAACCCACCATCTGCTCTTTGAAAACCCTATACAGGGTCATTAAGAGTCAGAACTGACTTGATGGCATGTTTTTTATTAAAAAAAAAAAAATTGAAAACTGCATTGGTGAGAAAAGGTTCAAGAAAGTTGTGCTGAGTATTTTTTTCCCCCCTTACAACAATTCACCTGATCGTTCTTTAAGGGTAACAAAGGTTATCCTGTGAGAATTTCATTACCCCACCCACCCTACATCCCTGATCGTGCCCCTTCAGACCTTTTTTATCCACAAAACTCAAAAGAACATTGAAAAAGCACACAATGTGAGTTGCTTGAGAATGCCCAAACTTCTGTTTGTTTGTTTTTCATTATTATTGCTAGGAATTTATTTATTTATTTAAGTTTTTATTGTGAATTGAGTGATAGTTTACATGGGAGAATGTCAGTTTTACACTCATTGTTTCATTGCAATGATTACAGTCTCTTCCATGCTTCATCATTCAATAGTACTTGCTTCTATTCCCTCTGTTGTAGTTTTTTT
>NW_006408568.1:4260304-4261433 GCF_000296735.1 Chrysochloris asiatica | reverse complement strand
GAACATAGTGTTTAATTTCATTTGTATATAAAGTACATCTGGTTCTCAGAAGAAAATGTATATTCTTCTTGTACATTGTATTGGCATTGACAACAAATGGATAATATTAGCACTCACTCTCACAGCTTATACATATGGTATCAACTATTAATACAAACTAAAATTAACGTAATAACAAAGTATTAGCAATATAATGACAAAATAAAAATGAACATGTTTCTCTTGGAACCTTTAATTTTTAAAAGAAAGCTCAAAATAACAAGTGAGAATTAAAGTGTCTTCTAAAGAAAATTTAGCATAACGATGGCTCAGAACTAATTAATGAGTAACATTGCATAGGACAGAGAACTTCCCTGTATGGAAACCCAGCTACTGATGTTTTCTTATTCCCTGAAGAGTGAGCTAAGATGTACTAGTGATAGCAAATGATGCACAGATTTGTTACAGAATAAAAACATCCAACTGTGTGTATAGTGCATCCCTCTGTGACAGTGCAAAGTGCCATTGTAACTTTAAAAAGAAAAGATTTACTCAAATGTATACCTACAGGTCTTGAATAAAATATATTAGAAAGTATCCAATGAAGAATTAACATATATGATAAAATAAATATATTTTTTAAATTTGGGCATTAGTATCTTCATATAGAGAGGTGCACAATAAATGCCTAGCTAAATATCCACGTTTACCCAACATACGGGATGTTTTAAAATTAAAGGTATGTCACTGAAAAGAATCTAGTAAGACTCCATCTAAACCACCCTTGAAGTATAGTATCTTCTGCATGAAATTGCTTTCTATAAAGCCTAAAACTTATTCTATAATTTATATTAGTTTTAAATTGAAAACAATGACAACATACAGCGAAATCATAACAGGAAAGAAAAGAATTTATATGGCTATCCCCTTTTAGGAAAAATGGTAGAACATGAGCAAAACATTGCAGTAACAGATAAACAATTCAAAGAAGACATGATATCTAGAGTTACACTGTTAAATTTTCTTTTAAGGAAAACAACAACAAAAACCACATGGATTTAATTCATGCATGGAGTATGTTTGTAAACAGAACAACTGAAAGTAATTTAAAAAGCCACAATTTGTCATTTAAAATATTTCAGTGCTAACC
>NW_006408568.1:4256661-4258329 GCF_000296735.1 Chrysochloris asiatica | reverse complement strand
TCAGAACACAGCAAAACCAACAAAGTGCATTGTCCATCTTTGCTCCAAGGTTCCCGTGGCATATTTCCGTGGTGTTTCTGCTCCCCTGCTTGATTTTGCTGTTTGGTCTTGCCCAAGATGTCAGCTCTAGGCTTCCGAGCCCGGCAGAGTCAAAAGTACACGATTTCTTATTTCAGCTTCAAGTTCCCCTAGCTATAAGCCTTCAAACTTTTAAAATATTCCTATCTCTGTGGTTCCAAGTTTTGGAGCTCTGTCCTGAATCTGCTTTGCCTGGTACTCTGTGGTATGGCTGAAAGCCAACTTCAGTGCACATCCACCCAAGGCTGTGACTTCAGAAGTTGATCATTAGGCCTGTCTTCCAAAGGTGGGGTTGAACTAAAAACCATTCAGCTAGCATTCATGCTTATCCATTGGTACTATCCAGGGACTCCCAGAAATGCATAGTTTTCATTAAACACTTGTTGTTTTAGTGGAGGAGAAGGTTGGTGGGTTAGAAGTAAGGAGTTAGGGTTAAGACTATGGCTAAGTCTATGCTAGGCCTGGACCCGTGGTGTGATTCTGTAGGATCCAGACTGGACTGCGAACATCAAGGTTGGCAATTCAAACCCACCAGGTGCTCCTTGGAAACCCTACACAGGGTCACTGAAAGTTGGAACTGACTCAATGGCACTTAACAACAACAACAATGCTAGGCCTAGGACTTCATTTAGTGTTAGGATTATGATTAGGGCTAGTGTTAGTGTTAAGGAGCTCTGGTAGTGTAATGGTTATTAGTCAGGCTGCTAACCACTACATCAGAAGTTCAAAACTACCAACCTCTCCGCAGGAGAAAGATGAGGCTTTCTGCTCCCATAAAGATTTATAGCCTCAGAAATCCTATGCAGAGTCACTATGAGTTGGAACCAACTCCATGCCACATAAGATTCAGAAATAGGGTTTGCCTCAATAGGTGTCAAGATTTCATAACTACCTAGAAGCACCTTAATTGTCCAGGCTCAGATAAATAAAGTGTGTTCAAACTGAAGATTTACTACCAAATGCCTTGACGGAATGAGGTGCTGGGTCTGGGGGCTCAGGACCATATCTTGGGGGATAACCATGGTCAACTGGCATAACATAGTCCGCAAAGACAATGTTATAATCCTACTTTGCTAAGCAGCATCTGGGATCTTAAAAGCTTATGAGCATGGACATTGGCTACCCAAAATGGGGGTGCTACAAAGGCAAGAAGTGACTGATTTACAAGCTTTCAAGAGGGAACCTAGATCCAGAGGGCACGGAGGAAGGTAGAATCTCCACTGAGTAGTATTCAATCTGTCTGGGTGGGACTGATGAAAGGAGATGGGGATAGCACTCATGTGGTACAAAAGGTGAATAATTACTATCAGGACTGACTGTGAGGATTGGAAATGTAAAGGTAAACATTTTGTAGCAAAAGGAGGGGAGTGGTTGACTTTGCAGGCCAGGAACAGAGGCCCCTGGGACCATCAAGGGAGAAGAGCAGAGTACGGGACCCTACTCAGAGAGACAGTGATACCAGAGATAGAGGCAGAGATGATGATGTAAAGAGATGGAGCAGCTGGAAACTCTTGACCCAGAGAGGGAGAGGGGCTTTGTGCTGATGACCAAGGGGCAGGCTTGTGGGGTATACCCTTTGGTTGGTTGATG
>NW_006408568.1:4244847-4256326 GCF_000296735.1 Chrysochloris asiatica | reverse complement strand
AACTGCTCTGATAGGGATCACATTAGAAAGTCCTGGGTAGAATGGAAAAAAATGTGGGAACAAAACACAGAACCATAAAGAATAGTTTACTGGTTAGAGACTGGTGGAATCCTGAGACTGTGGCTGTTAGTCACCCTTTAGGTCTGGAACTGAATTCAACTTCATGGCTCAATTTTCAGCCAATCAGTAGATGGATATATTGGGGGTGGGGTGGGGAGCAATACTAGGGTGGTATGCACACCATGGGATGGACAACCATTTAATATGAAAAAGGCATCATTTACCTAAGGACAAAATTCAGAAGGATTGGAAAAGAAGGTGGAAAGGAAACTAGAGTCACAAGGAGGAAGTGGGATAAATGATATTACATCGAAGGGATTGCAATCATTGTGATAAAATGAAGTGTATGATTTGATAAATGTAAAACTGATGATCTGTTCTGTAAACCTTCACTCAATCTATATTAAAAAGTTAAAAACAAAAGATAAAAAAATCTAGCATATATTTCACTGCATACAGTTAGTTGCCTTTCATTTCTTTAAATAAGACACAAGTACCAGGGAAGTATGCACTTCCTAGAACAACCAACCATACAAGATCAAGAGATAAATCTCAGAATGCAGGGAGGGATAGGAAAGACGGTTGAATGGAAATGGTCAACACAGAGAGGAAGTGGGAAGTACGCTGTTTTACGTGGTGGGGATTACAATCAATGTCATGAGTCAAAGTGTGTATGAGTTGTCCAATGGTAAACCAATTAGCTCTGTAAACTTTCACCCAAATCACCATAAAAAGTTTTTTGTTTTTTTTTTAAGACACAAATCTTTCACTCATTCCTGTCACATGTATCAGCTTTCCTGTCAAAATTGGAACCCATTTCCTTTCAATGTGTGTGTGCGATCTTAGGCACATCACTCTTTCTTTCTGCAACTACTTTTCCTCAGCTGTAAACTGGGAAGAAGGAATGTATAGATGAAATCACTCAACTTCCTCTCAGCTATTAAGGTCTGGGAGTTTCTCTGGAGGTAAGATGCTGGCTTATTCCCCATCCCTCTCACATGCTTTACTTTATCACTTACTACACTTGATCATCTACATGTGAATTACTTTGCAGATGGGGAATGGGAGTATTCACATTCCCTACTGGTAGACTTGTTTTTCTCTCCTGTTTTGTTTAAAATATCCACACGCTGGATTAGGAATAAACGCAAGGAAGACAGATTCACTATATTAGCAATCTCAGCCCAACACCTTTACTCAAAAGTCAATCTGAATAAATAAATGTTGCTATGTTGTTGGTAAGTGCCAATCCTGACTCATAGTGACCCTGTATAGGGTTTCCAAGGAGCGGGTGGTGGATTTCAACCACTAACCTTGTAGTTCAAAGTCCCATGTTGGTCTTACAGCACCACACCAAGAATCCAAATAAACAAACAGAGCTCTCATTATGCATTCCAAAACTAAACACAAATAATGTCTGTAATACTACAGAACCCAGACTGCTGGTCTCCCGCTTTTGGTACCTATAACCAGAAACTTATTTTGGCACAGAAAAAAAGAGGGTTAAAGAACCTCAGCTGGGGACCCCTAGTAAACTCAAGGTCATGGAAGATTTGAGGGCAAAAGGATGTAGGAGAAGTCCAGGCAATGGATCAATAACTGTAGCCTCAACTCCCTTTTCCTTCCCTGTCATCTCCACAGGCCCCTCCTCTTTCCCGCTAACGCCCTTCTTCTTACTGGAAACCCTCTCCTGGCCTCCAACTCTACAGCTTGTGGGAGATAAGACAACATGTGTCCCACAGGGGGGTGGAGGGTGGGGTGGAACGGAGCCTGGGTAAAAGATTTCACAAAAGACTCACTTTGGGTGATAAGAGCAGACTTATGATTATCCCACTTGGGACAAACCAAAAAGGTCAAAGTTAGGGCGGAGGGAACATGTGAGCTATAGCTTTTGAGTGAAAGATTTTCAGTGTTAAGTTTTGTCACTTTGACATCTCTCCCACCACAGACCCTGCTGTTGCTGCATTCCATCAGATCAGTCCCAAGTCATAGTGACTCTGTATAGGGTTTCTGATGCTGTAAATCTTCATGGGAGCAGAAAGCTTCATCTATCTCCCACAGAGTGACTGATGGATTTGAACTGCTGATCTTGAGGTTAGCAGCACAATTCATACCCCACTAAGCTACAGACCCTCTACATACTCCCAAATCCAGAATCTCTTCAACTGTCCCTCCTTTCTCTTCACTACTCTTTACTTTCCAAGAAAAACAAAACCTTATATGTATATTATTTTTGAAAAGGGCTCTGTAACTTTTCAAAATACTTTCTTGATGATTATCTCCCATGTCCCTCACAAAAACAGGGTAGCTGGAGAGGCTTCTAAGACTTGTAGCACTTCCCCCAAACTGTTATTCCTACACAAAAAACAAACCCTTTACTATTAAGATGATTTAGACTCAGCGACCCTATAGCACACAACAGACCTGCCCAGTGAGTTTCCAAGACTGTCCCCTTTATAGAAGCAGACGACCTCATCTTTCTCCACTGTACTGCCAACACTCCTTCTGGATGGACTGATGTGTTTGAACTGCTGACTGTTTTGTTAGCAGTCCAGTGCTTATCCTACAGCATTACCAGGGCTCCTTTCTTTCCTACAGGTCAGTATCAAATCAAGAGTCCCTTTGGCTGGCCAGGTTGGAGCACTTCGTGTCCCCTACTGGAGTGACCAAGTCTTCCAGCTTTCTCACACAGATGCCCACATGACTCCTCCTTGAGCCTTTTGGAATCAGAACCCCACCTGAAGTCTTCTGAACTGGGAGACTTGTGAACCTGAATCCCTGTCATTTTCTTCCCCCCCACCCTTTCCTCCGCAGTGGGAGGCCTAGGAACATAGAACTTTAGCGTTGGGAGGTGGGCACCTTGGAGATCATTGTTCTAGCCTGTTTTTGTAAAGAGGACAACTCACATCCTGTGGTGGGATATTAAAGTTAGTAGCAGGACTTGGCATTAAAGCCAGGCTTCTCACCATCAGCAAAGAATCCCTTCTACCACACCACACCTTTATTTATTCATTGAAATAAAATCATTGGAAGCTAATCAGGTTATCTGGGTTGTGAACCTGCCTCATGCCTCGCTGGTGTCTTATGCCTCAGCTGTGCCATTTAAAATAGGAGGTGCATGGAGATCAGGGAAACCACATTAGGGCATTGGATGAACTATTTGTGAAAAGACCCATCTTCCCCTTCATAATCCTAGCACACTGACCTGGGGATCTAACAGCTTACCAAACAAACAAAAAACCAAAGGCACTGCCATGAACTTGATGCATAGCAACCGTAAAGGACAGAGGCTGTGATCTTTATGGAAATAGATTACCACATCTTTCTGCAGTGGAGCTGCTGGTGAGTTCCAAACACGAAGCTTTTGGTTAGCAGCTGAGCGCTTACCAACTGGGCCAGCAGGACTCCTTTAGAAAGACCTGCTGTTGTTAAGCGCTGTTGAGTCTGTTCCAACTCTTAGGGTTTCCCAAGAGTGGCCGGTGGGTTTGAACTGCTGACCTTGTGGTTAGCAGTCCAGTGCTTATCCTACAGAGACACGTTTGCTTTCCCATTGCAGTGACATTAACACTCTTAGTGCAAAGAGTGTGATAAGCACTGGACTGCTAACTGCACTAATTGAAAAGTTGGCAGTTCGTACTCACCTGCTGCTCTTGGAAACCCTATACCACCATACAACAACAACAAGTGTTAACAGTGGAGGTTCTGACATTATTCTTTCCATAACTGTTTCACTTCTGGCACTGGTCTCCCTTTATTAATTCATATGGTGTGGAAGAACCCTGATGATGTTCTGGTTAAGTGCTCAGCTAACTACCCACTGGAGAAAGACATGGTGATTTGCTTCTGTAAAGATCACAGTCTTGGAAACTTTATGAGGCAGTTCTACTCTGCTACATGGGGTTGCTATGAATTGAAAATGAACTCCATGGCACCTAACAACAGTGGAGAGAACAGACCTTGGAAGTGTCCTTAAGCAAGCTCATCATCTTCTTTATGGATCTCAGTCCCGCCCTTTGCTGAATAAAGGCATTTAACTAGAAGAGGTGTTCTTTGAGACACCCAGCTTAGAAATCTGTCTAATTAAGTCTATGGACACAATTGGTTATTATAGGGAAAAAATATTTTCTCTTCTTTACAAAAATTTAGCAATTTTTGTGTCAGCTTGATAGAGGCATTATAACACTCTCTAAAAGCCTCATTTTCTGTATATGCAAAATAATCTCCAAAAATTTTTTTTGAGTTTCTAATTCTAAGGTGCAACTTGCTGAACTGTATCCTGCAAGTCCCCAGGGAATGACAGCTGTATAGGAACATTGCCATTCTTAGTCTGTGGTGGCTGACCCTCTGGAATGGTTGTCTCTGAGTCTTGGACAGCCAATGTGCCTACAAATATTACCATTTTCTGTGTGGGCCTTGGCAGGAGGAAGACTAGGTAGCCCTCCTCTTAGGTAAGTACCATAGCTACAAGTGTACTAGCTACAATGACAACAGGCTTTGTCAGCTCTGCCCACACTTGAGCCATGAAGGAGGCCAGAGCTGTATCATAATGGGGCATGTTTAAAGGATATGCCCAAGATGACCTGTAAGGGAAGCTGGAATTAGAACCTATGCCATTCAGTTTCATGTAATAGAATTTAGCCCTAATGGTTATACAAGACTTAACAGTTTACCAAGGAACTTTCTCAAGTGTATATGGGATACGAAGCATCCTCATGCATTGCCTTCTTTGGTCTTTCCAACCACTCTATGAGATTCTGAGAATCCCCATCCAGTACATGAAGAAACTAAGGGTTATGCTGTGATATACCACGATCACACACCTAGAACAGGGATTCAAACCTGGGTCTTCTTACTCTGAATTCAGAGATTTCTCAACACCACCACACCACTTCTGTGAATGCGTCCGTTTTCAAGAACATGCCTCTAGGACTGAAACCATCAGGAAGTGAACACAGCGGGCAGAGGGCAGTGATAAAAGGAGAGATGGGCCTTTTGATATACTAGGTACAAGCGTTCCTCTGTAGTTTCTGGATATTGGTCTTTTATAAATAAGGGAAGAAGGAGCAGTGGTAGACCCTTTGGCTAATCTGTCTGCAGGGCTTTGTCAACCTTCTGTTCACCTCCTGCTATCCCATCTTGCTCTTCTCCTCAAAACCAGAGGCAAGACAGTTTCCAAAGCGGGTTTTGTCGAGAGAAGGAACAATGAACTGCAGAGAAGATATGTGTGTGTGTGTAGTGTGTATTCGCTCAAAGGCTGCCCAAAGGGAGCCAGCCCGCCCTCTCAGGATGCCTGGGGCTTGTCACGCAGCCCACACCAGGGAGCTGACATCCTGGTTCCCACTCACCTCCGTGGAGCCTGTGACCCAGGCCAGCCCACCATGTTTGGGACTCTGCACATCCGGTTCCTGTTATCTCAGGATCCTGGGACTCCTTGGCTCCTGTGCCCTGCCTCCTCCCCTCCCTGTGGACACGTAGCCACCACACACTTCTCGGAGGGCTATTTCGAGCTGAGGGGCCGGTAATTGGGCCCCAGCCTGTCAGGTCAGGTCGTCTGTGTGGCGCAGCTGGGACGGGTGGCCTGACACGTTGTGGGTTCAGCAAAATGCAGGATGTTGGGGCTTCCGGAGGCAAGCATCCCCTCAGCTTGCTGGAGGTCAGGGTTGCTGAGCCGTGGGGGTGGGGGACAGACAGGATGCTCCTGCTACATGGCTAGGAGGAGGTGGCTTCTACAAGGAGAGGCTAGAATTCCCCTCCTCACACCTCTGCTGTCTGGACCCCACTGCAGCGCTCTCCCCGGGAAGAATCCTTTTTCTGTAGCATAGCTGAGAGTTAATACTCACTGTGATTGACTAACAAGACCGCAGTGTTAGAAACCAAACTGTGTCACATATAAGGTATGCTTCCTTGGGCAAGTTACTTCACCTCTCTGAGCCTCAGTTTCTTTGTCTGTAATGAAGGTGATACTAAAAGTACTTGCCTCAGATATGGTTGAGAAAATATGATATGACACATATAGTACTTAGTTTCATATAAAGCGGTCTCAGAGATCTACTTGACCTATGGTAAATGTGTATTGGTTTCTGGGTTGGTTTGGGTTGTGGTTTTTCTCTTTCTAAATCCCAATCTGGCATTACAACTTCTAGTAGTTCCTTCATGGCTCTCACATCCTTTCAGAATTCTCTACAGAGCTAAGGTCATAGGTGACTCTCATGGACTTGTTAGAATTTTCTTTAGCTTCAACCTGAACAATTGATGGTCTGTTCCACAGGCTGCCCCTGATCTTGTTTTGGCTGATGATATGGAACTTTTCCACCATCTCTTCTTATGGTTGTGGTGATGACTGTGTACCGTGGAGTCAGTTCCAACTCATAGCAACCCTGTACAGGGTTTCTGAGGCTGTAAATCTTTACAGGAGCAGAAACTCTGCTGTTTCTCCCCCAGAGCTGCTGGTAGTTTCAAACTACTGACCTTGAGGCTATCAGCCCAACTTGTAACCACGATGCTACTAGAACTCCTTCTCTTCTCATAGATGTAGTCAATTTGATTTCTGTATCTTCCATATGGTGAGATCCATATGTGTAGTCACATTTTATATTATTTTTAAAAGGTATTTACAATGAAGAAGTCATTGGTTTTACAGAATTCTCTCATGCAATCTCTGGCATTGTTTTTTTTTTTTTTTTTTTTTTATCACCAAGGTCATATTTTCCAACTACTGATCCTTCCTCTGTTTCCAAACATTGCTTTCCAGTCACCAGTAATTTTCAATACATCTTGGTTGCAGGTTTGATGGTTTTCAGACTGAAGAACTTGGTAGAGTTCTTCAATTTCATCATCACTGGCTTTAGTGGTTGGTGCATAGATTTGAATACTAGTGGTATAAACTGGTCTTCCACGTAGGCACATAGATATTATACTATCACAGACACCACTATACTTCAAGGTAGATCTTGAAATGGCAGTTTTGATGATGTATGCAATGCCCTTCCTCTTTAACTTGTCATTCTGGCATGGTAAACCATACAATTGTCAGATTTATAACGACCAATACCAGCCCTAGTAAAGGGATTCAGAGGAGATAATGGGACTTACTTCGAAAGTCGCTAAGGGATCTTACAAGAGATAAAAGGAGAGAGAAGTGAGCAGGAAAAGAGTGACCTACTACCACCAAGACTCATAGTGACCCCTTGTGTGGCACTGTGGGAAAAGCACTGGACTGTTAACTGCAAGGTCAGTAGTTCAAACCCACCAGCCGCACTCAGAAACCTTATACAAAATCACTATGAGTTGAAGTCAACTCGACGGCACACAACAACAACCCACCAAGAAATAAGAGCTGGGAGTAGAGTGTGTCCTTTGGATTTAGGTTTCCTACACTGTGAAGCTCTTAGACTGAGTAGAAGATTAATGCAAAGAAACATAGAGCTCTCCAAGGGATGCTAGGCCTTCAGATGTTGAAAGGAGACACAAGAATCTTTCCCCAGAGCAAATAGCAAGAGAAAGCCTTCTCTAAGAGCTCACACTCAGAATTTGGACTTCTATCTTCTTAAGTGGCAAGATAATAAATTTGTTTGTTAAACCCAAAATAAAAACAAAGAAAGACACCAAAGGAGTGAAAGATCCCTAGATGATTGTCACAACGTTTGAATGGATGAATTCTTCAAAAAAAAAGAAAAGAAAAATGGGAACCTGCCCAAAGAAAAAGAATTTGGGAGTCCCCAGGTAGTGCAAATAATGAACATGCTCAGCCACTAACCAGAAGATTGGAGGTTTGAGTCTACCCAGAGTTGTCTGATGCTCTGCTTCTGAAGAGTGAGCATTGAAAACCCTGTGGAGCACAGTGACACACAAGGGGTCACTATGAGTTAGAACCAACTCAATGGCAACTGAATTGGCTAGCAACTCCATATAGGGAGTGTAGGGGTGATGTGTTGAATGGGACTCCTAGGCTTGGGGGTGAGACTAGTGGGGAAAGCTTTCTTTATGAGGGAAGCTGGATCAGTTCTGAAGGAAGGGAGCCCATATTTTGAGGGAAAGTATAAAAGGAAGAAGCCTAGGCAAACTTCAGTGCTAAGAACATGACCATGTGCAAAGGGGTTAAATAGGACAGATCTATCTTCTTGGAGTGGGAAGTCTGAAACATGGAATAATTAGAGATAAATAATTATCTGCCCAAAGTGTGAAAGTACATTAAATGGGGAAGAGATAGTCTCTAACAAATGGTGCTGGTAAACTGTATACCTATTTGCAAAAGAATATTAAACAACCCATATATTATATCATATACAAAATTACATTGACAGGGAAATGTGGACTAGTCACACTCAAAGGTCATGGCAACAGTTTTTTGAGATACTCATGATATTTTTCTCATTGAATTTCTGTAGGGCCAAAGAATGATAACATCTGCTTGAGTGGAGGTGATGGTTATGTGCCATGGAGTCGGTTCTGACTCGCAGAGACCCTGTACAGGGTTTCTGAGGCTGTAAATCTTTACAGGAGCAGAAAGCCTCATCTTTCTCTTGCAGAATAGCTGGTAGTTTCGAACTGTTGACCGTGCAGTTCGAAGTCTGATTCATGATCACTGTGCTACCAGCTTAGTCTGAGAGTATCTTGAGAAAGTTAAGGAAAGCTTTAGCAGAAAAATGTCCAGGAAAGCTTCCCCAAAGAGTACTCCACCACCAAGACAATGCTCTTGTTCATTCCGCTCATCAAACAAACAAGGGCACTTTTCTGAGAGTTTTCATGGGGAATTATTAGGAATCCACTTTACAGTCCTGCTTTGACTCTTTCTGACTTTTGTTTCTTAATTGAAAATCTTTAATGAGCACTCATCTTTCTTCAGTTGATAATGGAAAAGATGACACTGACATGGCTGAATTTCCAGGACCCTCAGTTCTTTAAGGAGGAACTAAATGGCTGGTATTATTGCTTACAAAACTGTCTTGCTCTGGAGCTTATGTTGAGAAATAAAGTTTCCATTTTTTATTTTTATATTTCAATTCCATTTCTCCACAAACTTTTTGAAGTCCTTTCCTATAAAAACAATCTTGCTAACTTTCATGCTACTCCATATAAAAGAGTGACTGCATTCTATGACTATGTCATTCTATGAATATATCACAGGCTAAAAGGCAAGAAAAATGAAGGGGAAGAGAGGAAAACTGAGTTGAAACTTTCATCAAGGCCAGTTCTTTTTGGCTTTAAAAAATTTTTTTTTTGTAAAAAAAATGCACGACAATACATACAGCCATTTGTACATTTCTACTTCAATATCTTTAATTATACAGAGGACTTTAAAAAGTTCTTTTAAAAATGGAGTGAAAAGACAACTGAACTTTTCCAAGAACTTATTATTGTGAACTGAGTGAAAGTTTACAGAGCAGATCATCAGTTTTACATTCAACAAATCATACACTTTATTTCATCTCAATGAGTACGACAACAGTTATCCTGCTTCTTCCCTGTGATTTCGATTTCCATTCCATGCTCCTTCCCATTCCTTCTGAACTTTGTCCCTAGGTAAATGCTGCCCTTTTGATCTTGAATGATTGCTCATTCAATCATACATAGTGCGCATACCTTACTTTTGCTGTATTTCTTCCAACACAGATTTGTTCGCTCTTCTGGCAGTCCATGATACCTTTAATATTCTTTTACAACCCCATAACTTAAATGAATCAATTCTTCTATGGTCTTTCTTATTCATTGTTCAACTTTTACGTGCATATGGGGTTATTGAAAATACCACGGCTTGGATCAGATGCACTTTAGTCCTCAAACTGATATCTTTGCGTTTCAACACTTAGGTCTTCTGCAGCAGATTTGCTTAATGGCCTTTGATTTCTTGACTGCTGTTTCCATGAGTGTTGATGGTGAATCAAAGCAAAATGAACTCTTTCACAACTTCAATTTTTTCTACATTTGTCATGGTGCTATTTTTATTGGTCAAGTGGTGAGGATTTTTATTGTCTTTACATTGAGGTGCAAACCACACCCAAGGCTGTGTGCTTTTTGATCTTCATCAGTATTTTAAGTCCTCTTTGCTTTCAGCAAGCATGGTTGTATCATATGCATATTGCAGGTTATTAATGAGTCCTCCTCCAATCCTGATGCCACATTTTTCTTCATATAATCCAGCTTTTAGATTATTTGCTTAGCATACAGATTGAATAAATATGGTGAAAGAATACAGCCCTGGTGCACACCTTTGCTAATTGTAAACCTTTCAGTGTCCCGTGTTCTGTTTCAAACCATTGTCTCTTGGTCTATGTACAGGTTCCTCATGAGTACAATTAAGTGTTATGGAATACTCATTCTCTGCAATGTTCTCCATAGCTTGTCATGAACCACACAATCGAAAGTGTTTGCATAGTCAATGAAGCACAGATCCATCTGTTGTCAGCAATGATATCTGTCACTCTACATCCCCTTCTGAATGCAACCCGAACTTCCCTGTCAATGGATTGTTTCAGACATTTTTTAAATTATCTTCAGCAAAATTTTACTTGCATATGATTTTAATGATATTTTCCCGATGATTTCTGCATTCCATTGAGTTACCTCTCTCAGGAATGGACACAGATATGGATCTCTTCTAATCAATTATCTTGGCATGGATGAGTGAATACCTCAAGTGCTGCATCAGTTTGTTGAAAATTTTCAATTTGTATTCCATCAATTCCTGGAACCTTGTTCTTTGCCGATACCTTCAGTGTACCTTGGACTTCTTCCTTTGGTACCATTGATTCTTGATCATGTGCTACCTTTTGAAACGGTTGAACACAGACCATTTCTTTTTGGTACAATGACTCTGTGTATTATCTCCATCTTCTTTTGATGCTTTCTGCATCATTCAGTATTTTGCTCAAAGAACTGTAAGTTGAGGCTTGAATTTTTCCCTCAGTTCTTTCAGCTTGAGAAATGCTGAATGTGTTCTTCCCTTTTGGTTTTTTAACTCCAGGTCTTGACACATTTCATTAAGACACATTTGTCTTTCAAGCTGACCTTTGAAATTTACTGTTTAACTCTTTTACCTCCACATTTCTTACATTTGATTTAACATCTTGATGCTGGAGAGCAAGTTTCATAGTCTCTTCTGACACCCATTTTGGTCTTTGCCTTCTTTCTTGTCTTCTTAATGACCTCTAGTTTGTTTCCTATATGATATTCTTTTGTTGTTGTTGTTGTTGTCCTTGTTGATACATCATCTTTCAGAATTTTAATTAAGCATATTGTTATTGTTATGTGCCCTTGAGTTGGTTTTGACTCATATGAACCTGTATTGTATGGGGTTTCTGAGGAGTGGATGGTGCGTTTGAACCACTGACCTTGCAGCACCATACCAGGACTCCTAAGTAAACATATATGTGATCACTAATCATTCAACATGTATTGGTAGCTATATGTATATTTGCTT
>NW_006408568.1:4206788-4223574 GCF_000296735.1 Chrysochloris asiatica | reverse complement strand
TGAGTTCCAGGTGGTGTTGCCACACCTGTCAATCTCTGGTTATTGTCTGTTCTTGTTGGTTTTCAGTCCAAAGAACTCCATTTAGGATGTTTTGAAGTGCTGGGTTGGTTTTGATAAAATCTCTCAGATTCTTTTTATCATGGAATGTCTTGATCGCACCATCATATTTGATTGGTAGTTTTGCTGGATAGACGATTCTTGGTTGGCAGTGTTTTTCTTGTAGGGCTTTGTATACGTCTCCCTATTACCTTCTTGCCTGTATGGTTTGTTCTGAACAGTGAGAGCTTAATCTGATTTGCTTGCCTTTATAGGTGACATTTCTCTTCTCTCTGGCCACTTTTAGGATTCTCTCGTTGTCTTTGATTTTGGAGAGCTTGATTATTATATGTCTTGGTGACTTTCTTTTGGGGTCTATCCTTCCTGGGGTATGTTTGGCTTCTTGAATGTTTATCTTCTCATCTTTCAATATGTTAGGGAAGTTTTCTTCCAGAAGCTCTTCAACAATCTCCTCTGTGGACTTCTCTGATTCTTCCTGTTCCTGAATAACAATAATTCTTAAGTTGTGCCTCTTCATGTTATCCATCATGAATCTTAGACTCTCTTCAGATTTTTTTTTATCCTTTTCTCCATTTGTTCTTCTATCTTAGCAGTATTGAGAGATTTGTCTTCCAGCTCGCTAGTTCTGGCTTCCATCTCTTCTATTCTGCTGCTTTTCCCTTTCAGTGTATTGCCATTTCTGATATCTTATTATTAATCATCTGGACCTCTTTTTGCAGAGTTTGACTAGTTTCCAATGCTGTATCAATCTTATTTGATTGCTCCAGTAGTAGTTTCCTGACTTCTTCCTTGTTTTCCTCTACCCCTTTTCAGAGTATTTGAATTTGTTTCCATATCATTCTTCTGAATTCTTTCTTGGGCATATCCAAGACCTGCTTGTCCTCTTCTAGAAAGCCTTTGTCTGTCTCTAGCTCATTTGTCTCAGCTACTGTCTTCTGTTTTGGGACATGTTCATCATTTCCAATAGTTATGTGGATTTTTTTTTTTTAAAGCTTGAGTGGATGTTTGTTGTTTATTATTAAGCTACTGGGTGTCTCCTGGTGAATATGATCAGGAGATAGGCTTCCCTTTTCACCTGTAATGCTTAGCAAGTGTTGTTGGCTCTTGTCTCAATGGAGGAATATTATGGGGAATGCTTATAGCTTGGCTATATGGCCATGATTACTGTCTCTTCTTGGGTAACATAAGGAGGAAAAGCTCCCACCTCTAGGAAGGGTATATGATCAAAAGGACCAAGAGCAGAAATAATATAAATGCAGAGACAAAAATCACCACTTTGGAACAGAAATAAAGCTGTGGTCGACTGTCCCAAGCTACACTGGCAGTATGTGTGCAAAGTAGAAGCTTCCAGCAGTGGGTGAGGGTGTTTGCTTGCTCAGGCCCCTCCTCTAGTCACTACAGTACAGGTGTGCAGGTAGATATTGAGAAGTTAATAGGAGAAAGATTGTCTACTATTTTGTCTCTGAAGTTAGTTATGTATCTGCATGTGCACCTTAGTCCTCAAGCTGACATCTTTGCTCTTCAACACTTTCAAAAGGTCTTGTACAGCAGATTTACCTAATTGTTTGATTTCTTGACTGCTGCTTCCGTGAGTATTGATAGTTGATCCAAAAAGAATGAAGTCCTTGACAACTTCAATCTTTTCTCCATTGATAAGAATGTTGTTTATTGGTCCAGTGGTGAGGATTTTTGTTTTCTTTACATTGAGATATAATTCATACAGAAGGCTGTGCTCTTTGATCTTAATCAGTAAATGTTTTAAGTCTTCTTCGCTTTCAGCAATCAAGGTTGTATCATCTGCATATTGCAGGTTGTTAATGAGTCTTCCTCCAATCCTGATGCCACATTTTTCTTCATATAACCCAGCTTCTTGGATTATTTGCTCAGCATACAGGTTGAATAAGTATGGTGAAAGGATACAACCTTGTCACACACCTTTTTAAATTTTAAACCATTCTGTGTTCCCATGTTCTGTTTGATTACAACTGCTTCTTGGTCCAGGTACAGATTCCTCATGAGCACAATTAAGCGTTCGGGAATACTCATACTTTGCAATGTTGTCCATAGTTTGTCATGATTCACACAACCGAAAGCCTGTTTACTTATAGGCTCAATTATTGTTGGGAGTCCTGGTGTGGTGCTGTAGGCTAAGCACTAGACTGCTAACCACAAGGTTGGCAGCTCAAACCCACCAGCAACTACTTGGAAACCCTATACAGGGTTGTTATGACTCAGAATCAACTCAACAACACTTAACAACAACAACAACATTGTTTGACTAAAACACAAATAGCCATTAAGGTGTGTTCAGTTCCAGGCTTGAAAGGTGTTTATGGGTCATAGTCACAGGACTTCTACTATTTTCTATCAGAGCTGTAACCTGATCTTTTTTTATGATTTTGTGTCTCGTTATACGCTGATCTCTCACTCCACCTAAGGCTTTCTATTGTGTTCCATTTCCGAGAAGTAAGTACATGGTAGCCAGGTATCATCTAGTTCTTCTGCTGTCAGTCATAGAGGTTTGCATGGTCCATTGAGATCATTGTTTCTTCGCATCACTGACTTTCTTCTCACTCTTATTTACTCCAGACAGGGAGAGACCAGTAGTTATGCCTTTGATTGCCATTCACAAGATTTTAGAGTCCTGGTGTGGCACTATAGGATCAGTACTGAACTGCTAACCAAAGGTTGGTGGTTCAAACCCACTAGCTGTTCCTCACAAACCCTATAAAGGGTCACTATGAGTCAGAACCAACTAAATAGCACTTAACAGCAACAACATCACAAGTTTTGAGGAGGCCCAGTTACTACTCACCAAAGTGGGCTGTAGAGCATTGTCTTTGTGGACTGTGCTATGCCAGTTGACCTGATGTCCCCCAAGACTATGATCCTGAGTCCCCAGACCCAGCAGTCATTCCCACGAAGTGTTTGATTATGGCTAAGAAATTTTCATAATTTTGTCTCCTGTATGCTCTCCTTGGAGTCCTGGTGTGGCGCTGTGGGCTAATGCGTCAGACTGCAAAGTTGTTTGAATAGCAAGGTTTGTGGTTCAAGCTCACCAGCTGCTCCTTGGAAACCCTATACAGGGTCGTTATGGGTCGGGATTGACTTGACGGCACTTAACAACAACAACAATGCTTTCCTTGGAAACCCTCGATAGGATCACTATGAGTCACAACTAACTTGATGGCACACTTAGCAACAACAACATGCTCTACTATGGAGTCCTGGTGTGTCAATATGGGATTAGACTAGACTGCTAATCACAAAGTTGGGGGGTTCAAACCCACTAGCTGCTTCTCAGAAACCCTATGTAGGGTTGTTATGAGTTGGAATTGACTTGATGGCACTTAGCAACAACAACAACAGTGCTCTACTATATTCATGAATATACTTGCCACACATATAAATAAAACAGTATGTAGAAATATCCTCTGTGAAACCTATACGTATGCACGAGTGTAGTCTCATTTTTCTTCCCACACCTGTTCAGTTTGTGTGTCTATCAATGCATCCATTTGGAGACTATTGTTATTACTATTGTAGCAGGATTGTGTAGGTAATAATATTGATCTCTTTTGCCTTTAACTCTTGTGTTCTTTCTAGTGTCTTCCTTTGCCTTGATCATTTTGACCTAGCCCATATTGTAATGGCTTTCCCTTTACCCAAGTTAATGTGTATATAGGAGTCCTGGCGTGGTACTGTAGGATAAGCACTGGACTACTAACCACAAGGTTGGCAGTTTGAACCCACCAGTCACTCCTCTGCAACCCTATACAGGGCCGCTATGGATAGGAACCAACTCCACAGCACTTAACAATAACAACAGTCCTCTAGTTATAAGTTGAAATCAACCCAAGCACACTTAGTAATAACAATGACTCTCTAGTTAGTCTTTAATAGTGGTTTACCTTCCCATCCCTGATAAGCATCAAAGAATGTTTCTTTCTGTGTGAAAACATTTTCTTGACTTTTTATAGTAGTGGTCTTATGCAATATTTGTCCTTTTGTGATTGACTGATTTCACTTAGCTTAATATCTTCCAGGTTCATCCATGCTTCAAGGTATTTTGCAGATTTATCATTATTCTTTAACATTGCATAATATTCTTTTGTGTGTATGTACCATAGTTCATCTATTTATCTGTTGATGGACAAGCAGCTTGTTTCCATCTTTTTGTTATTGTGAACAATGCTGCAGTGAATATAGATGTAAATATACCTATTCGTGTCGTGATTTTATTTCTATTGATGGTTTTCTGTTTTTCTTGAACTTTGCTATTAATGCTAGGTTGAGTAGATAACTAATTGTTGTTTTGACTTGCATCTCTCTCCTGGCTAATGAGGGTGTACTTCATGAATTTGTTGGCTGCCTGAATATCTTCTTGGGTGATTTTTTGTTTATGTTCTCTGCCTTTTTTTTTTTTTTTCCAAACTTTTTTTTATTGTGACTTGGGTGAAGGTTTACAGACAAGATCATCAGCTCTACATTCAGCAAACTATACACCTTGTTTCATCTCAGTGATTATAATCTTTTCCCTGAAACAACATTTATCCTACTTTGTCCCTGAGTCTCCCCATTTACATCTTACATTTCACAAATGAATAAGGCAAAAATATTTGATGTACACTTACAAAATAAAAAGATATGTATCCATTTAAATGTCCAAAGGGCACACTCTGCCACCATCTCTGCTGTTGCTGCTTTTCTAGGTAGAGCTCTCACACTCCATTCATGCTCTTCCTTCTTGATGGTCCTGGGATCATCTGTTCCTGAAATGATAGATTAACTACTCCCCTCTTTTAGTAACACATCTTTTACAATTACAGTTGTGACAATCACAACGAATCCTGCTAACATTTATCACAACTGAGTCACAAAACTCTATCACTATTGTCCTCTATCCCCTCTCACCAGATCCATCCTGGAAGAGGGTTTGTTCAGTGGAGATTCTACCTTACCCCTCTCATTCTACAACTAAGCACTCTCATCAAAACTTGTAAACTAGCTACTTCGTGCCATTGTAGCCCCCCATTTTTGATAGTCGATGTCTAAATTTCTCTTCCCTCTCAACCCAGTACACTGATGAAATAAAGCTGTTCCTTGATATGAAAAGTCCTTCAGTTCAGGTTGGAATTTTGAGTCACTGCATTCACAGGTAGAAGTCTAGTTTATCTAATTGTAGCAATTTGCTCTTGTTCTTAGTTTCAAACATCTTTATCTTCCTTGGTTCAAGTTTTGGTCAAGTGGGCATCGAAATTAGGTCAAATGGGTATTAGCTGCAGGTTTGGGAGTTCATGCACCCCTCCCTGCACTTCAGACCAGCTGGCTGCTTCACTCTCAGTCATAACCCCTAGGGTCTAGGTCAGTGCCCATGGGCTCAGGAGTTCACACATCTTCCTAAACTTCGGAGCAGTCAGCCCTTCCTCGTCTCTCTCTCATCTCAAGGGTGCCAATGGAATCTGCCCAATTTTTAATTGGTTTATTTGATTTCTTATCAAGATACTGAAGTTTTCTATAAATTTTTGGTATTACACTCTTATTCAATATGTCATTGCTAATATTTTCCCCAATATGTACATTCTTTTTTGATTCTTTTTGGGAAATCTTTTGATGTAGGTAAGCATTTAATTTTTAGGAAGTTCCATTCATCTAGTATATCTTCTGCTGTTTGTGTGTTTTTATTTATTATTGATAGTGGATTTATGCCATTTATCAGGGCCCATAAATTTGTCCTGCTGTGGTGCTGCGGATTAATGTGTTGGATTTCAAGGTTGGTTTGTACTGCGAGGTTAGCAGTTCAAACTCACCAGCGGCTTCTCAGAAACCTATACCAGGTCACTGTGAGTTGGAACCAACTCAGTGGCACTTAACAACAACAACAGCGAGTTTGACTGAATTTTTTCTTTGATGCTCTTTATAATTTTAAGATTTAATTTTAGGATTTTGATCCATCTTGAGTTAGTTTTTGTATATGGTGTGAGATATGGGTCTTGTTTAATTTTTCTGAAAATGGATATCCAGTTTTCCCAGCACCATTTATTAAAGAGACTATCTCTTTCCCATTTAAAGAGTTTTGACCCTTTGTCCAAGATCAGCTGTCCATAGCTGGATGGGTTTACTTTGTTTTTTCAGTTCTAGTCCATTGCTCTGTTTGCCTATTGCTGTACCAGTGCTAGGGTATTTTATTTTATTTAAATTTGAAAGCAGTTACTGTTTTATTAAATGTTCAGATTACAAAAATAACCACCATGATAGATACCTTAGTTCATCCTTCTAATAAGCCTTCTGATCTGAACTTCCCTATGGCCAGCGTCTCTGCTGTCTATAAAATGGGTAGTCTTTTTCTTCGTTCCACATTGTGACATGAAAGGTCATAGGAAGTTATTTGCTTCTTTGAATCATTTTCCAGCAGTGTAGTGCTCATGAACCAGATCCTCCATGCAGAAATGCCATATTTACCAAGAGATCATACAATAAAAGTATTATTTGTCAGGGCAATCCACTTCTTGTTGATTTTATCACAACAATACTTGTTGTGATTAGTTCATTCATTGACTTCAGGTTTGGCTACCCCCATGAAATATGTGGTTCTACAATCCTCAGCATGTTAACCAAAGCATTATTGAGTTTAACAAAGATGCCACTAAAGTATTGCTGAAGGTGAAGGAGCTGCAATACCTTTCAAAACTTGGGACTCACACCACTGATACCTTTGATCCTGATGACAAATGCCAGCTTAGGTTCTTCAGTTACATAAAAGTTGCCAGCTTTTCTTGCAATCCTATCCATTCGATCGTAGTTCTGTTCATTTGCCTTTGTCCCCTTCCCAAACAGCACTGCCATCAAGTCAATTCCTAATCATAGCAACTCTGTATACAGTTTCTGATGCTGTAAATCTTTATGGGAGCAGAAAGTCTCATCTTGCTTATTTTTGTTTTTGTGTTTAAGGTGTTTCATTTGTAAATAGCATATTGATGGGCCCTGTGTTCTTATCTATTCTACTATGCTCTGTCTCTTTACTGGTGCATTTAATCCATTTACATTCAGTGTCATTATCTATAGGTATGAATTTACTGCTGCTGTTTTTCTGGGATTTGTTTGTTGGTTTTTTGGTGCTGCTGCTGATTGCTTCATTTCATATATTTTTCTGTGCTGAGTTCATTTTGTTTATGGATTTTTAAAATCATTCTTTCATTGTTATTGTTAAAGTGCTTGTTATATCTTTATGATTATCCTCTCTTTATTTTGGTTGAGAAGGTTTTATAATTTTCATTGAGGTTACTCTGTAATTAATTTTCTTCCCAAATGTAAAGCAGTTTGTTCTATCATGATATCATCTTGAATTACTCTCCATTTGGAAGTTCTTTAGCAATACCATTTATTCCATCTTTTTCTCCATAGTTATCCTTATTTACATATTGACCTGATATCCTATTTTCAGCTTTATAGATCTATTTTATTTTGGAAACTTCTATATCTGGATTGTTTCCTGGGTGATGTTTTGGTTGCAGGTCATGTTGTCATGTGTCTTTTTCTCTGGTTAGTGTTTACTGTTGCTCATTCTCTGTTGCCTGTTAGCAGTTCTTGTAAGGTTTGTCTGGTTCTTATGAATTTCCTTCATTTCTGTTTTTATCTGGTACTGTCCTAATTTTGCTTTCATATTTGAGGGACAATTTTCTTGGATATATAATTAGTTGCCTTTTTTTTTTTCTTTCAGGGTTTTATATGTGACATCCCATTGCCTTTTTGCCTATATGGTTTCTGCTGAGAAATCAGAGCTTAGTCTTATTGGTTCTCCTTTCTAGGTAACATTTAGTTTTTCCAGAGCTGCTTTAAGGATTATTTCTTCGTCTTTGGTTTCAAAAGTTTTATTATGATTTGTCTTGGCATTTTTCTTTTGTGGGTCTCTCCTATTTGGTATTTGTTGAACTTCTTGAATGCATATCTTTTCATCTCTCATAATATTAGATAAGTTTTCATCCAACAAATCTGTAATTTTCTCTGCTTTTTAAAAATCTCTTCCTGTTTGGAACCTCCAATCACACATAAGTTATTTCTCTAGATGTTATCCCATGTAATTAATTAGGCCTCTTTCATTTTTTTCATTCATTTTTCTGATTGTCCCTCTAAGAGGTTAATATAATATTGAGAGACTGGTTTTCATTTGGACTAATTCTGTCTTCCATTGATTCAATTCTACTCATTTGCATTTTCTATTTTTGAATTTTTAGTATTAATCTTCTGGACAGCTGTTGGCTGTTTTTGTATGGTTTCTAGTTTTCCATTTATTTTGTCAAGTGTTGTATAGGTTTCCTGAATTCTTTTGGAGTTTCATCTGAGTTTTTCTTGATTCTATCTTTTATCTTTCCTTTGTGCTGTGTTTGTTTTCCTTAATCTCTTTCTTAATATGATGAAGAGGTCCTCAACATAATTCTTCTGAAGTACTTAGCAGGTAATATCAGTACCATTTCATCCTCAGAAAGGTTTTGTGTCACTTTGTCCTGTTTCTTTGTATGAACTGAGGTTATCTGTGGTCTCCAAGACATTGTGGGGTTATTGTATTTGTATTTAATTGATAATTGTATATTGGTGTGTTTCATTCAGGTTTTTGGCTTATTTTGTTTTGATATATCTGGGCAAATGGGGCAGATATGCTACTATGCTTACTAGTTTGTCAGAACTTAGTTCCTCACCACCTGTTTCATGGAGGGTGTGTGCAGTTCTTTCTTCACCATTTTTGCAGAGCAGCTGAGGGCAGGCTGGACCAGTGTTGCTCACTGCCTGTCATTGATGGAGTGGTGCAGAAGCAGATGGTGGCAGGAGGGGCATGTGTGGTTTGGTAATATGGATGCGGTTGCTGCCTCCAAGCAGGTAGGTGAAAATAAAATAAAAATAAAGGAAGGAAAAAATAAAAGAAAAAACATGAAAACAAGGGAAGTGGTGAAAAGAGTATCAACAATATTTAAAGCTCCTGATGTCCGTACATGGCCTTTTTTTTTTTTTTTTTCTCTGAAAAGACCGTGTACCATATACTCTCACTGGCATTGTGGCAATGCCCAACCTCACCAAGATTTCTGAACCTCTTTCAGAGCATTTGTGAGAAAGCAAAGTGCTTAGCAGAAAGCAAAGCAGTCAGAGGTCCAACTAGATTCTGAGTGTAGTCAGACTTTAAGTTCTGACTTCATATATGTGATCATGGGTAAAAAATTTCACTTCTCAGTTTAGTTAAAAATTATTGTGTACTGGAGTGGACACTGTTGCTAACCTTCTCCATGACTATTTTTTCCTTCCCTCCTTTGTAATACAAGTCTGATTTATCCCAATATGCATATCTCTTCTGTAAAGCCACAGAGCTTCCAAAGATGCTGGAAGCTCATTGGGTGAATGTTCATTAATCTAAAGCATGGTTCTCAAACTTCTTTGGTCTCAGGACTTTTAAAAAAAATTCTTGAGGAACCCAATGAACTTTTATTTGTGTGAATTGGCCATATCTATATTTACTATATTTGACATTGAAACAGAGAAATTAAAAAAAATTTTTTACTAATTAATTTATGTTTAAAAAGACCCAGCAAAGTCCAAATGTTTATGGCTAATTCATTTTCAACAAGAGTGGTAAATACTTTCAATGAGGAAAGAATTGTTTATTCAACCAGTAATGCTGGGACAACTGGATTTCCACATGCAAAAGAATGAAGTTTGATTCCTTCCTCACACCACATATGGAAACAAATGGAAATGGATCAGTTACCTAAATATAATACTGTACAACTCTTAGAAGAAAACATAGGGGCAAATCTTCAGGTCTTGTATTTGGCAAGTCTTCTTGGATAAGATACCAAAAACATGAGCAACAAAAGAAATAATATATAAATTGGACTTTATTAAAATAGGAAACTTCTGTTTATCAAAGAATTTTGTCAAAAAAGCAAAGAGACAACCTACAAAATAGGAGAAAACATTTAGAAACCATATATTGGATAAGGATTTTTAATCTAGAATATGAGGAAGGTTCAATATGTTCATGGAAATAATCCATTATCTTTTCATTCCATTTTTACATAAACATTTTGAAACCTTCTCATATATACCCAAAATCAAAACCCTGCCATCAAATTGATTCTGATTTGTTGTGATCCTATTGTTGTTGTTGAGTTTCATCTTGTCAGTTCTGACTCATAGCGACCCTGTACAAGGTTTCCAAGGAATGGCTGGTGGATTTGAACCACCGACCTTATTGTTCAAACTGACCTTGTGGTCTAGTGCTTATCCTACAGCACCACACCAGGACCCTATAGGACAGAGTGAAACAATACTTTCTGTAAATCTTTACAGAAGCAGACTGCTACAGCTTTCTCCTGTAGACCACTTATTGGGTTCAAACCACCAACCTTTTGGTTGGCAGCCTGGTGTTTTAATCACTGTGCCACCTGGGATTCTCTTCCAAAATATATAAAGAATTGCTAACATTCAACAACAACAACAAAAACAACCTAATTGATAAATGGATATTTTTCTAAAAAAGGCATAAAAATTGTCAATGCTGTTAGTGCCATCAAGTTGATTCTGACTCAGAGCCTCCACGTGACAGACTAGAACTAGTCCATATAACTTTCTAGGCTGTAATTGTAACACAGGGGCATGTTCTAATTTCACAAGGGAAGAGGATAATCATTATCAGCATCGGTCCTAAGGTGATTCTGATGAAGTGGAAGTCAGACATACCTCATCTCTCTCACTCTCTCTGTCTTTTTTTTTTTTTTTTAACCAATTCTAATACTAGCTGTCTATCCCATGGCACTTTCTACTTCTTTGTGAGTTTGATAATTTGTTGCAATGGCACATAAAACTTATAGAAAATCCTCACAATTATGGGATTTCTTAGGGAAGTAACAGGCTATAATTCAGCATCTGAAAGACTCAGAACACATTTCTTTAATCAGGATAGCCTCTGCATAGCTGTGCCCAAAGGCAGGCCTCTCTCTGACTGTTGACCCCTCAGTCCAGATCCTGTCCTGCTTGGGCAAGTATTACAAAGCTCTCTAGGTTTGCCAATAAGTGCCCGTGAGTACCCCGCTCCACCAGTAAGCCTTGGCCTGAAAGCACGCAGACTTGCTCTGTGAATTGGCAAACCTAGCTCCATTGACAAGTTCTTAGAGCACCCTACTCTGCCAGGAAGCCTCCTGTCCAAAGGCTCTCAGCTCCATGGGTTTATACACCCACTGTGATCACCTTGCTCTGTGCGTTGGGAAGCCCACTGCACTCTCTTGTGCCACTCTCCTGGTTGTGCTTCCAGATCTCACCATCTTGTCCTGTCTCTGGTGTTACAGCTCTCTCTGTGTGTGCCTCCTAGGTCTAGGAGATTCTTGGTTCAGGGACCCAGGTATTAAGGATGAACTCTGTTCCCATTTCTTCTTAGTAGTAGTGAGGTCCTTGTCTGTTCTGAGATTGGATTTCTTTTAAGCTTAGTGGGTGACAAAGCAAAGCAATACTTTTATTAGGGTTCCATACATCTTATTTAGGGACTCCTGGTGTGACACTGTAGGATCAGCACTGGACTATGAACCACAAGGTCAGTGGTTCAAACCCACCAGCTACTCCTTGGAAACCCTATACAGGGTTGCTATGAGTCAGAAACAACTCATGGCACTTAACAACAACAACACAGCTTATTTTAAAAAGAAAGAATAGATAAATTAGGCTTTATTGAAATTGAAAATTTTTGTATATAAAAGAACTTCATCAAGAAAGTAAATGTTGTTTTTTAGTGCCATCAAATTGGTTCTGACTCATGGTTGTAGTTGGTACTTATGTGCTGTGGAGTTGGTTCCAGCTTATAGTTATCCTCTATAAGGTTTCTGAGGCTGTAAATCTTCCTGGGAGCAGAAAGCCTCATCTTTCTCCCACAGAATAGCTGGTAGTTTCAAACTGCAGAGCCTCAGGTTAGCAGCCTGACCCATAACCACTACACTACCAGAGCTCCTTTTCTGACTCATAGTGACCCTGCATAGCATTTTCAAGAAGTTGCTGGTGGATTTAAACTGTTGACCTTGTAGTTCAAACCAAACTTTTGGTCCAGTGCTTATCTTACGGTACCACACCAGGATAGGAGAACATATATTGGATAAAAGTTTAATATCCACAATATGTAAAGAACTGTTAAAGTTCAACCATGAAAAGGAAAACAACCCAATTAAAAAATGGACAAAGCACTTAATGGGCCTTCATCTAAAGAAGATATACAAATTGCTGAAGTTGTTAAGTGCTGTCAAGTTGATTCCAACTCATGGTGACCCCATATGACAGAGTAGAAATGTCCATAAGGTTTTCTAGGCTATCATCTCTATGAAAGAAGATTGCCAGATCTTTCTTTCACAGAGCTGATGGATGGGTTTGAACTGACCACTTTTCAGTTATCAGCCAAGTGCTCAACTGCTGTGTCATCAGGGATCCTTTAAACAGCTAATAGACATGTGGAAAGCTGTTCAACATCATTAATCATTAGGGAGATGCAAGGCAAAACCAAATGAGAGACCAGTTCACCTCCAGTAGGATGGATACATTTATAAAACCAAATTAAAACAAAGACTAGGTGTTAATGAAGATATGGAGAAATTGGAACTCTCCTCTATTGCTGGTGGGAATATAAAATGGTACAGCCATTGTAAAAAATAGTTTGGTGATTCCTCAAAACATTAGACATAAAATTACCATATGTCCCAACAATTCCATTCTTAGTTATATATCCAACAGACTTAAAAGCCAGGACACAAATAAGTACTTGTACACCAATGTTCACTTAACATAATACACAATAGCCAAAAGATGGAAAAAATTCAATGTCCATCAATAGATGATAGCCAAATTGTGATATATACATACATACAGTGGAGTATTATGCAGTTAGTCATAGTGAGACATTTTCTCACTATGGTATGGATGAGCCTTGCCCACATTATATTGATTGAAATAAGTCAATCAGAAGAGAACAAATCGGTGGAGGAAGCAAAATGGACTCAGGATACTCTCTTCGGAGGAAGTTTGGAAAAGCCAGAAAAAAACGCTTTGCCGGGACAATCTCAGAATTTCCAATATAAAGTAAGGGGAAACAGTTTTGGGGGCCTACCAGTGAGAAATCTAATGGAGCAAGAAGGAATACGGAGAGTTCTGAATAAATCTCTTCATTAACTAATTTTCCTTTGACTCCTGTGCCCTGCTCTGTTACACCCTCTCTGCCCAACCTGGGTGTCTTCACGTGGATGGGAGTGCACCCCCAAAAGGGTCCAGCATTGCACACACAGGGCACAATTTTCCCACGGTGCAAAGCCACTGAAAGTTCAGAGGCTAATCCTCTGGCAGGTTCTCATGATGTCTGATTATGGGATTTAGCTCGGAAGTTGGCTCTCCTACTTGTTGAAGCTTTTATTCCTGCCTTATCTAACAAGGGACAGCAAGTCTGGCCATACAGCAGAGCCATATTTGCACCCTGTAAAACCCCAACATAAAAGTCAAGAGCCAACACCAACTACTATATACGAGATCAGTGTGTTAAAAAACACACTAAAGGGAGAAGGATGCTTTGGATATGAAGAGACCTAACCAATCATCAGAGAAAAGTCTGGACAGTGTTTCTTCTACTCATTTCTCATTCTCGGTCTGTGCACCTACATGGTGGTTATGAAAGGGGGTGCATGTGTGCGTGGATACCCCTAAACACCCCTGAAGTTTTCTGCTGAGCATGCACACTGATATACTCAGCAAAGACTACTGGACTAATTTGCTACAGGTGTTTTGCTGCTTTTTTTTTTAGTTTTGCCTTTACTTTTATTTCTGTTTTTTGCCTTCTTGGTCCTACTTTTTTTCTTGGGGTGGGAGCTTTCTCTCCCTACATTACCCAAGATGAGACAGCAATTTTGGCCATATAGCCAAGCCACAAGCATACCCTATAATATCCCACCATCCAGGCAGGAGCCAATAGCAACTTCTACAGGTTACATAGATAGCCAACACTTTCTAAGATTACTCACAGTTAAGTAATATGAGACATGAAAAGGGAAGCCTATCTCCAGAACACATCCACAAGGAGGCACTCAGTAAGCTTAATAATACAGCAACATAATCTCATTTAATCAATGACAACACATCTAATTATTGAAAATATCCAAGAAACAACAAAAGATCTCAGCACATGTCCATAAACAGAAAAGAGTAACTGAAATAAATGAGCTGGAGGTAGATACAGACTTCCCATTAGAAGAAGAGCAGGCTTTGGATGGCTTTTAATGAAGCTGAACAAGAAAGAGACAAGTTTATGCCTTTCTAAAAGAGATGGCGTCCTGGTGTGGCACTGTGGGTTAATGCTCCAGACTGCAAAGCCAGCCGTTTGAACTGCAAGGTCGGTGGTTCAAGCTCACCAGCTGCTCCTCGGCAACCCTATACAGGGTCACTATGGGTTAGAATCGACTCGATGGCACTTGACAACAAAAACAAAAGAAATGGAGGCAGGAATCTTACTTTCTGAACATATCGATGTTTAGAAGAGCCTTACTGGCCAGGTCTCTTCCTAAACACCTCTTTTTAAGCTTAATGCACCAGACTGCAAGGCTGTTTGAACTGCAAGGTCAGTTGTTCAAGCTCACCAGCTGCTCCTTGGAAACCCTATACAGGGTCGCTATGGGTTGGAATAGACTCGATGGCACTTGACAACAACAACATCTGACACACTGGACACGCTTTGATCACGATCATCTTTTTGGTGATGACTTTATGATGGAAGAGATTATTTGGAATTGCTTTGACAGAGGTCTTTCTACAGGGTTCAGAGGAATTAGTCAGGCAACTCAAAGACTAAGTCCCGATAAGTTGGTTGACTCGTGCTTACTAAGTTACGGAACTGACCAGAAGCAAACAGATGAAAGCCAATACATTTTAAGGGAACACTATTACCAGAGGAAGCTCCTTAGATAATACTTAACTGCTAACCTAAGGTTGGCTATTTAAATCCAGTCAGTAGTTCTGGGGAAGAAAAGGTCTCCTTCTGAA
This sequence comes from Chrysochloris asiatica, assembly GCF_000296735.1. Taxonomy (NCBI): domain Eukaryota; kingdom Metazoa; phylum Chordata; class Mammalia; order Afrosoricida; family Chrysochloridae; genus Chrysochloris; species Chrysochloris asiatica. The sequence continues at coordinate 4,208,472 of NW_006408568.1, read as the reverse complement.
AAAATCAAAGCCTAGAAACCCTATGGAACATTTTTACTCCATACATGGGGTTACCATGAGTTGCAATTGGCTAGCCAATTAACAACAACAGATTGCCATTGAAACCCTAATCTTGACCAAGTTAAAAACATGGTCATTTAACTTCCAACATAATCTGAACCTGTGGTTGCTAGAATTGTATACCTTCTTCAACAGCCATCTAGACATATCCATTAAAAACACATTTTCTTATTTTCAAACCAAGGACCTACTTCCAGTAGACCTCAAGAAAAGGCCAATACCTCCCACCATATGACAATAATAATACAAACCACTTTCTATGGACCAGAAACTCTACATACAGTATCACGTTTAATCTTCACTATAAAATTGATAATATGATTTCTGTTTTGCAGATGAGGACACAGAAGCTTAAAGAGTTTAGGAAAATTCCTGGGTTATTTCTGACTTCAGAACTTGGTTGTTTTACTCCACCAAGATGCCAACTGCTTGCCCTTGTTTCTGTATTTACTTATCTGAGTCCAGGAAGTTTAGCAAGAACACTAGGCACAGTGAAGTCCTCAGATCCCACATACCCTGGAGATAAGCTTGCTCTCTAAGAGGTAAATTCAATGCACAGTAACCAAAGCATTGATTTGGATTTACTTAGGCAAAAATAAAATAGGATGGTATAAACAATTGCTGTGTTTGACTGTTAAATGAAAGTTTGGAGGCTCAAATTCACCCAGAGGTCTGCTTCTGAAAAATCAGCCATTGAAAGCCTCATGGTACACAGTTCGACTCTGACATGCATACATTCACCATGAATTGGCATCAACACAAGAACAACTTTCTGTGATTTGGTTTGGTTTTGTTGTGGAAATTCATAAGTAGGGAAGTTTTCAGGCAGGTCAGTTGGTAGGAGAGATGTTTTTGGTAGAGAAAGAGCAGAGGCTAAATTCTACTTATGCTATCTTTAGTTGCTACGTATGCTATCTTTTCCTGGGAAATGTTGGTATGTGTGGGCTCCAGCCAGTGTCCCAATTGATTACTAGGCAGTAGTTGCTGGTCCCAATTTCCATCATCTGGCTTCCTATCCAAGACCCAGGTAACAGTCATCTCCAAGGCCCAGGTAAGATGCTTCCGGATGCCTTCCTTGATAAGCTCAGGCCCCTCTGACCTTTTATGGACTCCATAGCCCCTAGTACTTATAGTGACATGAAAGTAATTATGATAGAGCATTCAGAAACCCAAATATAGGAGACAAATGAATACTTTCTAAAGGAGTTCACAATAAGCTTCTTTTCAGAACACCAGAAATTTTGAAACTGATCCATGGTCATAAAGCCCAGTATCTTATTTCCCCTAGCAGCATCACAACTTGTTTCCTTAAAGTAGTAGAGAAAGAAGGGACTTGAAAATCATCCAGTCCAACCCTTCATTTTCTAGGTGAGGCAACTGAGGCCCAGAGAGGGGAAGTGTTAGAGGAGCTCTCACAGTTGGTCAGTGTTGTAATGAGAAGCAGAACCTATGTTGCTAGACTCAAATGTGAGGAACCCTAAATTCCCATTATGGGAACTTATCCATCAACTCACCCAACTCTAATAACAATATTTTCAATCCATAACAATAAGTGGAAGTAACAAGTTATATAGATTTACTACCTACTGCATAAAGGAGCTCTGGTAGCATAGTGGTTACAAAT
>NW_006408568.1:4204739-4206028 GCF_000296735.1 Chrysochloris asiatica | reverse complement strand
TTATAACTCATAGTAAGGCTGAAAATCTTTACAAGACCAGAAAGTCATTTTTCTCCTGGGAGTGACTGGTAAATTCAAACTGCTGACCTTTGAGTTGACAGCCCAGTTTGTAATCCACTATCCTACCAGGGCTCCTTAACCCCTGAAAATCTTATGACTATCAGAGCAACACTGCCAGATATAATACCAGAAGATGAGCCCGTCAGGTTGGAAGGTACTTAAAACTCAACTGAGGATGGAGTAAAACTTTAGAGACATTCATTTCTGATGGGGCATAACTCAAAATGTCAAGAAACAGCTTCAAACATCCATTAAAATCAGAATGTGGATTGTACAAAGTATGCATCTAGGAAAATTGAAAGTAGTAAAAAAAAAAATGAAATGGAATGCATAAAGATCACTAGCTTAAGTATTAATGGGCTGAAATTAATGGACAGGTATTGGCCATTTTGAATCAGGCAATCATGTGGTTTACTATGCTGGGACTGAAAAATTCAAGAGAAAAGGCATCACATTCATTGTCAAAAGAAATTTAAAATATCTATTTTGAAATACAATGCTGTCTGTGATAGGATAATATCTATACACCTACAAGGAACACCAGTTAATACTATTATTCAAATGTGCACACCAACCACAAAAGCCAATGATGAGCAAATTGAAGAAGTCTGCAAATTTCTTCCGTCTGAAATTGATCAAACATGCAATCAAGATGCATTTTTTTAAAAAAACTGGTGATTGGAATGTGAAAGTTGGAAACAAAGAAGAGGGGTCTGTATTTGGAAAATATGACTGTGAGCAACAAAATGGCACAAAAGATTGCACGATAGAACTTTGCAAGACCAGTGATTTCTTCATTGCAAATGCCTTTTTCCCCAACAGCATAAATGGCAACTATGTATGTGAACTTCACCAGTTGGAATGCACAGGAATATAACAGAGAATCAAACTCTGTGAGAAGAGATGATGGAGAAGCTCAATATCATTAGCCAAAATAAGACCAGGACCAACTGTTGAGCAGACTATCAGTTGCTCATATGCAAGTTCAGGTGGAAACTGAAGAAAATTAAAACAAGATCACAAGAGTCAAAATATGACCTAAAGTATTTAAGAACATCTCAAAAACTAATCTGAGGTATTGAAGACCGGGAGAATTGTGGAATGATAGTAAGAAAATCATACATAAAGAAAGTAAAAGATCTTTACTAAGACAGGAAAGACAGATATCAGAAGAGACTCTGAAACTTGCTTTTGAATGTAGAGTAGCTAAAGCAAATGGAAGAAATGAT
>NW_006408568.1:4197426-4203609 GCF_000296735.1 Chrysochloris asiatica | reverse complement strand
AGAATCTCCACTGAGTAATATCCAATCTATCTGGGAGGGGCTGATGAAAGGAGATGGGGATAGGTCTCTTGTGGTACCATAGTGAATAAATGTTATCAGGACTGATTGTGAAGGTTGAAATGTAAAGGTAGACATTTAGTAGCAATAAAAGGGGAGTGATTGACTTTGCAGTCCATGAGTGGAGGTCTCTGAGACCATCAAGGGAGAAGAGCGGAGTGTAGGACCCTACCCAGAGAAGCATTGATGCCGGTGATGGAGGCAGAGACGATGACATGGAGAGATGGAGCGGCTGGGGACTCTAGACCTAGAGAGAGAGAAGGGCTGTGTGCTGACAACCGGGGGGCAGGTTTTGTAGGGTATACCCGTAGGTTGGTTGATACTGCATGGGAGGGATTGTAACCATGGCAATGAAACGATATATGATAGAATGAATGTAAAACTAATGGTCTCCCATGTAAACTATCACATAATTCACAATAAAACATAAAAAAAAAAAAAAAAGAACCGAGCAGAGAAGATAAAGTATTATAATGAAATGTGCAGAGTCCTGGAGAGAGAGTCCCAAGAAGAAAGTAAACACTCAGCATTTCTCAATCTGAAAGAACTGAAAGAAAAAAAAAAAGTCTTAACTTGCAATATTGAAGGATTCTATCATCAAAATATTAAACGAAGTAGAAAGCATCAAAAGAAGACAGAAGGAATACACTGAGTCACTATACCAAAAAGTATTGGCTAACATTCAACCATTTCAGAGGTAATATCTGACCAAGAACCGATGGTATTGAGGGAAGAAGTCCAAACTTCACTGAAGGTATTAGCAAAACACAAAGCTTCAGGAATTGATGGACTATCAATTGAAATGTTTCAACAAACTGATGCCACACTGGAAGCACTCCAGTCTATGCCAAGGAATTTGGAAGACATGCTGGAAGAGATGCTATTTGTGTCCATTTCTAAGAAAAGTGACTCACCAGAATGCAGAAATTATTAAACAACATCATAAAATATTACACACAATTAAAATTTTGCTAGATAATTTAAAATTTTTACAGTAGCACATTGACAGAGAGGTGCCAGAAATTCAAGCCGGACTCAGAAGAGGAATGAAGGGTATCATTGCTGATGTCAGACGGGTCTTGGCTGAAAGCAGAGAATACCAGAAAGATATTTACTTGTGTTTTACTAACTATGCAAAGGCATTTGTCTCTGTTTGTTGTTAGGTTCCATAGAGTCAGTACCGACTCATAGCGATCTTATGCACAGCAGAACGAAACACTACTCGATCCTGGGCCAACCTCACTACCATTGCCACATTTGAGTTCATCTCGCTGGGGGGGTCTTCCTCTTTTTCTCTGACCCTCCACCTTACCAAACATGATATCCTTCTCCAGTGACTGGTCCGTCCTGACAATATATCTGAAGTATGAGAGACGAAGTTTGGCCATCCTGGCCTCCAAGGAGCACTTGGGCTGCACTTCTTCCAACACAGATCTGTTAGTTCTTTTGGTAGCCCATGGCACTTTCAATATTCTCCTCCAACACCATAACTCAAAAGCATCAATTCTTCTACAGTCTTCCTTATTCACTGTTCATCTTTCACATGCATCTGAGGTTATTGAAAATACCATGGCTTGGGTCAGATGTACCTTAGTCCCCAAGCTGACACCTTTGCTCTTCAACACTTTAAAAAGGTCTTGTGCAGCAGATTTGCCTAATACAATAACAAACTATGGAGAACATTTCAAAGAATGGGAATTTCAGAACACTTAATTGTGCTCACAAGAAATTTATACATTGATTAAGAGATAGCTGTTCAAACAGAACAAGGAGATATTGTGTGGTTTCAGATAAAAAAGGTGTGTGTCTGGATTGTATCTTTTCACTATACTTATTCAAACTGTATGCTGAGCAAATAATCTGGTAAATTAGATTATGTGAAGAAGAACATGGCATCAGGATTGGAGGAAGACTCATGAACAACTTGCTGTATGCAGATGACACAACTTTGCTTGCTGGAAGCGACGATTACTTGAATTACTGATGAAGATCAAAGCCTACTGCCTTCAGTATGGATTGTACCTCAACGTAAAGAAAAAAAAGTCCTCACAACTGGACCAATAAATAACATCATGATAAATGGAGGAAAGATTGAAGTTGTCAATCTTGGATCCACAATCAATGAAATCAAATGGCATGTTGCATTGGGCAAATCTGCTGCAGAAGACCTCTTTAAAGTGTTCAAGAGCCAAGATATCACTCTGAGGACTAAGGTTCACTTAACCCAAACCATTGTATTTTCAATATGCATGTGACAGCAGAACAATAATAAGGAAGATCTGATAAGAACCGTTGCATCTAAATTATGATGTTAGTGAAGAATTTTGAAAATATCATAGACTTCTAAAAGAACAAACAGATTTATCTTGGAAGAATAATAGCTAGAATGCTTCTTAGAAGTGAGGATGGCAAGACATCGTCTTAGGTACTTTGAACATATTAACAGGAGGGACCCATCCCTGGAAAAGGATGTCATGATTAATAAAGTGTTGTTGTTGTGGTTAAGTGCTGCTGAGTTGGTTCCAACCCATAGTGACCCTGTATAGGGTTTCCAAGGAGCAGCTGGTGAGCTTGAACTGCTGACCTTGCAGTTCAAAAGGCTTTGCAATCTGATGCATTAACCCACAATACCACACCAGGACTCCATGATTGATAAAGTAGAGGATCATTAAAAAAGAAGATGACCTTCAGTGAGGTGAATTGACACAGTGGCTACAACAATGAGTGCAAACATAACAGTAATTATGAATTTGGCACAGGCCTGGGCAGTGTTTGGTTCTGTTGCGCAGAGTGTCACTACAGGTTAGAGCTGACTTGACAGTACTTAACAACAACATTTAGTTATTCTGTAGAATTGAATGGTACAATGTATAATGTGATGTTGATTTGCACTAGGTTGTCTTCTAGAAATGGTCTTGTTATTGATCCCCAGGTGTGTAGTCTTCCTGGTGACACTGAACACAATTAGAGGAGAGGGCCCGTATCCCCCCTCTATAGTCCTACCCAGGCATGAGAACAGAGTGGGTACTTGATGAATATTTACTGAGTGAATGGACTAAATGAATGAATGAGGCTCATGAGTGAGACACACCCTTCTTTATGGAGGACGCAAGGCATAAATAACATAGTAATTCCAGAAACAGCAATAAGCATCAAGTCTACCATTCCGGTAAAAGGGTAGAAAAGACTTGTTTCCGGCTAGCATTTGCCAAAGTTGGTCCAGGAAGGAGGGCAGCAATGACAATCATTTCTCAGAAAATGCTTTTGTCCAGGCACAGATGTAATTGCCCTGGGAAATGAAACCATGCAAAGGTGCAAAGGCCAGGGGTCCTGCTGACAAGCCTCCCCTTCCTTATCCCAACTTTCTCCCTCTTCCCACCCCTATTTGTCATTAGTGTACTGGGGCAGGTTAACCAGTAAGCATGGTGTGCAGTGGTTTACAGTAAGAGAGATTTCGCCTGGTAAATTGGTTCATTATCAGTTAGTAAGTAAGCATAATTAAGCCTGTGCATACCTTTCTTATTGGGTAATCCACCCCTGGCAGTGGACCCCAGAATGTGGCTCAGATTCCAAGAACCTATGGAGCTCAGGAAGGATCTGAATCATTACGACAGAAAGAAAGAGAGGAAATCTCTCTGATGGTTGACTAGCTATCAGTTTTATTTTCTTGCTAGTGAAGAGGTAGACAGATAGATCATACGGCCAAGAAGAAACTTCAGAAATCACATGTGTGGGACTTTGGGAAGTTGGTGGTTGTTAAATATATATATAAATAGGTACTCTTTTGAGCACTGAGCACCCATCTGCTGATGTGAAGTATTCTACAGAAATCAATACGTAATGGAAGCCAACAAAAAAAATTTCAATGAGGTTTGAGTTAAATGTTAATTTTGTTTTGGAAGGAGCCTTGGTGGGAGCACAGTGGTTAAAGTGCTTGGCTGAGAGTCAAAAGACCAGTGATTCAAACCCACCAGCAGCTCCTTAGGAAAAGGTTGTGGCAATTATTTTCCATAAAGATTTATAATCTTGGAAACCCTATGGAGCAGTTCTACTATGCCTTATAGTGGAGTTATGAGTCAGCCATGGATTTGGTTAATATGGGCTGTTCGTTTTGATTGTTCAGAAGGTTGTCTGTGTATAAGCCATCAATTTGACCATTTTATGGGAGATTTGGTCTTCCTGGATGATCTTAAGGAGGACAATTAAGCATAAAAATCATGCAATAATTGGGATGCCTAAGAACACCCCAAATATTGAACTAATCTATTGCAGACCACATTTAACTCAATGTTTGGCAGTTGAGATGGAGTTTGTTATACCAATTAAGATAGGAAATGTTGGACTCTTCCAATTGATTTATTTTTATAAAATGGAGTGGTACTAATTCTTTCCTCCCCTCCCCTGGCAGAGGGTTTGAAGAAATTAAGGGGACTACTTTGCTTGAGGCTACATAGAGGGGAAAAAAAGCACAGGAGAATTCATTCTAACACTCCCTGGAGTTCAAAGAGGAAGTTAAAGCTCATTATGATACAATTATAGGGAAAGTTGAGGGCAGTGCCAACACACTGCCTCAGAGGCTCACACATGTGGACCAGATGTTCTCAGGTCTGAGAAGGAGAATCATGGTTACAGAGTTGGATGTGACTTTGAGTTATTTACCCCTTGATGCCTCAGTTTTCTCATTTGCAAAATGTGGGGGTCGCTTGGGGTTATTCATTCTCTGCCTCGACTGAACATTATATCACCCGGACAGTTGCAAACCACGAGAGGATTTCAAAAGTTCATAGAAAAATGAAATCAAAAGATAATTGAATTTTCAACTAATGTTTTAAAGTTCCCTCATATAACAATGTCTAGGTTGTACCCCAGATAAAAAAAGTCAGAAATTGGGGGATGGAACTCAGGTACAAGTATCTTGAAATTTTTTATTTTATAATTTTTTTTTTTTTTTTGGTGAAAGTTTACATAGAAAATTAGGTTCTTCTTTGACAATTTCTACATGGTTGGTTGGGGACTTTCTGTGCCAGAATTCTCCTTGAATGTGTTCTGGTTGTGGCCAGCAGCTTCTCAAAGCCCACAGGTGATTCTAATGTGCAGCTGTAGGGGGGAGGGAGTGACCGTTGACCCAGGTGACCTCTGCAATCCCACACAGCACTTTTAAATTTCCTACTTTGACCAGTGGGACTGTTGAATAATAATGCATTGCAGCTATTCTTTCTACTTTGTAAAGAGTGTCTAAAAGGTACTTGTAGAAATGGGCTTATTTTACAACTGATGATGGGCAAGTATGCTCTTTCTGAAAACTCTGGAGAACCCAGATTTAAGCTTAGTCTAGAGTCCTGGTGTGGTGCTGTGGGTTAATGAACCAGACTGCAAAGCCGTTTGAACTACAATGTTGGCGGTTCAAGCTCACCAGCTGCTCCTCGGAAACCCTATACTGGGTCACTATGGGTTGGAATCGACTCAACAGCGCGTAACAACAACAATCTAGCTATGCAAGCTCTTTTTTATAGGCAGGATATAAACATGAATATGCTTCTTGCAATTGTGGAAAGAAAAATCTATTGCTCGAAAAGTTTAATAGATTAAGAAAGATTTTGTCATTTAGTAGTTAGTTAGGTAAACAAAGAACCTTCAGGAATCATTCTTGAGCCCATCCAATTATTTATTGAATGTCGAATTTTTTATAAAGGACACTGTGCTAGGTCCAGTTTTGTTTTTTTTTAAATGTTTTATTGTGAATTATAAGATAGTTTACATGAGAGAACTTTAGTTTTACATTCATTCCATCGTATAGCATTTCATTACCATGGTTCCAATCCCCTCCATACATCATCTTCAGACCAAAGGGTATATCCTAGAAACCCATCCTCTACCCTTCCCCCACCCCCCAAGTCTTCAGCCCACAGTCCCTTTCCCTCTCTGGATCCAAAGTCCCCATCCGCTTCATCACGCCATGTCATCATCTCTGTCTCCATCTCAGGCATCCCTGCTTCTCTGGGTAGGGTCCTGCTCTCGGCTCTTTTCCGTTGATGGTCCCAGAGACCTCCGCTACTAGACTGGAGAAATAATCACTCCCTTCCTTGCTACAAAACGTCTACCTTTGCATTTCCAACCCTCACAATC
>NW_006408568.1:4192083-4193688 GCF_000296735.1 Chrysochloris asiatica | reverse complement strand
GAAACTACCAGCTGTTCCATGGGAGAAAGATGAGGCTTTCTGTTCCCGTAAAGATTTGCAGCCTCGGAAATCCTGTGCAGGGTCGCTATGAGTCGAAACCGACTCCATGGTACTTAACAACAACAACAACAAAGGTTATGAAAAGTCCTAGTGTGCTGTTGTAGGGTTAACACTTGACTGCTAACCACAAGTTTGGCAGTTCAAACCCACCAGTGGCTCCTAGGAAACCCTATACAGAGTCTCTATGGGTCAGAACTGACTCAATGGCACTTAACAACAACAACAACAACAAAGATTATGAAGTACTTACTGTGTGCCAGGTGTTATATTTAACATGCATTAAAAAACAACCCAAACCCATTGCTTTAGAGTTGATTCTGACACATAGTGACTCTAATCACATCCATTACTTTGTTTAATCCTCTCAACCAATCTAGGAAACTTGGTGGTATTATTATCTTTATAGGTAGAAAAACTCAACAAGAGGTTAATTAACATCGGAAGGCAAGTGTAGCTCACTAGTGGAATCCTCACCTTCTGTGCGGGAGATCCAGGTTCAATTCCTGGCCAATGCCCCTCAGGCACAACTACCAGCCATCTGTCATGGAGGATTACATTATGTTGTGGTACTAGCATATTTGAGTGGAACATCTAGACTCAGAGTAGAAAGAAAAACCTGGAGAGCTTGTTCAAAAAATTAATCAGTGAAAACCCTATGGATCACAATGATTAAGGGGAATGGTGCTGAGCCAATGAGTGTGGTTCACCATGAGCTAGATGGAGCCAGATTTGACAGTAGCTAACAACATGTGCTGCTGTGAGCTAATGCGCTGGACTGCAAAGTCGATTTGATCCACAAGGTACATGGTTCAAGTTCACCAACTGTTCCTTGGAAACCCTATGCAGGGTCTCTAGGGGTTGGAACCAACTCAACGGTACTTAACAACAACAACAAAGGCCACATACTTAAGAAATGAGAGTTGGAACACCAGCCAAATCTTACTTCTAAGCCAATTGTTTTATTTCTTACACCAGAATAGTCGGACTTTTCAGATCCTCTCTTTTGCCACCCATCTACACCCTGTTTCTCTTTCAGGAACCAGTCTAAGACTCCCTGCTCCAAGCCCTCAGGCCCACTCTTGATTTCCTTCCTGCACCATTCACTTGACACATGATCGATCATACACTGTGTTGAGTCACCTTCTTTAGGGTTACTCAGCATCCATATTGATGATTAACTTTTCATGTCTCAGGCTTGTTTCCCTGCAAGTATTTTCTACCCCATGAGGGTATGGATTCAGCTTTATACCAATTACCCACTGTTCCCACCTCAGAGCTAGATCTGAGTGAAGACCCAGCACATGCCTTCTTTTTTAAATTTTAACTTATTGTGAATTCCAATGGACTGAAAGAGATGTGTGTGCCCATTCCAAAGAGAGGTGACCCAACGGAATGTGGAAATCATCAGACAATCTCATTGATAACTCCATGCAAGTAAAGTTTTACTAAAGGCAATACAGAAATGGCTGCAACCATACATTGACAGAGAACTTCCAGAGGTTCAAGCTGGGTTCAGAAGAGGACATGGAATGAGGGATATCATTG
>NW_006408568.1:4181982-4191221 GCF_000296735.1 Chrysochloris asiatica | reverse complement strand
CAGGATGGCCAGACTTCGTCTTTCATACTTTGGACATATGTCAAGAGGGACCAGTTACTGGAGTAGGATATCATGATTGGTAAAGTGGAGGGTCAGAGAAAAAGAGGAAGACACACAGTGAGATGGATTGGCACAGTGGCAGCAGCAATGGGCTCAAACATAGCAATGATTGTGAGGTTGGCCCAGGACCAGGCAGTGTTTTGTTCTGTTGTGCATAGGGTCGTTATAAGTCAGTATCAACTCAATGGCACCTAACAACAACAATAATTGTGAATTGAGTGGAGGCTTACATAGCAGATCATCAGTCTACATCTAACAAATCATATACTTTGTTTCATCTCATTGATTGTAATCCCCTCAACATAACATCATCTTTCCCTCTTCCTTCCTGTGTTTCTTGATTTCATTCCTCCTTCTTTCCCTACCCTTCAGAGTTTTGTCCTTAGGTAAGTGCCACCCTTTTGATCTCAGATGGCCTACTGTTCTATGTTGTGCATACCTCACTAGAGTTGTTGTCCCCTCTGTTTCTACTGCTTGACTGAAAATTGAGTCATGGAGGTGAGTTCAGTTCCGGACCTGAAGGGTGACCAAGGGCCATAGTCTCAGGGTTCCACCAGTCTCTCTCTAACAAGTATGCCTGGTATTTTTAAAAAAGGTTTTTTATTTGGTTCCACATTTTCTCCGCTCTATTGAAGACCTTCTAATGTGAGTGTTTTCAGAGCATTTGGTAGTAGTAGCCGGGCACCATCTAATTCTTGTGGTCTCAGGGTCGTAGAAATTCATGTTCACATGGCTCATTAGTCCACTGGACTAATTGTTTCCAAGTGTCTAATTTTCATCACTCTTCTTTTCAACGGACAAGGAGAGACGCATAGTTAAACACCTTAGATGGCTGCTCATGAACTTTTAAGATCCCAGTCATTACTCATCAAAGTAGGATGCAGAACATTGTCTTTGTGGACTATGTTTGCAGCATATTCTTTCTGATTGATGGAATAAATGAATAGATTGACACATACTCTAGATTCCTTCCTCAAGAGAAAGAATCAACCCAAATAGCAAATTCTCTTTGACCACATTAAAATATTTATTGAGCAAAATATTTATTAATGTGGCCAGAAGAGGACTCTCCAAGAGTCTCTCTTCTCCCCCTAGAAATGTTTGTGGAAAAATATGCATAACAAAGTATTTTCCAACTCAGTATTTGTTACACGTACAATTCAGTGACATTGAATACATTAGTCATAGGATGCAACCATCACTGAAATCTTTTGCCAACTTTCTGTTATCATTGGCAGAGACCCGTTGCTTCCTAAACAAGAGTTCTCTGTTTCCTCCTCCTGCCTGCTTAGAGTAACTACTAATAAGACTTGGGTCTCTCTACTTTGCCTATTCCAGGTATCCCATGTACGTGGCATCATACAGTACTTGTTCTCTTGTGACTGGCTTAATTCATTCAGTACCAATTGTTTTTAAGTGTCTTCAAAATATACTTTCCTGTATTGCAAAGTTAAAGCAGCAGTTGAATGCAGTCCCGGTGTAATGAAGCTTATTGTTTCTCTTGTACATAAGATCTTAGTAAATTGGAATAGACAAATACAGACCCTGATACCAAGAGAAGTGAAATGGATTGCCGAAAGCCATTAAGTGGCAGAACCAAAAATATTAAGTCTTTTTTGCTCCAGACAATGAAGGCCATCATAAAATGCCCACAATTGGTGAATGATGATTTTGGCTTTGGCTCTTGTGCCTGGCTGGGTTTGACCTGACTCACCTCAGGCCCTTTCTGACAGAACCTCACCCAGTACTTCTATCTTTTTCAAGGAGAGAAGTGGTGAGAGGATTCCTCCCAGTGACAATTCTTTATCTTCTCAACTCTATATGATGTCCCCAAACAAACAAACCTATTGCCAGTGAGTTGATACCAACTCATAGCGACCTCATAGGACAGAATAGAACTGTCCCATACGTTTTCCAAAGCTGTGATCTTTATAGAAGCAGAATGCAACATTGTTCTCCCTTAGAGTGGCCTGTAGTTTCAAACTGCCACCCTTTTGGTTAGCAGCTGAGCTCTTACCCACTGTGCACTGGTGCTCCTCTGCATGGTGCAGGGGAACAGGTAGTATGGTGCACATTAGAAGACCAAGCATCTAATCTCAACTTTTGTTGTTAATGGTGTGATATGGACAAATTACTTAAATCTCATTTTTCTAACTCTGAAAACTAATGGGTCTGTATTAGATTGATCCTAAGACTACTCTCAGCTGTATACGTTAAGCTCTAACAGAAAATAATTGTTTATATTACTATCCCTAATTCTTATATTTTCTTTAATGAGACAGAGTGTGAAAACATCTTCTGACACAAAATATATGAGAAAATATATTAATTTGTTTCTCTATATTTTATAAGGAGTCCTGGTAGTATCATGGATTACGAGCTGGGCTGTTAACCTCAAGGTCAGCAGTTTGAATCTACCAGCTGCTCTGCTGGAGAAAGGCTTTCCGTTCCCATAAAGATGTACAGCTTTGGAGATTCTATATAGGATCACTATGAATTGGAACCGATTCCATGGTATACAACCACCACCACCATATATAATTTATGGGGTCCTGATATGGTGCTATAGGATAAGCATGTGAACTGTTTGCCACAAGGTTGGCAGTTCAAAGCCACCAGCTGCTCCTCAGGAACCCAATAGAGGCTTGCTATGAGTTGGAACCAATTTAACAGTGCTCAACAACAACAACAGCAACAAATACTATATATATATATACCATATATAAGTATGCTACATACGTTAGTAGTGATTTGTATGTGCACATCTGAATCCCCCAAAGAGTTGCAATATTAACTAACATGTATGGATTACTATGTGCCAGACACTGTTCTGAATATTTCAGAGATATTTACTAATTTAATTTACAAAATGACTCTATGAAGAAGGTTCTAATGATCACAGGTGTGGAACCTGAGTCTCAGCAAGGTGAAGTGACCTTTACATAGTCATGCAGCTAGGAAGCAGGGAAGCCAGGATTTGGGCCTTGGTGTCATCTCTGGAGGCTGTGCCCTCAGCCTCTACATTCTCCTGCCTGTCCCTGGGCACAGGAAGTCTGCCGAGCAGACAGTAGTAGCACAGAGTCAGGAAAGAACCTGATAAGCCCAGCTCAATGATGAATGAAGAAAGAGATTGGTTTCAAGTGAGTCCCCTTATGTGACAAACCTCCAGAACAGGAGTCCCAAGGCAGTGATGGACAATGTCCTGAAGGTGTCTAAGGACTGAGCCAGGTGTTTGCGGAGGCTCAACCTTAGAGGGGATGTAGACTTGTTGGCTTCTGTAGGTGCATTCCAGCACAGGGGTTCAGTGTTCTGCCTGATTCCTAGAACTGTTGGCTGAGAGAGAAATGCTTACGATAAGCCAAAACATGGGAATAAAGATGACAGGAATCATGCATTTGGCCTGATTTTTATTTATCTTGTGGGCCAGCCAGTGACAGGTGACCATTTACTAGCATTTCGTCAGCTGTGTAGGGCATTCCCCATGAGCTTCCTTTCCAATTACTCAGACCTACTGTAAGAGGAGGGTGAGGAAATGAGGGCATATGGGGACAGGAAGGGAGCCCTGGTGGCACAGTAGTTAAAGCTCTTGGCTGCTAATCAGAAGGTGAGTGGCTTAACCCCACCAGCCACTCTGCGGGAGAAAAATGGGGGAGTCTGCTTCTGTCAAGCCTTATAGCCTTGGAAACCCTGTGGGGCAAGTTCTACTACTTCCTATAGAGCCACTGTGAGTTGCAATCCACTCAGTGGCAGTGGGTTTGGTGTTTTTGGTTTTCGAGGAAGGGAGCTCTTTCGAGTGAGTACCATCATGGACACTAAAGGGATCTTAGAAGTACTCATATGTCTGCTACCTGGGTTAGAAACCTGGTGGCCCATGGACCTGCGGTCCAGAACGCAGAGCTTGGTTAAAAACAACATGTCATGCATTCATTCACTCATTCATTTATCTCTGAAATAAAAAATGGGCTCACTCTACATCATCAGCAACTTCTTTTCTGTTGTTGTTGTTAAGTGTTGTCAAGTCGATTCCTACTCAGAGTGATCTTTACAGGGTTTCTAAGGAGCGGCTGCTGACCTTGAGGTTCAGTGCTTATGCCACACCAGGATTCCAACTACTTTTCTAGCCCACCCCATATACTCCAAGTATTAATTCATTCCTTTAGAACAATTTTTTTGGTGAGTACCTAATATGGGCCAAGGGAGCACAGTGGTTAAATACTCACCTGCTAACCAAAAGGTTGGTGGTTTGAACCCACCAGCCAATCTGCAGGAGAAAAATATGTCAATCTGCTTCCATAAAGATTACAGCCTTAGAAAGCTATGGGACAGTTCTACTCTCCAATTGGGTAGCTATGAGTTGGTGTCAACTTGAGGGCTGTGGGTTTCGTTTACTATTGGCTAGCCAGCCAGTCTGGACCACAAGGTTAGTTTGAACCACAAGATTGGCAGTTCAAACTCACCAGCTGTTTCTTAGAAACCCTAGACAGGGTCACTGTGAGTCAGAACCAACTCAATTACACTTAACAATAATAACCACAACCAGCCAGTGGATTTGGGGTTGGGGGTACAAAGAAGACTGGCACTCAACTCCCATCCCTAAGAAACAATCTCAAATGGCAAAGACAGGTAGTGTGAGAAATGTGCACAGAATATAAATCAAGGAGCCCAGATGAGAGGACTTGAGAAAGAATCCTCTACTGTGGGAGACATTTGAGTTGGGTTGTGAAGATTGAGTTGGATGGGAAAGGGCATCCAAGAGAAGGAATGGTTCATGCACAAGTTAAGAGAAGGCTGTTGGGATACCAGGAGCTCTGGGTGATGCTTATAATGGGGCTGGTGTGGGGGTGGAGAAGACTTTATCTCTGGGGGTGCTTATTACCATGGGAGGAGTGGGAGGAGTCATGAAGGACTGACTTAGCAACTGAAAAGGTGGTGGTGTCATTGGTGAAAAGAGAATAATAAAGCGAAAGAGCAGACTTAGAGAAGGGTGTGGAGGATGGTTGTTGTTAAGTGCCATCCAGTCGGTTCCGACCCATAGTGACCTTGTATAAGGTTTCCAAGGAGTGACTGGTGAGCTTGAACTGCCGACCGTGCAGTTCAAATGGCTTTTCAGTCTGGTGCATTAACTCACAGTGCCACACCAGGAGAGCTGTTAAATTGGGTATAGGATGTGAGAGGGTCTTCAGTATTTAAAAAGGCCAAGCTGAGTCACATAGCCCCTGTGTGACTCCTATATTTACTCTCTTGCCACAGGACTTTTGCACTTGCCATTCCCACTTGTTCCCGTAACTACTACCATACAATTTAGTGGCTTGAAACAACACAATCATTTTATTATTACATCTCACTGTTCTGGGGATTTGCTGGATTTAGCTATATGGTTATTACTTGGGGTCTTTCTTGTGGCTGTGGCCCCAAAGGGCTTCCTTATGCACATGCCTCGTGGCTGATGTTGGATGTCAGCTGAGATCTTTGCACTTACATGTGGTCTCTCCATGTGGCCTGAGCTTCCCCACAGCATGGTGGCTGGGTGCCAAGTGTGAGTCCCCAGAAAGCCTGTGGAAGTTGTACTGCTGTTTATGGCCTAGTCTCAGAAGTCACATAGGGATACTTCCAGCAGAAAGAATAAAGACCTCATCTCTGAATGGAAAGAGTGTTAAGGTCAAGTTATATGAACAGCATGTGGGATGGAGCTATGGTTGTGATCTTTGGAAAATACAATCAGCTTATCCTACAGAGCCACCATGTTCCCCAAATTCAACTAGGAATCATAAAAGGTGGAAGGTAATTTTTTTTTCTTGTCCTACCAGTAGAAGCAAAGGCAATAATAATAATAATAAAGTCCAGAACTATACTCTGGACATAATGAGAACTCAGAATGTATTTGCTGAGGAATGACCAACATCCCTTTCTCAGGGAGGCCTTCTATGACCTTTCAGGCTAGGTCAGGCCATTCAATTTTGTGTTTTCACAGCCCCATTGCCTCAGGTTGGAATTACATCCTCATTTATGTGATTTGGGATTAATGCCTGATGCCTCTCTCATTAGCCTGTTGCCCCTCTCATTAGCCTTGAAGGCAGGGATTCTGACAGTTGTTGTTTGTTCAATTGTATGTATATCCTAGTGTGTTCCACAGTTATTGCTACATAATAGGAGATCAGTGACAGGTTTTTGAAAGATGGGGGAAAAAAAGCAAAGAAAGTAAGGACAGGAGGGAGGGAAGGGGGAGAGAGGGAGGAGGAACTGAACAAGGAATGATGGTAAGGTGAAGGCAGACAGGGTGGAAAGTAGGAAGGATGGAAGGAAAGAAGGAAGGCAGGCAGGAAGGAAGGATGGATGAAGGAAGGCTGAAGTAAGGGAAGGAGAAGAAAGGTGAACAATCATTCTAGGAACTGGGCAGGGTTGGATTCAAGGCCTTGCTTCCTTATGGGAAGGAGAGTTCCTGAGCTGTTGAGTGGAGATTACCTTTTTCTGCTTCAGTAAAGACTATGGTATCAAAGCACTCGCTGGAAGAGCTGTTCCTGGTGTAGGTTTTCTAAGCCCCCATACAGTGCTCCTCTTATCTATCCTCATACTGCAAAGACGCTGTGGACAGGTGAAGAGGGATGGTCCTAAAAGGCCTGAAGTACAGTACCTGCCAAGGAAGGCTTCATGAAGGAAGTGAGTCCATCCAGAGCGGAGTAAGACTCCTCCCCCAGCATCCCCTTTCAGTGTGGATGTCCAGGCTGAGTCTGCATCACTGTAGCAGCCTGCTCTTACTTACCTGATAGGCCCCTTCTGTTATTGTTTTTGTAGTTAAGTGCTGTTGAATCGGTTTCAATTCACAGTGGAGGCTTTTTACATCTTTGCAGGAGCAGAAAGACTCATCTTCCTCCCAGGAGTGGTAGCTGTACTTGATCCAACAACCTTGTGATTCACAGTCCAGTGCTTATCTTACAGAGCCACCACACTCCCAAAATTAAAACTATAAGTCATAAAAGGTTAAAGGTAATTATTTTTTTCTTGTCCTACCAATACAAGCAAAGGCAAGAATACAGCAATGCACAGGACATAATGAGAACTCATTCCGTTATTTGCGGAGGGATTCAGTAAGTGGATTGAGACTTGGGTTGCTGTGCATCTTTCCTCTACTGATAGGCCCCCGTGTTGTTGTTGTTAAGTGCCATTGAGTTGGTTCTGACTCATAGTGACCCTGTATAGGGTTTCTGAGGAGTGACTGGTGGATTTGAACTGTTGACCTGTGGTTCAAACAGACCTAGTGGCCAAATGTTTCTCCTACAGCATGACACCAGGACTCTGATACGCCCCTGTAGCTATGGGCAAATGGACAGGGCTCTAGGAAAAACAGAGGTTGGAGAGTGGCTTGTAAACCCAAATCTAGCATGAGAGAGACAAGTAAGATCAGTAACAATGCTGTACCATGATATTTCAGAGCCTGAGGCCAACGGAAAATTCAGCAATACTGGTAGTCTTTGTTTACAGTTTTGGCATTTCGTTCTTCATGGATATTTAGCTTTTTTTTTTTTTTTTAATGTTTTATTGTGAATTGTGTGATAGTCTACATGGGAGAACATCAGCTTTACATTCATTCCATCATCCATCATTTCATTGGCATAGTTATCATCCTGTCCATGCATCCTCACCCAACCAAGGGGTGTACCCTGTAAGCCTGCACCCCCCTACCCCCACAGACCTCAGCCCCTTTCCATCTCCTGATCCCGAGCCCCCCAGCCCCACCATCTCTTGATGTTGTCTTCTCTGCCTCCATCCCAGGCCTCACTGCCTCTCTGGGTAGGATTACGCTCTTTGCTCTTCTCCATTGATGGTCCCAGGGTCCTCCGCTCCTAGACTGATAAGTTAATCACTCCCCTCTTTGCTACAAAATGTCCATCTTTAGACACCACTCACTGGAGACTCTACCTTCCTCCACGCCCTCTGGATCTAGGTTCCCTCTTGAAAGCTTGTAAGCCAGTCACTTCTTGCCTTTGTATCCCTCTCCCCATTTTGGGTAGCCAATGTCCAAGTTGCCCATCCCTGTCTACCGTTTGTGTGGAGGGGGTGTATTTAGCTTTTTTTTAAGTTTGAAAAATATTGCATTAAATGCTATTTATATTAATTAGTGAGTTTTTCTTTTATGTCCCCTTGAATTTCGCCTCCAGGGCAACTCCCTCAGTCATCTCACCCTTAGCCACAGACCCAACAGCTGGGCTGTCTCCCATATTCTCATTCTTTTAAACTTGACTCTGAGGTACTGGGAGTAGTATAGTAAATTACTTTTATGGCTCTTCTAGTCATGTTGATGTTGTTGATAAGTGCCATCGAATTGGTTCTGAGAGTAGCTGGTGAGTTTGAACTGCTGACCTTGTAGTTCAAACCAACCTTGCAGCCCAGTCCTCATTTTGTGTTGTATTATAAATCCTTTCTTTACCAATAATCCCAAGGCAGCAATGAGCAAGCCAAGACAGGAGTCTGCCTAGAGTGACTGTGATTTCTGAGGCTCTAGAAACAGTTTGTGCTTGAATATTGTCCTAACAGAACCCACTCAGAGGTGTCGTAGAGGAAAGCCTTGGTGGTCTGCTTCCATCAAGATTATTGTGAAGTGCCTTTGAATCAATTTTGACTCATAGTGACCCCTGTAACAGAATAGAACTGCCCTACAGGATTTCTGCAGTCCTGGTGTGGTGCTGTGGATTAATGCGCTGGACCACAAAGTCAGTTTGAACCAACGCCGGTGGTTCAAGCTCCTCAACTGCTCCTCCGTAAGTTGGTCGCTATGAGTCGGAACCAACTTTACAGCACTTAATGACAATAATAAGATTCCTAGGTTGTAATCTTTATGGGAGCAGTGCAAGATTATAGTCAAGAAAAACTTGTGAAGCAGTTCTATTCTAAAACATGTTGAAATGGAAGAGATTCCATGGCAACAGGAACTAAAAGATCCCAATTGCCCCTTGTCTACACATTCTTTCACCAATCATGTAAGTAGATCATTCTTGTAAGAAGGGATGAAGTGGGGGTGGGTAGAATCTGTCACTCCACAATCAGAGCAAATTAATAACTAGTTTGTACAAAGGACAGTCACATAGGTAAATTTATTTATTTATTTTCTTAAATGTTTTATTGTGAATTATGTGATAGTTTACATGGGAGAACATTAGTTTTACATTCATTCTATCGTATAT
>NW_006408568.1:4143749-4175507 GCF_000296735.1 Chrysochloris asiatica | reverse complement strand
CTGTTGACTGAGTTCCAGGTGGTGTTGCCACACCTGTCAATCTCTGGTTGTTGTCTGTTCTTGTTGGTTTTCAGTCCAAAGAACTCTCTGTAGGATGTTTTGAAGTGCTGGATTGGTTTTGATAAAATCTCTTAGATTCTGTTTCTCCTGGAATGTTTTGATCGCACCATCATATTTGATTGATAGTTTTGCTGGATAGATGATTCTTGGTTTGCAGTTTTTTTCTTTTAGTGTTTTGTATATGTCTCCCTAAGGACCTCTGGTAGTGTAGTGGTTACAAATCGGGCTGCAAACCTCAAGGTCAGCAGTTCAAAACTACCAGCTGCTCCATGGGAGAAAGATTAGGCTTTCTGCTCCCGTAAAGATTTACAGCCTCGGAAACCCTGTTCAGGGTCACTATGGGTCAGAACCAACTCGACAACACTTAACAACAACAACAACAACATATGTCTCCTTATTGCCTTCTTGTCTACATGGTTTGTGCTGAATAGTCAGAGCTTAATCTGATTTGCTTGCCTTTGTAAGTGACATTTCTTTTCCCTGGCTGCTTTTAGGATTCTCTCCTTGTCTTTGATTTTAGAGAGCTTGATTATTTATTATACGTCTTGGTGACTTTCTTTTGGGGTCTATCCTTCCTGGGGTACGTTCAGCTTCTTGAATATTTATCTTCTCATCTTTCAAGATGTTAGGGAAATTTTCTTCCAGAAGGTCTTCAACTATCTCCTCTGTGGATTTCTCTGATTCTTCCTGTTCTGGAATGCCAATAATTCTTAAGTTGTTCCTCTTCATGTTATCCAGCATGAATCTTAGACTCTCTTCAGATTTTTTAATCCTTTTTACAGCTTGCTCTTCTATCTTAGCAGTATTGAGAGATTTGTCTTCCAGCTCGCTAGTTCTAGCTTCCATCTCTTCTATTCTGCTCCTTTCCCCTTTCAGTGTATTGATATTTTATTAATAATAAATTATATTGATATTTTATTATTCAGTGATATTTTATTATTAATCATCTGGACCTCTTTTTGCAGCTTTTGAATTGTTTCCATTACTGTATCAATCTTGTTTGATTGCTCTTGTAGTACTTTCCTGACTTCTTCCTTGTTTTCCTTCACTCCTTTTTGGAGCATTTGAATTTGTTTCCATATCATTCTCCTGAATTCTTTCTCAGGCAAATCCAAAACCTGCTCTTCCTCTTCTAGGGAGCCTTTGTCTGGCTCCAGTACATTCGTCTCAGTTACTCTTTTCTGGTTTTGTACATGTTTTGAGATCGTTTGTTGTGGTTGAGATCTTTTGTTTGTCATTTCCAGTAGTTATGTGGGTTTTTTAATGCTTAAATGGATGTTTGTTGCTGTGTTATTAAGCTTACTGGGTGTCTTCAGGTGGGTATGATCAGGAAATAGGCTTCCCTATTGGCTCTTATCTCAATGGTGGAATTTTATGGGGTATGCTTGTGGCTTAGCTATATGGCCACAATTACGGATTCTTCTTGGGTAACATAGGGAGAAAAAGCTCCAACCCCAGGAAAAATGTATGATCAAAAGGCCCAAAAGTAGAAGTAATATAAAAACAGAGACAAGAGCCTCCAGTTTGAAACAATAATAAAACTGTGGCTGACTGTCTGGTCACCTTGCCACTCAGTGCACCGTAGAAGCCTCCAGTAGTGGGTGGCGGTGTCCATTTGCTCAGGTTCCTCTTCTAGTCACCACCATTGAGGTGTGCAGATAGGTATTGAGAAGTTAATAGGAGAAAGATCGTTTACTATTTTTGTCTCTGAAGGTCAGTTAAGTATCTGTGTGTGCACAGCATAATTCTTGAAATAGTTGTGTCTTTTTATGTTGGGGTTTTACAGATTGTTCATATGGTTTGTCTGTCAGGCCAAACCTGCTTTTTTTCTTTCTGGGTTGTTGTTGTTGGTAAGTGCTGTTGAGTCAGTTCTGACCCATAGCAACCTTGTATAGGGTTTCCTAGAAGCAGCTGGTGAGCTTGAACTGCTGAGCTTGCAGTTCTAATGGCTTTGCAGTCTGGCATATTAACCCACAGCGCCACACCAGGACTTGGCAGGGGTTAATGTTCCCTCACAAGTTAACTTTAGGGCTGGGACCCACAGGAAGAAGTCAAAAGCAGTAGCCAAAGTATTTGCCCTTGGAACGATGGGGCTCTTACTCTCTGTGCTGTGGGAGAGCTGTGGTCTCAATGGTGGACTTTTTGGGGGTGTGTGCACCCACCCACCTGAAGGCATCCAGCTGGGCAAAGAAGGCAGGACAGGGAAGAGGAGGGAAAAAAAACCCTTGTAGAATCCCTTCACACCTCCTTTTGCAAATGTCACTTTGTGGCTTTCAGCACTGATTCCCTGTGTGGGTCTTGCTGTAGCCCTACCCTCTGACTTCCGCCCAGGCGGGATGGCCACAGAGGTCTTGACCAATTTCTAAAATGCAATGTTTTCCTTTATACTGGGATTTTTCCACTGGTAATCGGGGGGAAACTGACACCCTGATCCTTATGCTAGATCCAGAGCTCTGTGCAGTTTTGTGAGAGCTACATCTCTGGGTTTTGCCCCTCCCCCATGAAGCCTGTCCTACCTGACTCTGCTCTGCCACTGCCAAACTGGAAGTGCATAAGACCTTTTAAAAGTGTTGAAGAGCAAAGATGTCAGCTTGAGAACTAAGGTGTGCCTGACTGAAGCCATGGTATTTTCAATAACCTCATATGCATGCGAAAGCTAGACAGTGAATAAGGAAGATTTTAGAAGAATTCATGCTTTTGAGTTATGGTGTTGGAGGAGAATATTGAAAGTGCCATGGGCTGCCAAAAGAACAAACAGGTCTGTGTTGGAAGAAGTGCAGCCAGAGTGCTCCTTGGAGGCCAAGATGGCCAAACTTCGTCTCTCAGCAACTTTGTTGCTGGAGAAGGATATCATGTTTGGTAAGGTGGAGGGTCAGAGAAAATGAGCAAGACACCCAGTGAGATGGATTGGCAAAGTGGCAGCATCAATGGGCTCAAGCATGGCAACAATTGTGAAGTTGGCCCAGGACTGGGCATTGTTTTGTTCTATTGTGCATAGGATCACTATGAGTCAGTACCTATTCGATGGCACCTGACAACAACAGGAACAACAAACTTGAAGTAGAGTCAAACTGGCCCAAACTGCTATGGGTTAATGGAATGGAGAGCTGTTGAACTTACTGTGATTTAGAAGAGAATTTACTCTTGATATGTTTTGTCCTTCTCTCCATGAACTTCCCCTACTTAATTCCTAACATCTTAGACCATGTGGAAATAAGAAAATATCAGTTTGTGAGGGTCTGTTGCTGTTAGGTGCTATCAAGTTGGTTACAGCTCACAACCAGCCTATGTCCTTCTAGTTTTACTTACTGGGTGAATTTTTAAACAGAGAATTAATTTTTGTTGTTGTTAAGAATACATGCAGCAAAAATGTGAAGTCAACTTTCTACATGTACAGTTCTCTGACATTGTTTACCTTCTTCTGGCTGTACAATCGTTCTCACTCTCGTTCTGCGTTGTTTCTCTCAGTAACATAAACTCACTACCTCCTAAAGTTCCTATCTAATCTTTCTAGTTACTGGCGTCAGTTTAATCCCATAGATCGTTGTTGCTGTTGAGTCAGTGCCAACTCGTACTGTCCCTATAAAGGGTTTCTGAGGAGCAGATGATGGGTTTGAAATGCCAAATGTGCAGTTAGCAATCTAGTGCTCATCCTACAGCACCATATCTGGACTTCTTAATACCGTATGTTGTTGTTAAATGCCATCAAATCAGTTCTGACTCAGAGCGACCCTGTATACGGCTTCCTATGAGTGCCTGGTGGGTTTGTACCATTGATCTTGTGGTTAGCAGTGTGTATCCTGTAGTGCCACACCAGGATTCCATATACATAGATCCTAAAGAGCATAATGCTCAAGTAGATGTTCTTAATTAGTTCAGCTAAACCAGTATTTCATTTTAAGGAGATTTCTGGAAATATGTTTGTTTTAACGTTGAAAGATTATGTCAGGGCAATAGTTTTAAGGGTTCACTAAGTCTTCTTGGTTCCAGAAAGTCTGGATGCCATGATAATTTCAAATTCTGTTCTGCATTTTCTCTCTTGTAATCAGGATTCTTTTATAGTCTTTAGCCAAATGTTTAGTGTTATTGTTGTTGAGTGCCAAAAAATCGGTTCTGACTCATAGCAACCCTGTAGAGGATTTCCTGGGAGTGGCTGGTGGGTTTGAACCACCACCTTGCAATTCAAACTGACTTTCGGTCCAGTGCTTTATCCTACAGTGCCGTACCAGGACTCCAAATGTTTAATTGTGGTAGTCAAACACCACTGATTTTTTTGGTCTCATGGCAAAGGAGGCAGTTGTTCATGGAAACAATTAGTTAAACATTCAATAACTTGAATTTGAAATCCATAGTTTGCTGGTGATATTATCATCTTATTCTCAGGAAAGGTACAAAATGCTCAGAGAGACTATGTGTTTTTTTAAAGGCTACCATCTAGGTGTCAAAACTACAAGCTAGGTGTCACTATGAGTTGGAATCTATGCAATGGCAATTAACAACAACTTAAGGAAGGAAAGTAAGAAGGCAAGGAATTACTAGAGGATATGGAAGGGCATTAAGATAGGTTGCCAAATAAAACACAGGACACTTAGTTACATTTGAATTTCAGATAAAACACAAATAAGTTTTTAGTGTAAATATATCCCATGAAAAATGTGGCATCAGGATTTGAGGAAGACTCATTAACAACCTGTGATATGCAAATGATACAACATTGCTTGCTGAAAGTGAAGAGGACTTAAAACTTTTACTGATGAAGATCAAAGAGCACAGCCTTTGGTATGGATTACATCTCAATGTAAAGAAAACAAAAATCCTCACCACTGGACCAATAAGCAACATTCTTATCCATGGAGAAAGATGTCAAGGACTTTATTCTTCTTGGATCAACTATCAACACTCACGGAAGCAGCAGTCGAGATCAAATGATGTATTGCATTAAGCAAATCTGCTGCACAAGACCTTTTTAAAGTGTTGAAGAGCAAAGATGTCAGCTTGAGGACTAAGGTGCGCCTGACCCAAGCCATGGTATTTTCAATAACCTCATATGCATGCGAAAGCTGGACAGTAAATAAGAAAGACTGTAGAAGAATTGATGCCTTTGAGTTATGGTGTTGGAGGAGAATATTGAAAGTGTCATGGGCTGCCAAAAGAACCAACAGATCTGTTTTTGGAAGAAGTACAGCCAGTATGCTCCTTAGAGGCCAAGATGTCCAAACTTCATCTCTCATACTTTGGACATATTGTCAGGAAGGAGCAGTCTCTGGAGAAGGATATCGTGTTTGGTAAGGTGGAGGGTCAGAGGAAAAGAAGAAGCCCCCAACGAGATGAATTGGCCAAGTGGCAGCATCAATGGACTCAAGCATGGCAACAATAGTGATGTTGGCCCAGGATCAGGCAGTGTTTCGTTCTGCTGTGCATGAGGTTGCTATGGGTCAGTACCAACTCAATGACACCTAACAACAGCAACAACAAATATCCCAAATATTGTATGGAGCATATTTATACTAAAACATTATTTGTTGTTTATCTGGAGTTCAGTTTTAAGTAGGCATCCTGTATTTTTATTTGGTAAATCTGGCAACTCTCCACTGCCAGTGCTGTCATCAAGCCAATTCTGATTCATGGTTACCTCTATGTGTCAGAGTAGAACACTGTCTTTGTATGTCAGTTGACCATGGTGTCCCTGAGACTATAGATCTGAGACCCAGACCCAGCAACTCACTGCCTTAGGATTTTTGATAATTATAAGAAGTTTTCATCATTCTGCACACTGTATGCTCCACCACATCCATAGTTGTGTTTGCAGAAAAGGTAAATTCCACTGGGTTTCAAAGGCATATTTTTTGGAAATGAATTTCCAGACCTTTCTTCCAAACACTTCTGGACTCAAATCTCTAATTTTTTTTGGTTAGCAGCTGAGTGTTTTAACTGTGTGTACTCCCCAGCGAGTCTGACTATTCAGTGTCGTGGCACAGTAACCCTATAGGACAGAGTAGATGTTCCCTATAGGGTTTCCTAGGCTATAATCTTTACAAAAGCAGATCACAAGATCTTTTTCCCACTAAGCTGTGGTAGGTTCAAACTGCTGAACTTTCAGTTTAAGCATTGCACTACCAGTGCACCTTAACCTTAATTTGTTTTCTTAAGTGCTGTAGAGTCAGTTCTGACTCATAGTGACCCTGTATAGGGTTTTCAAGAGCAGCTGTTAGGTGTGAACTGCTGACCTTGTGGTTCACAGTCCAATGCTGGTCTACAGCGTCACACTGGGAGTCCAACCTTAAATTAGTAGTGTGCACAAGTGGACAGAAATGGCTGTAGATCCTAAAAATATGGTGTAGAGCTAAGAGTGCATCCCTATTCAAATTTATGTGAGGGTGACGATGCTACATGTGCCAGAAGGAAAGCACACACTGGGGGAGCAGAAGGTGTTGGAGGGAAGGAGAGGTAAACATAAGATGCAGTCTGACACTTGGAGACAATTAGTCTAATGGACTAATGAACCACAGAAACATCATTTTCTATGACTCAGAAGAACTAGATGGTACCTGGCTACCACTGTCAACTGCTCTGAAAGAAGTCACATTCGAAGGACCTGGTAGAGTGTGAGAAAATGTGGAACAAAACTCAAATCATAAAAAAAGACGAGGCATACTGGTCAGCTAGAGACTGATGGAACCCTGAGATTATGGTTCTTGATCACTCCTTCGGGGCTGAAATGGATGGAATGCAAGCCTGTGACTCAATTACCTGTTAAGCAATAAGAGGTCTATAGCAGGAGGACAACAACACTAGTAAGGTCTGCTCACCACAGAATGGCCACTCATTCAGGATCAATATTTACTCAAGGACAAAATTCAGAGGGGTGGAGAAGGAAAGAAGAATGGAAACAAGAAACCCAGGGAGGAAGTGGGATAAGTGAAGTTACATTGAGGGGATTGTAAAAGACATGAAACGATTTATTGAATGTAAACCTTCACTCAATTCACAATAAAAAGCTAAAAAAGAAAAGACAAAATCCAGCCTGAGACCTTGCTGTGTCTTTTACAGAGCTCTGGGGATGGGATCACAGCTAGCTGTATCTGGGTTGTTCCATGCATGGAAAACACAGATGAAACTCAGACAGCCCCTAGTTGCTTGGCATTTTGTGCTGTCTGTAGGAAGAACTGTCAGGGGAATATTGCTTCTTTATAATTTGGGAGTTTTCCCTGCCCCCAATCACAGGCCAGGATAATCATGGGTTAATATGAGAGATTGAATGCAGATTACGAATCTTTCTCAGCAACTGCTATGAGGTACCCTGGGCTGGTAGATTCAGACCAAACAGTGGCTGTTCAGACACACCTTGAAAAAGCAGCAAGACCAGGGAGGCTTGGGGGCAAAATAACTTCAGCAAGCCTCTCAATCTGCCCTCACCACAGACTGCCAGTGGGTTCTAAGAACTTGAACTTTACCTTCTCTAGTTAAGAGAAAAAGTAGCTTTCCTCTTTATCAGACAAAACACCATGTTGAGTAATAAATATGTTATAATACCATCTTTGCTATCTTAGAGTGGCATTTATGGTCAATAGAACATACCTGGTGTGCTGTTGAGTCAATTCTGATTTCTAGTGACCTCTGTGACAAAGTAGAATTACTGATAGGATTTGTTGTTGTTGTTGTTGTTGTTATGTGCCGTGGAGTCGGTTTTGACTCATAGTGACTCTGTACAGGGTTTCTGAGGCTGTAAGTCTTTACGTGAGCAGAAAGCCTCATCTTTCTCCAGCGGAACAGCTGGTAGTTTCAAAATGCTGACCATGAGGTTAGCAGCCCGATTCATAAAACTACGCTACTAGAGCTCCATAGGATTTACTAAACTGTAATTTTTACAGGAGCACATCAGTTCACTTCCTTTTACTCCCACCACCTGTGTGACTTCTTCCTCTTTTCACCCACTGGGATCCTCTCAGTTCAAGGTTGACACGTGCACACGCTGCTGCTTTGCTTGAAATGCTGTTCACCTCTATTCTTCATAAGACTGGTGGTGGTTATATGCCATGGAGTTGGTTCCCACTCATAGTGACCCTGTCTAGGTTTTCCAAGGCTGGAAATCTTCATGGGAGCAGAATAAGCCTCATCTTTTTCCTTTGGAGCAGCTGGTAGATTTGAACTTATGACCTTGCAGTTAGCAGCCCAACTGGTAACCCACTATGCTACCAGAATGCCTTTCCATAAGATTTGATGTTGTTGTTAAGTGCCCTCGAGCCAGTTCAGACTCACAGTGTTTAGTGGTCCAGTGCTTATCCTACAGCGCCACACCAGGACTCCTAGTGCCTTCTTTTTCTCCAAAGCCAAGTTAAGTCCCCCAGTCTTGGGAGAAGCCTTCTATAAGCATACTTCACTGTTTGAAAGCAGACACTGGGCTGTTCTATATCCTAGCACTCAGCTCTTGTTTCCTTGCCAGCCCTCTCCATGAGGTGCGACAATATGATGGTGTTGTATGGTTACTGAATGAAGATATCCATTCTCCATTAGAATGAGCAACCAGGAGGCAGCTCTTCTTCAAAAAGCTCACTATACTTCAGAAGCACCTTGTTGTTGTTGTTAAGTGTCATCGAGTCAGCTCTGACTCCTAGCGATCCTATATAAGGTTTCCGAGACTGTACATTTTTTCAATAGCAGAAAATCTCATCTTTCTCCTGTGGAGCTGCTGGTGGACTCAAACAGTGCACTTTGCGCTTCTCAGCCCAGTATTTATCATACTGAGCCACTGAGCTCCCTGGATTAAGTTAGTCCATAAGTTGTTGTGTTGTGAAGTGCCATTGAGTCAGTTCCAACCCATAGTGACCCTGTATAGGGTTTCCGAGGAGCAGCTGGTGAGCTTGAACTGCCGACCTTGCAGTTCAAATGGCTTTGCAGTCTGGCGCATTTACCCACAGCGCCACACCAGGACTCCTTAGTCCATAAGTAGCTAGCAATTATTGAACACAATTTGTAGGCCAATGTCTGTGCAAAACCCATGATTCCCCTTGATCTTCAGAAGGACTCTATGAGATAGGCACTATTATTATTCCTATTTTTATTGATGAGGAAACTTGCTTAAGTAACATCTACGATCATGCAGTTCTTGAATCACACAAATCCGGGACTTGAACCCAAGTGCATCCTCTAACCTCTATGTTAAAATTATCTGTGCTTTTATACTTCGATAAGGGTCTACACTCAAGCTCTCCTCTCAGCCTAGAGTATTTCTTCTCTGTCTCCATGTGTCTTTCATCTCAGTCCCAGCTCCAGCAATCCTTCCTCCATGAATCTTCCCACACAGTCCACTCTGATGAACCACTTTTCCCTCTGTATCTTCAAATATATTCTGATTCAAAGCAGCTGTAGCTGGGCAAGGCTTGTGATCTATTAATTTCTAAAATTAGCATCCATTCCCAACACACATTGACATTCAGCGAAACTTCTTGCATACCCAGTGATGAAATCTAATGATGAAATCATTATTATTAAGTAAATAACCACAAGGGGGCAGTACCAACAGGTCTTGTAATAGGATGCTCAGTAGAAAATAACTGAAACTTGATTAGCCAAAAAAAAAAAAAAGATCTTACCTTCCCACCTGCAACAGGCCCCAGTTAAATGAAGACAGTCATACAAACTGTACTGTATCACCTGGAATTATAAATTTCTGTATTGTCACTGTGCTTTGTAATATGAAATGACCTGATAATTTTGTATTATTTGTGAAAGTGGCCAGAAAAGACTTGGAACTGCTTCGTTGTCCACCAGGGATACTAGCTCTTCTTAACAAATTTAATGGAGAGCAGTGAAAGACAAAAATGAATTTGCTTTGCAGCAGTAGCCCATCATGAGGTTGGCGTGGGACTAGGCGGTGTTTTGTTCTGTTGTGCATTGGGTCACTATGAGTCGGAGCCAACTCGACGACACCTAACCAGAACAGCAGGAATTCATCTACTGCGCTTCTCTCACATACTAGCTAGTTATTTACAGGAAAGTCTGAAGGAAGGTACAACAAAACAGGGACAATAGTTGTCTTTGGGTAGTGAAATGATGAGTGATGAGATTTTTTTTTTCTTCCTTAAATTTCCTAGGTTTTCTAAATTTTCTACCATGAGCGGGTTTGAACTTTGTAATTTTAAGGAATGAAAAACTGAACAATATTCTTTTAAACAGCCATAAACACATTCAGATTATGTGGATAAAAATTACAATTATGGTTAAAACTCTGAAGAAAAGTCCTGCTTGTTTGTGATGGGGAGTAGAGGGTTCAAGTGTGAGAAGATAAAGATGATGGTGACAAAGAAGACAGATGACCTCTTGGGTTTTTTCACCTCATTTCTCTTCCATCCTGATTACCTGTCCCTTATATTCCTCCTTCAACCCAGAAACTCTTGTTTGACACCTGGGTCTAATAGTCCCCAGTGCCCATCTGCCACCTGTACACTCTGGGAGATTCTTGATAACTCTACCCTTGTCACATTCCCACAGGGACCTCCTGGGGACTGGGGACCTAGATGTAAGAATTGCTAGTAATTTGAAGCTTCTCTTCACAGACTTTACATTCTAACCAGAGTCTCCAATGAGGGGGTCATATAGGAATTTCAGGCCAAAGAAGAAGATTGCTACACAGTAGAGCCAGATTCTCAGTCTCAACACCACTGACATTTTGGGCTGAATAATTCGTTATTGTAGGAGGCTACTGTGTGCAATGTTTTTGTCATTAAGTGCTGTCAAGTCGGTTCCGACTCATAGCGACCCTGCATACAGTTTCTGAGGAGCAGCTGATGGGTTTGAACCACCGATCTTGTGGTTAGTAGTCCAGTGCTGATTCTACAGCATCATACCAGGAGTCCAGTGCAGTGTAGGATGCTTAGTAACATCTCTAGCCTCTATCCACAAGATGCCAGTAGGTCTCCAGACATTTAAAATGTCCCCTGGGAGTCAAAATCACCCTTGTTTGAGAGCCACTGACTTTTAACTAGTAGTCAAGCACTTAACTGGTGGTGCTACCCATTATTGTTGTTGAATCGGTTCCGACTCATAGTGACCCTATGTACAAATATAACAGAAAAAAATGTTGCCTGCTTCTGCCACCCATAACTGAAACCAACTTCACTGCCATCGAGTTGATTCTGACTTGTAGTGACCCCTGTATAGGGTTTCTAAGGTTGTAAAACATTATGGGAGCAGAAAGTCTTATTTGTCTCCCAAGGAGTGGTTGGTGGGTTTGAGCTGCTGATCTTGTAGTTAGCAATCCAGTGCTTATCCTAGTGCTCCATCAGGGCTCCAAATAACACTCCTTGTGACCTTATCAGATATCTTGGGTGTCTATTAAAGGACTCAAATGCTGTTTTCCTCTGGAATGTTGTTAGAATAGCATCAAGTCTATGGTTGGACTTCCCCAAATGGGAATGGGACATTCTATGCACTTCTCCAAGATGGAGGGAGAGATGCCCACTCAGCTTGTTGTTGGATGTGGAATGCTTCATCAAAACCAGATGAGAGGGTCTTGTGTTCTTTGTAAAAATATCTAGTGATTAATTGTTGACATTTATTATAAGCAATTAAAATGACCAGCCTTTGTGAATCTTCAACCTCTCAAAAGCTGGAGCTGCCCCATTGGCCACAGATATCAACCTCTCTTGTCTCTTGCAGGAAAACTTCAATTCTATTGCTCAAAGGAATGGAATGGTTGGATTCCTTGATTCTTTTAAATCAAACATCAGACTCTTCTTTAGGTGACATTCCAAGTTTTAAATGAGGATAAAAATCTTTTATTCCTCAATGAACACGTTTGTCAACTTTTGCCAATTTTTTTTCTTGCAGGATTTTGCAGGTTTTCATGGTTAAGCTGAACTATCTGAGAAACAGTGAGGCATCAGTATTGGAGGAAGATTCATTAACAACCTGTGATGTGTAGATGACACAGTTTTACTTGCTGAAAGTGAAGAAGACTTGAAAATTTTACAGATTAAGATCAAAGACTACAGTGTTCAGCATGGATTACATTTTAACATAAAGAAAACAAAAAGCTTCACAATTGGACCAATAAGCAACATTATGATAACAGAGAAAATATTGAAATTTCCAAGGATTTCATTTTACTTGAATTCACAATCAGCACCCATGGACGAAGCAATAAAGAAATCAAATGATATTGCATTGTGCAAATCTGCTTAAGAGACCTTTTCAAAGTGTTAAGAGGTAAAGACGTCACTTTGAGGATGAAGGTACACCTGACCCAAGTATTTTCAATCTCTTCCTACTTATGCATGTGAAAGCTGGACAATGAATAAGGAAGACTGAAGAAGAGTTGATATATTTGAACTATTATGTTGTCAATAAATATTGAATGTGTCATGGACTACCAGAAGAACAAACACATCTGTCTTGGGAAAAGTACAGCCTGGTGTTTTCAGAGGCAAGGATGGTGAGACTTTGAACATGTTATGAGGGAACAGTCCTTGGATAAAGCTTCTATACTGTATAGTATAGACTCCATGCTTGGTAAAGCAGAGGGTCAGCAAAAAAGGGTCAACATGATGGGTTGACACAGTGGCTACAATAATGGCCTCAAACGTAGCTGGGATTTTGAGGACAGTATAGGACCAAGCAGTGTTTCATTCTGTTGTGTAGAGAGTTTCTATGAGTTGGAACTGACTCACGACACCTAACAACACCAACAGAGCTTTCATTTGGAACATCATTTTGCATTATAAAGACTATTGGAGAATACAGGGAACATGGTGGCTCTGTAAAATAAATGTTGGACTTAAACCAAAAGGTTGGTGGTTCAAGCCCACCATCTGATCCATGGGAGAAAGATGTATAGTCTTGGAAGCTCTATACAGGGTCACTACGAACCGGTTTAACTATACTTAACAACAAAAACAACAATTGGATGATACAGTATAGATATTCTGATTGAATGTGAGTGAAGAGATACCAGAATCTCCCTGGGATCTTGTTTTCACAACAAAAGAAGTTTAATACTCAAGTGTCTCCTTTGCCATGAGACCAGAACTGGTCAGTGCCCAGCTAATATTACTAAAGATTTTAATGAAAGATTCTCTACAAGAGTCCTAATCAAAGGGGAGAAAAACGTAGAACAGAATTTCAAATTCTCAATGGAATCCAGATGTTTTGGAACCACTGAGGCTAAATGAACCCCTGAAACAATTACCCTGAGATTATCTTTAAAATTTAAACCTTAAACCAAAAATATTTCCTGAAGTCTTCTTTGAACCAAAAAGTAAAGTACATCGGCTTTGAGCATCGTATTCTTTTAATGAATGATTTGTGTGAGATCAAATTGACAACAGCAACTTAAAAGGTTGGGTGGGAATCTCAGGGGGCAGTGAGTTTAAGTGAATGGTGGTGAGATAATTTGGAAAAGGACAGTGAAGATGATAGTCTAACTTGAAGAATGCAACCAGGACCACTGAGTTGTACACATAGGACTCATTGAATTGATGTATCTTTGACTGTGTTTCACCAAAAACAAAAAAAATTTAAAGACGTTTAACACAGCTAATGCCAGCTTGTTTGTTGGCAGTTTGGTTCTTTTCCTTCAAGCTCAAAAAGGAGGGAAAGCAGCCCTTTTGGGTAAGTACTTATAAGTTTGTAAAATGAAGTGGTAGTGTCCCATTGCCTATGTTCAGAGCAATCATGGTTGGCCTCAGGTACTTGATGATAGATACAGGTGACAGCAGAAATCTGGCTTGTTGGCTGGATCTCTTAAGGGACATGAGTGTTCAGGCAAAGAATATGAAGTAACTAGAGACCCACCCTCAGAAAACAGTGTAGGTAGTTCTTAGGCATTTTAGAAGCATGAGATTGGGTCTAGGAAGAACTCCCTGGCTGAGCATTGTTATGTGAGATGGCCAGTGGCCCTCAGACTTTGGTCTGTCCAGTTCCTCTAGCCTGGGACACTCCAACAGCCCCCAGACTCTTCTCCCTGCCCACACTCTTGCCCTTCCAAGTAACTTTACACAAGACTCTGAGTGATCTTTCTCTAACTCCTAGCTGGTCATGTTACTTCTTACATCACACCAAGGGCCCCTCTTCATTGTTACATTAAAACCCAAGCTCCTTCAGTGAAAGATGCAAGACATGAGAAAGAAACATTTCTTGATGGGTGAATCAATGAATGAATGAGTGCCTGATCTTCACAGGGGCAGCAGAGGGAAAGGGCTGCTGCCTCCCTGTGCTCTTGGGCAGCTCCCAGCCCCTCCTGGATTTAATTTCCATGTGTAGGCCATGGTGACTCACATGGCTTCCTTTTGTCCTAATAATCCACAATACCATGAATATCCCCCTTTTGCCTGTCTCCATGAGAGGTAGAAAAGAATTGAGATGAAAATCAATAACACCCAAAGATATGTTTTCAGTTTTAATAGGAGGCGTGAAGTCAAAACAGTTTCAAGAAACGTATAAAAAGACCTTTTACTTTTTTTTTTTTTTTTTTTTTGCTGGAACATGATATGGTTTGTGCATAGCACATACATATTTAAAAAAAAATAGAAGCATCACATTTTACAAGCATATGGTTGAACAGCTTCTGGGTTTTTCTATCTGCTGTACCCAGGCTTGCGGACAGTTCTGTCCTAGGACCCAGCCTGAAGCACTTACTGATTTATACAGAGAGAAAACCACATGAGGACACAGCTGTCTGAATGCTGGAATTCCAGTAGTTCAATGAGGTATACAAACATGGTTTTGTGTTGACTATCTGCACAATGGACTAGATTTGGGAACTGTTTGAATCATAATCACCCCATCTTCCCATTCTGGGGAGAAGAAACACCAGCTCAGAAGTGAGCATAGTTAGAATATTTCTATCTGATCTTCTGGCCTCGTCCCAATCATTCCTATCTTTGGAGGTTTTCTGGGAGGTAGTAGGATGAGTGGCTGATTCCTTGGGGAGGGGAGGATGCAAATATTAGACATCCACTTGGTAGGCACAGGAGTGGCAAGAAGCCGAGAATACCTCCTCAGTCACAACTGATCCGGAAAAGCATCGAGGCAGAAAGGGGCAGGCATTTCCAAGTTTCTCTCCCCATGGAAAGAGACAGAAGGAGACAGAGGGCAGAGAGAGTATCCTGCTGTCTTAAAGGCCAGCAAACACATTGGGTAGATAATGCTTGCACCAGAAATGGCATGCCCCCTGTTGGTACAAAATGGGCAAGAGCCATGGACATTAAACAATGAAAGAAAGGTAAACGATAGCCCATGGACATGCTCTATTTCCTTCTTTCCTTAGTACTTTTGTAGCGTGAGAAATGGAAGGATCTGGGGTTTAGGACAAGAAATGGAACCAGAGCTATCATGGAAAGAATTCCCAACTGCCCAGGATAGGGCTGTCAGGAGAACATTTCAGTCCTAGGTGATCGGCCTGGGAAGAAACCTGTATGTCTAAAAAGGAGAGAGGGTTGTACGGTGGATCAGATGACAAGAGAAGATATTCTCTTCCTTAAGCCATAGAATGACCCTGAGCAGAGTCTTGGAGTGTGTGTGAGGCCATGTATGTGTTGGAGGTGTGGGAGGTGGCAACAGAGCAGGGAAATTGTGAGGAATAATGATAGGAAATTAAATACAAAATGATTTTCTGTTTCCCAAGAGAGGTTCAAAAATATCTGGAAGGTGGGACAGGAAGGAGTGATGAAGCAAACGTAAATCAATAGCTTGTACCAAGCATTTGGAATTTTCTGGTTTCCTCTGCCATCCACCTTTTGCCCTGAAGAGGGTGGGGACTTTACAAGGGAGCTGAGGCACCTCATCATTTCTGAACTAATCTCTTTCTCAGCTGAGATGTGCAGATATGTTGCTTTCTTCTTTATCATTTACTCTTGAAGTGGGACTAAGGCAGCTTCTTAGCTCCCAGAATCCCAAGTTTGTATGGAGCTGCCAGAGAAGTTCAGGATACACAAGAGGGCAATGAACTACTCAGATCTACAAACTAGGGGTTCTGTTCAGAATCTGGGGAAGGGAGGCCTAAGTCACTCTTAGGACATCCTCAGTGAGAAGGTGGAGCTCACTTTTGTTCCTCATCCTATGTTGATGTCTTTTGCAGCCTCTTGGATCCAGTGGGACTTACAACAGAAGTGTGGTGCTCAGTGGGTGTGTAGAGCAGGTAGGAAACAACTACCCACACCTGTGCACAGACAGAATCGCAGGAGAGAAGGGACTTTGCTGATCTCTCTGTTCCTGTTCCTTAATCTACTTTTCTCAAGTCTAAATCAGTTATAGATTACAGAAAAAGCCCTTCTGGTAATTCCTTTGGATGAGAAGAATTTTAAAGAATCAATTTTAGGGGTGAAATTGAAAGTATTTAACAAGTAGTGTTTCCTGTGCCTAGCTGTTCACCATGAATGCCATTCATAAGACCCCAATGTGCTGCAGACATTCCATGTGGTTGTGATTAAGTACCATCGAGTAGTTTCCGACTCAAACCTGTATAGGGTTTCTGAGGAGCAGCTGGTGGGTTTGAACTGCCTACCTCGTGGAGTCCTGGTGTGGCGCTGTGGGTTAATGCACCAGAACTACAAGGTCGGCAGTTCAACCTTGGCTGCTCCTTGGAAACCCTATACAGGATCGCTGTGGGTCGGAACTGACATGACAGCATTTAACAACAACAACCTTAAGGTTGGCATTCCAGTGCTTATCCTACAGCACCACTCCATATTGGTTGAATATTAAACTTGCCTGATCCTAGGCATTTCAAAGCTTCTCCTCACTTCTAGTATGAACATGGAAACTTGGGGAAACTCCTTGTTAGGATGTGGCAATTTTAGGAACACTTAGAGAGATGCAGAAAAGGTCTAGCAGTCCAAGACCTTGCTTAGAAGACTAATTCCTCCCATCCTGAGTTGGCATAAAGATCTAGAAGAAAGGAATTCATGCTTTGGGATATTAAGCTGTTTTTGTCTTATCCAGATCATTGTCTGTCCATCCAACCTTCCTACACTCGTACTGGATTCCACCAGGAACTGATAATACATTCCAGATTCTGAATGCATCAGTTCCTAATGTACTCCATGAGTGTAGCCCAGACCTTTTGAAAGAATTATCAGCTCTGCATCCTTCCTCCAAGCAGACCTGCACTTCAAACAGTCAAAGTGGACCAACTGTCTCCTCCTTCCACTTAAAGACCTCACCCTCTTCTAGTTTCCATCCAAGGTTTGGTCAGGTCTTGAGCTCTTTCTGCTTGTTCTGTCTCAGCTCATCTTGGTCTGGCCTTCTCCTCTTCACCCAGCCTCCATGATATTTGCCAATCAGAGGAAGGGGCCAGGGTGATGTCTATCTCTTGGACTGCCAACATCCATCTTGAGCTCACAGTCCCTCAGCCTAGATCTAACTATAGATGAATGCATCTGCAAATAGAGTGGTATGTTGAAGATGAAGGTATTTGCAGCAGATGAGGGATTGTCTTGCAGGCAGGGCCCCTGAGACTAGTAGAGGGTGTCAGGTCATTTTGTAACTTGATGGTTCACGTATGCCGAAAATATTTGCACTCTGATATGGCTCTCTCTGGTTTCAAATTTAGGAACGTTCCAATGGTTTAGGAATCTAAAGGCTCCAGGAAGACAACATTTATAGTCACTTGGGGAACCTCTGCTTTAAATACTCTCAAAGGACAGGAGGCAAGAAGGCAAGGGGCTGCTTCGGCTTGCCTTCTTGATTTCACAGGATTATCACTACAGGCAGTCTCCAGGTTATGAACGAGAACTGCTCCTAAGTTTATCTTTAATTTGTAGGCTAAGTCAGAACAGGTACAGATGGTTCTTAGTTAGCCTGACTTTAGTGCAAATAGTGATTTGAAGGGAAGCAATTGTTTAGAAGTTGTATATGCAGCCAGTGAAGGTGGTTGTAATGAAGAATTTGTAGGGATTGGTTCACTTGTTTCAAAATTAGGGCAAATTTACATAATGTTAAAGTGTGAGGTAGCCCTAAATCAGATGTTGGTAGCCTGCAGTTTGCATATAGCAGGAGAAGAGGGGGGCAAGCTCTGGAGGTCATGGTGCCCATGGTACCACCGTGTGTATGGTGATGAGGACGACCAAGAAGGAAGTGAGAATATCAGATGAGAACTTGGGTGAGTTTCCTGGACATAGTTGGAGACAAATTATCATCTGGAGTCCAAAGCCTCTCTACTTCCTTCATGCCCTATTTTGCACCTCCCATCCCATGCCAAAGAGGTTGCCATTATTAGGATCCTTGTCATCTGAAGTTAAAATAAGACCCAGTTCAAAGTGAGAAAACATTATGGGCAAGCAGCCTGGTCCTTGCTTGTTCCTGGAGCCACATACAGCATTGAGTCCTCCAGGCAGAATGGCTCTCCACAGAACATCCAGTCCCTTTGCTGTGTCCTGCAGACCTTCCTCCACTGCCCTAGACACTGCTCTATGGAGAGTCTAGAAGTGTCTGCCCTTCTTCCCCAGCTTCCCTGACAATGCATCCCGGCGCCGGAGCCCTTGCCGTCACTTTGGACTCCCTGATCAATTTGCTTCTGGGTTGCGCTTAAATCGTATTCCGTCTCATCCTGTCCTCTCCACACTTAGAGGACAGCTGCTCTCCACTACCCATGCCACCCATGCAGCCAATGACTCCTGTGCGGAAAGATGTTCGGAAAGTGGACGAATGGGAGCGCACATTAATCCTGCTGGTTTGACAAGTGACATTCTTGCAGGCAGATTCCTGCAGTGATGATGCTGGGAGAGAGAAACCTGATGCTTTGAAATGCCTTTGCTCTGAGAATATATATGAAGATGTATGGATCTACATTGGCACACACAGACTCCCATCCTGGCCTCCTCCTGTGCACGTGGTCACATTCCACAATGTTATCTATATCTTCTCTCCTCAGGTGAGGTCAGAGCTTGGGACCCATTACCATTCTAGGAAGTTGTCTGCAACTTCTCACTTGGCTGGGTTCCACGCCATGAGGTCCAGTGGCAGGAGGAGGGGAGGTGAAGGTGGCCAAGGGAACCAATTCAGTTCTCTTCAATCACAAGAGAGGCCTCGTGGAGGGTGAGGGGAGTTGTTCACTTGTGCAAAATTCCAATAGAAAAGATACTGCTTTCAACCTATGGACCTTCTTTCATGGGTCCTTATATCCTGGGAAGGAAGTGGGTGACAGTCATGGTTGGGGACACCTTGTTGCCCCTCTTTACCCGTCCATATTTGCTCAGTGCGATGTAGGTCCCTCGGTACAGGTCTGACTCATAGGCATTGTAATTGTTGGGCAGGAGGGTCTCTCTGAACTTGCATTCTTCTTGGAAGCTGGGCTGTGAAAGAGACAAATAGCAGAGGCTGAATTATGAGTGAGAAGAGCTGAAAATGTCAGCTGAGTCGTGTACAATAGGCCGTCTTCCAGCGCACTTCCCCTTTACAAAGAACCACTGCACGATTTAAGTCATCCTAGGAGTCCTAATGTGGCGCTGTGGGTTAATGCACCAGACTGCAAAGCCATTTGAATTGCAAGGTTGGTGGTTCAAGCTCACCAGTTGCTCCTCGGAAACCCTGGGTCGGAACCGACTCGATGGCACTTAACAACAACAACAACAGGAGTCCTAGTGTGGTGCTGTGGGTTAATGTGCCAGACTGCAAAGCCGTTTGAACTGCAAGGTTGGCGGTTCAAGGTCACCAGTTGCTCCTCAGAAACCCTATATAGGGTCGCTATGGGTCGGAACCGACTCGACAGCATTTAACAACAACAACAGGTGGACAGAATCATGAAAGGCTAGAGCTCCAGGAGGCTTCAGAACTCATGAGGTCCCTCTTCCCATCTCTCTGTTAGATGTATGGTCCACATCACTCAGGGTGGGGCTGAAGCTGTTATAACTGGATTTCCTGACTCCCAGTTCCAGACACTTGCTAGGTGATAAACACTTAGAAGATAACCTAATCCAAGAAAGGACCAGACAAGGTCCACTGCGAGAGCAGTGTTGTGGGGTAAGGTTGAGAGCCCTGAGCTCTGGATACTGGCTTTTCCACTCCTTTGTTCTGTGTCCTTGGGCAGGTAGCCTCCCCTCTCAGCCTCACTTTCCTTTTCTGAAAACTGTGTTGTTGTTGAGTGCAGTTGAGTCAGTTATGACTCATAGAGACTCTATATAGGGTTTCAAAGAGCAGCTGGTGGGTTTGAACCGCCGACCTTGTGGTCTACAGTCCAGTACTGATCTTACAGCACCACACCAGGAGTCCAAACTGTGTGTAGTGAGGTAGAGAGGAAATAGGGAGTGGAAGGGTTGATGAGACAGATGCGTTTTTTTCTTTCTTTCTTTCCCAGCATTACCTGTTGAATATGTTCACTTTTCCTATTGACTGTGTGCGCCCCAATCTGCTTTTCCTGCCATTCTAGGTTTTGTTTTTGAGCCCCAAAGATGCCAAATGCCTCTTAGGCTTCCCTGGTTCTCAAAGGGCATGAAGGAACAGAGATGGTGACAAGCAGTGATTTTTATGGGAAAAAGAAGTGAGTTCCCGATGTGACAGGTGGTGCCATGGTGTCTGGGGCCCATGACAGATCACCCCTCCAGCTCTAATTTGGTGGAGGAGCGTGTGTGGACCACCTGTTCAGAAAATATACACTGGACTTCCTGTCACACATCAACAAGTTTATCCCCAGTAAATCATCCAAGTTCTCCTTTATTCCTGGAAAAGAGTACCCTTCCTCTCCAGGCCTGCCTGGGTAGTTGATCTGAGAGTAACTGTAGGGATTTCTGTGCAGTCATTGAAGGGAAGAATTTGGAGCGTCCAGAGGAAGAGAGAGCAAAGTGGGAGCCAGCATACCTAGGATGCAGTCTTCAGAAGAAAGAAAGAATGAAGCAGAGAGAGGAATCAGTGAAGTATAAATGCTGACTCCTTCCTGCTGACTGACCCTCAGCTATAAAAAACCTACTCAATGGCAGAGTGGCTGGGCCAGGAGTGTCATCTGACTGTCTCAAAAGGAATAGTAGTAGGAGCGCCCTGGCCTCGCTGTCAGTCGAGGAGGGATGATTGCTTCTTCCTGTTATGAACCAGTGGCAAGGAGCTAGCTCATCAGGGCTCCCAGACTCCCAGAGTCCTTTGTGTGTCACGTAACCCAGTTTACAAGCCCTATTGCTATGTTCTCCTTTCCTGTGTGTGTGTGTGTGTGTGTGTGTGTTTTTGCCTTAGACAAGGATTGTGCCTTGTTGGGTGTATGAAGCGGAATGAATGCTGTTTTAACAAGGACAGCACTGAGAGATGGGGCAGCCCTGATGGCTAAGAGTGCTCAATTACTAACGGACAGATTGGTGGTCCAAACCAGCCAGTGGTGATTTGCAAGAAAGGATGGGTGAAACAATATATGATAGGATGAATGCAAAGCTAATGTTCTCCCATGTAAACTATCACATAATTCACAATAAAATATTTAATAATAAAAAAAGAAAGGATGGGTGATCTGCTTCCAAAAGGCAGCTCAGCTTGAAACCTCCCTGGAGCACAGTTCTCTGCACACATAGAATCGTCATGAGTTGGAATCAACTTGATGACAACTTAAAAAATATTTTAACACTGGAAAATACGTATTTACTCCCCGCCTCTATAGATAATCCTTAAATGCAGTATGACAACAAGAGAGAACCTGTTGACCCTCTAATTTCTAATGCTAAATACATTCCCTCCTTTTCTCTTCTCCTGCTAGTAATTTGGAATCCCTGGGAAGTATAAATGGTTAGCACACTTGGCTGATAAGTGAAAGGTTTAGGGTTCAAGCCCATCCAGAGGAGCTTTGAAAGAAAGGTTTGGCAATCTACTTCTGAAAAATCAGCCATTGAAAACCCTATGGAGCGCAACCCCGCTCTCACACGCATAGGGTTGCCATGAGTTAGCTAACTCAACAGAAAATGACCTGTAATTTATTATTTACAAAGCACTTCCCTTAAGTTAATTTGCTTGAGAATCAAGTGCAAGGTTTCACAGGACACATCAATTGGCTTGTGAAATAACATAGTAGAGAGTTCTGATCACCACAAGCTTTCCTTGATATGAATACCCAGTAAAACATTTGTGGAATAGATGAATGAATGAACATTCCAAAGGTAGTCCTTTGGACTGGTGTGGTGCTGTAGGATAAGCACTGGACTGCTAACCATAGGGTTGGCAGTTCAAACCCACTAGCCACTCCTCAGTCAGAACCAACTCAACTGCATGTAACAACAACAACAGGGAGAATATAAATTAATAAATGAGGTAAAGTTCATATTTGAGGTTGAACTTATGATGATTAAATCTCAACTCACCTGTCACTTAGCTATGTGAAGCTGGGCAAGTTATTTAACCTCCCAAGCTTCAGTTCTCTCATCTGTAAAGTGGGAACACTATGAGTGATTATCATGTAGAGTTAGAGTGAATATTAATTGAGATAATACATGGAGAGTCATTGCTACAATGCCTGACAAGTAGTAAAATTAAAAATGTGTTGTTGTTGTTAAGTGTCGTTGAGTCTGTTCCGACACATAGTGCCCCTGTTTAGGGTTCTAAGGAACAGCTGGTGGGTTTGAACCTTCAACCTTGCAGTTAGCAGTTCAGTGCTTATCCTACAATGTCACACCAGGACTCCAAAATAAAAAAGACTCAGCATTATTATTACTATTATTATGATTCCTCAACTGAATTATGAACTATTTCACATTAAAAGCCCTAATGACTTCTTGAAGGCGTCCTGGTGGAGCAACAGTCAAGTGCTCAGTTAACCTAAAGGTTGGTAGTTTGAACCTACCCAGTGGCTCCATGTGAGAAAAATCTGGTGATCTACTTTCTCTAGAGATTGTTGTGGTTAAGTGCCGTGAGTCAGCTCTAGTAGTGTAGTGCTTACAAATCGGACTGCTCCTCTCAAGACCAAGCAGTTTGAAACTGCCAGCGTTTTTGCAGGAGAAAGATGAGGCTTTCTGCTCCCATAAAGATTTACAGCCTCAGAAACCCTAAGCAGGGTCACTATGAGTTGGAACTGACTCCACGGCACATCACCACCATGCTAGCAGAGCTCCTTTTTTTAAGCACTGTGGTTCTTGACTGAATGACTGGGACACAGTGAGCTTGC
The DNA here is from genome assembly GCF_000296735.1 of Chrysochloris asiatica. NCBI lineage: Eukaryota > Metazoa > Chordata > Mammalia > Afrosoricida > Chrysochloridae > Chrysochloris > Chrysochloris asiatica. The sequence goes on along the minus strand of NW_006408568.1, from coordinate 4,152,382 downwards.
ATGAGAAGACTTTGGGGCCGGAAGCAGGTGAGAAGCTCTGCCCTGGTGAGAAGAGATTCTCTGGACGATGTTTGTTTTTTCACCTGCGCATGAGAGTCCATCACAGGATATAAGATAGTTGAGGGGCAAAACCATAGTTCCATGAGAAATTAAATACAGAATTAGCTGGGCAAGTTAACTGAGAAATAAAGTGGCACTGTAAGATGAGCACTGGACTGCTAACCACAAGGTTGACAGTTCAAACCCACCAGCTGCTCCTCTAAAACCCTATACAGGGTCTCTATGAGTTGGAATTGACTCAAGAGTGCATAACAACAATTGCCAAACAAAGTAAACCCACTACCATCAGTGGACTGGGACTCCTAGACCCCTTCTAGGGCAAAATAGAGCTAGTCCTTAGGGTTCCCAAGGCTGCCAATCTTCATGGCACTGACTGTAGCATCGTTCTCCCATTGGAGTGGCTGCTAGATGTGAACCACCAACTTGCACTTAGTAGGCCAATGCTTAACCCACTGTGCGACCAGGACTCCTTTAGAATCCAGAAGTAGCTCCAAGCCCATATGAAAATATCAAATAACAGTGGCATTTCAAATCACAGGGGCGAATGTGGTGTTGAAACAATTGCATGATACCTTACATTAATAATAATAAAGTTCAATGTGGATTCTCATATGTCCTTACACCAAATTTACCCAAAAGTAGTAACAAATTGAATATAAACAAGATAACCATAAGAGTCCAGGGGGCGGGGGGAGATACGGTGTTTTTTTGGAAGATCTTTTCCAAGGACACAAAAATCTAGAAGTCATAATATATATATATTATATAAATAAATTTGTTAGTTATATATATTTTTTATATATAAAAAACTAATAAATTTGATTTCTACCTGGAAAAAAAAATTAAACATACTCAAATTCTAAATGACAAACTGGATACAAAATATTTACAATACATCTGTCAGAGAGTGTATTTCCTGACCACATTCAGAGCTCTTGTTATTGTTAAGTGCCATCAAGTTAGTTCTGACCCATAGCAACCCTGTATAGAGTTTTCAAGGAGTAGGTAGTGGGTTTGAACTGCCAACCTTTTGGTTAGCAACCCAGTGTTTATTCTACAGTGCCACACCAGGACTCCTTAACTCACTGAAAAAATGACAGCCTTTATGAACAGACAGTTCACAGAAAAGGAAAGGCAAATAGCATTTAAACATGAGAAAATATGCCTACTCTCACACATAATGAGAGAACTGTGAATGAAAACTCTGAACCCTCAATTTCACTTGTCAGATTAGAGCAAAATGTTTAATAACATATTTTCATTGGTGAAGGTCTGGGCATGGGAATATTTCTTTAATATCTATCCTCAAGTATATTGCTACAACCTGTATAAAGAACACTTTGATATCTATCAATATTTTTTATAAAAAATGAATGTATCTTAAATCACTTTAAGAATTTATTTTATGGGTTGTTGTTATTGGTTGGTTGGTGATGGCTATGTGCCATGGAGTTGGTTCCGACTCATAGCGACCCTGTATAGGGTTTTCAAGGCTGTAAATCATTATGGAAGCAGAAAGCCTCATCTTTCTCCCACGGAACAGCTGGTAGTTTTTAACTGATCTTGAGGTTAGCAACCCAACTTGTAACCACTATCCTGTTGTTAGGTATTGTCAAATTGATTTTCAACTCATAGTGATCCCATGTGGCAGAGTAGAACTGCCCCATAGCATTTCCTAGGCTGTAATCTTATGAGTCCTGGTGTGGCGCTGTGGGCTAATGCATCAGACTGCAAAGTTGTTTGAATTGCAAGGTGGGTCAAGCTCACCAACTGCTTTTTGGAAACCCTATACAGGGTTGCTATGGGTTGGAATTGACTCGACAGCACTTAACAACAACAACAACAATCTTATGGGGACCCTATCCCCAGGTCTTTTTCCCTTGCAGTCACTGTATGGGTTCAAACTGGCAACCTTTGGTTAGCAACTGAGCGCTTAACTGCGGTGCTACCAGGGTTTCTTTCTTACTGGAACATTTACACATGTTTACAAAATTTATTCATGGCAGCCTTATTTGTAGCATTAAAAGACTAGAGTCCACCTAATTACCTATTAAGAGGGAGGTGGTTAGCACCATTATAGTCCAACCTCCCAATGGAATACTATGCAACCATGAAAAGAAGGAAAACTCTATGTACTGATATGAAATGGCCTCAAAGACCATGGATTCATTCTGTTTTGAAGTGAGGAAGCAGGATCCAGAATCGTATGTATAACATGCTCTGTTTCTTGTGATTTAAAATTTTTCGTAAGGATGTCAGTAAGTGTGTGATCACACACAGTTTATTCCTGGAATGAGACCTCAAAAGCTGGTAAATGGCTGCCTCTGGGGAGAAATTCAGTGGCTTGGAGACAATGGTGGGAATAGACCTAATTTCCGTTGCATAGTCTTTTGTACCTTTCTCTTCCCTAGACTATGTTTGTGCATTACCTATTCAATTAAGTAAATTATCTAAAAAACGGGAAAGGAACTCAGGATAGAAGAGGAGCCAGGAAATGACATAAGAAATTTTTTTTTTTGGTCAGAAACTGGTGTTCCCCTTGTTCTGCCACAGTCCCTCTGCGCCTACCCTACCTGCTTCCCTTCTCCTCTCATTTTATTTGTCCCTGGAGAGGAATCTGCTCCTGACTGTTTCCAGGAACATTTATTCCTGACCTGGATGGTGCTAAAGGGAAAGGTTCTGTGTGCTGTGTGCAAACTCTACAGAGGAAATAAAATCTTGGCTAGGGAGGGAAGGGGAGGAGAGAAAGAGGAAGAGAAGGAATTGGGTAATTTTGGCAAGAAACTCCAAGGGCAGCTGTCCATTGCCCCTGTCTAGAATGTGTCCATTTACAAACCCTGCACTTACTAAATGTCTGAGTCTCCTAAGACATCATGCATTTAAGTGGGTTCCCAGGTAGTCTGTATACATTGTAATTGTGTTCTGCTTACCAGATTTTTGTTATTTAACCTCTCCCCACCACTGACACACACCTTTTCAAGTTTTCTGTTTTTGATTCTTTCTGTTCTGTCCTTGTCTTGCTCAAATACCTAGACTTTCCCAGAAAAGAGAAATAGATGCAGCAGTTGGCTTTAGAAGACCTTGGTCTCACCCTTGTCCCCACTTTCAACACCCACTCCCTACCCCTGCCGTGAGGTTTAAGTGTCTATAAGGCATGTGGAACAAGGTCAAGACCATGTATTTCTGCTGAGCTTTTTGATGCAGGCTGATGTTAGCTGGTAGGATTTTTCTGCTGACCAGAATGGTTCTCAGGTTTTTATTAAGACCCATCCCCTTAATTCATCTCCACTGTACACATCCCTTAGCTCTGAGTTCTCACGGCTCAGGAATGTTGGCTCCTCAGCCCTTTAGTCAAGTGAACACCATGTTAATAAAAGCAGCTACCGTATATTATTACTGGAACAAATGAAAATAATTCCACCAGCTCACATTTCCTGGCCCTGCCTGACTCAAGCCCCAGCATGACAATGTCTTAAATTCCATGGAAGTCTAATCGGACTTATGTCGACCCAAACTCTTTAAAGCTTTCAGTTCACCCTACAGAGAAAGGTAGATCTATGGGTTTCAGCTTGAGTTACCTCTGACAGAAATGGCCTAAACGTCTGGGCTGGACAAGACGTCCATCCTCTTATCTTTTTACCAATTAGCAGTTGTCATCAAGTCAACCAACCCTGACTCATGGCATGAGCCCATATGTGTCATAGTAGGCTTGTGCTTTATAGGGTTTTCAATGGCTGATTTTTCAGAAGTAGATTCCCAGGTCTTTCTTCCTAGGTGCCTCTGTGTGGGCTTGAATCATCAACCTTTCAATTAGCAACCAAGTGCATCAACCACTTGCACCACCCTGGGATTCTGCTCCTGCCATTGTTGCTGTTAGGTGCCGTCCAGTTGATTTCAACTCATGGAGATCCCATGTTACAGAGTAGAAGTGCCCTACAGGGTTTTTCAGGCTGTAATCTTTAAGGGGGACTCCTGGTGTGACACTGTAGGGCAAGCACTGGACTACTAACCACAAGGTCAGTGGGTCAAACCCACCAGCTGTTCTACAAAAACCCTATACAGGGTTGCTATGAGTCAGAAGCTACCCAACAGCACACTTAACAATAACAACAAATAATCACTGGATAAGTCTGAACCACCAGCCTCTTGGTTAGCAGCTGAGGCTCCTTCTTGATGTTGTTAAGTGCTGTTGTATCAGTTCCAACTCACAGACACCCTATGGAGGATTTCCGAGAAGCAGTTGGTGGGTTTGAATTGCCTACCTTGTGGTTAACAGTTCAGTACTTATCCTACAACACCACACCAAGAAACCTTCTCTTTAGACAGAACTAAATCCCTGGACTATTCCTGCCTTTAGAGACCTTTATCCTATGGCTTGAATTTCTGATACAGTGCTGTAGGATAAGCACTGGACTGCTAACTACAAGGTCGGTGATTCAAACTCACTAGTTGCTTCTCAGAAACTCTGCACAGGGTAACTGTGAGTCAGAACCAGCTCAATGGCACGTGACAACAGCAATCCTATGGCCTACTTTGGCTATTTGCCTCTGTTATTCCTGACTGTGGAGGTGGGGATGTTGTTGTCAAGTGTCATTGAGTCAGTTCCAACTCATCGCAACCCTGTACAGGGTTTCTGAGGCTGTAAATCTCTGCAGGAGGGGTAGTCTGGGGTAAAAGATGGGGCAGTGAGGGGAAGACAATTGGAAAACCCTTTGTCCTAAGACTCTTACCTTCTGCAGCCCTGACTGCTTCTCTTTCTGTCCACAGTTGAAATGAAGAAATAGCTCCGAGCTTGGAAGCTCACCTCTCTTTGTAACAAATGATTGGCACTATTCATTTGGATGGTGTATCATTCTGTCTCATTCCTGCATAGTGCTTTATAACAGGCAAAAGCCATTTGGAAGCTTTGTCTGCAGGCTGTTTACAGAAACTTTATTTATACCCCAGGCCCAGGCCAGGCCAGACCAGCCAAACCAAACCCAATGAGGTTAATTCCAACTCATAACGACCTGACAGAACAGAGTCGAACTGCCCCATAGAATTTCTGAGGCTGTAATCTTTATGGGAGCAGACTGCCTCATCTTTCTCCCAGCCAGCTGGTTTAAACCACCAACCTTGGGGTTAGCAGTGGAGCGCTTCATCTACTGAGTCACCAGGGCTCCCTCAAAGAGAATTAACAATGTTTGAATTCACTAAATTCTGCCTCAGTTTATACCTGATAGAGCTGAATCTCAGACTAGGAAAATTTCAGTGACTGTGTCCAAAGCAAGGTAAGTAGCCCCAGGGTGGGTTGGGCCTGGACTAGAACCTGAGTTTCAGTCTACAACACCAAAGGCACTGGTGCTGCGTGGCTTCCATGTTCTATCTGCAGAGTCCAGAGAGAACAACTCTACAGGGCTCCACGTGTCCTAGAGAAAGGTCTGCACACAGACCTGACTGGACCTGAGACCTCAGAAAAACCCCAACCCTTGAGATGCAGTGTCTGCCTCTCTAAAGTCTGGAAAATGATCACTTGAGCCTCACAGGGGTACTCTGAGATAACACCAGGAAAGCAACAGCGATGCCACAACAACACAGCTGCCATGGAGCCAATTCCAACTCATGTGTGTACTGCTCCATAGGGATCACCAGGTTTTTCTTCCTAGGGACCACTGGGTGGATTTGAATTGCAAATTGTTAGGTGTTTATATTGTTGGCTCAGTTAGAGCTATTTTCTAAGAATGGCAGGACAAACTGCCTGGAGGCTCTGTGCCCTCTTTTCTAGAGGCAGGCACATGGAGGGCCACTTTACCCAGTTGGGTCTTCCCAGCTCTGGATTCTCTGACCATGGATTGTCCCCTTGTTCTCCCCCACCCTACCCCAACACGCCCAGCACAGTCCTCCCCCAACTCTAGGAGCTTGTTCATTAAAGGCCGCAGCAGCTGAGCCAAAGAGAGATGGAAGCTCTGGGGGCTTAAAGTGAAATAGTGTGAATGAAATCATCACCCAGCGGGAGTCGTCCTGGCTCCTAGGATCAGTTGGCAATTGTTTTTTTAGACTGTGATAATGGGCCCCTAAGGGGCAGAGGAGGGGGAGGCAGGGAGTGTAGGGAGCACACAGCTCTGCAGGACCCCCTGCCCAGGCCCACATTTAGTACTGGGCCACCTGGCCCAGAGCTTCCAGAGGAGAATGCCCCCCTCAGAGAAGGAACTCTATGGTCAGAGGCTATGGGGAATTGGGTAGTTGGAAACTGAAGAATGGGTGGACCTTTTCTCAGAGAATTTTCCCTTTTTCCAGGATTCTGCTAATTGAAGCAGTCCTACAGCTCACAAACCCACTCAAACAACCCTTTTTAAAGTCATTTGCCTAGTGAGGCTGCCAGGTGAGGATCAGGGGTGGCCCCTATACATGATGAGTCGATCCACACATTGCAGAGATGGTTCCTTTCCATTTGCTACTTCTGAAAACACCCTCCACCCCTTTGTGGTACTTTCTCTGATTGTTAAGTTTCATAGTACCAGCCTTCCCTGTTTATCCCATCAGGCTCACTAGATTTCAAGTGGGAAAGGGATAAATTTACCTTGTAGAAATAGATTTGTTGGTAAAGGTGACAATGATAAGCACCCCCTCCCCCCCAACAAAAACAAAAACAAAAAAACCCCATCACTTGCCACTGAGTCAATTCCAACTGTGATCTCTAGGAAGCAGATCACCAGGTCTTTCTTCTAAGGTTCTTTTGGGTGGATTTGAACCTTCAACCCTTCCATTAGCAACCCAGTGTTTAACCATTTGCACCATTCGGGGACTCTGGATTCTGGTTCAGGGTAAAACCATAATAAGGTTTATTTAATTTATACTTATTTCCATCAGGCTTACCTGCTAACAACAACAACAACACATCCCACCCCCCCCCCCCCCCCCCACACACACAAATAAAACCTGCATGAGCTCTGGTAGCGTAGTGGTCACAAATTGGGCTGCGAACCATAAGGTCAGCGGTTTGAAACTACCAGCTGCTCCATGGGAGAAAGATGAAGCTTTCTACTCCCATAAAGACTTACACCCTCGGAAACCCTGTACAGGGTCGCTATGGGTCGGAACCGACTAGATGGCACTTAACAACAACAACAACAGAGTCGTATAACCATCAATTCCAATCCCAGAGCTCTTCAATTTAGTGGGATTCCAGGCATTAGGGAGGCTGGTGAGAATGGGCTCTGTAGGATGATACCCTTCAGGTCACTGCCCAGAAGGGCAACTGCCCCACTGAAACTCAAGTGAGGTCCTAGGCTCTCTCTTGCATTCTCCATCACTTATCCTCAAAGTGATAAAGAAATGAGTGTCTGGGCATTCCAAATTCAATGCTTCATTTCATCTCATCAACCCTTGGAGGAACTCTTAGGAAAAGAGGTAAACCTGGGGACTGCCTTCCAGAGGTTATATGGTCCTGTGGTTCCCAAAGTTGCCTGTGCCCCCAAGGTGGTGGTGGTTATGTTCCATGGAGTCAGTTTTGACTCTTAGCGACCCTGTGCAGGGTTTCTGAGGTTGTAAATCTTTATAGGAGCAGAAAGCCTCATCTTTCTCCTGCAGAACAGCTGGTTGTTTCGAACTGCCGACCTTAAGGTTCTCACAGCCTGATTCGTAACCACTTCGCTACCCGAGAGTGCCTCCAAGATACCTGAGAAATCTCAAAACAAGAAACAATGAACAAACAGACTTCCAGACCCCTGTCCCATCACTACTGAACAAGACTCTCTGAGGGAGATCCCAGGAAATCTGTATTTTTAAGAAGTTACCAAGTTGATGTTGATGTAGCCAAGCCACAAAACTGTTCCAAGACCCACTGATTTTGATCTGTCCTTATCTCCATGTAAACCAACCCAGAAATCAACCTCAGGTGTAGATGTTGGTGTGAAAGATCTTGAGGCAGAGGCTACCTGGGCAACCCAGTCTCCTATGTTGTAGAACTTCTCTCTAGAACATGGTACCAACATAGATCCTCAGTGTGTTCTCCAAGGAGAGGTGGGGCAGCCCTCCACACCCTCCCCATAAATACCTCTAGTATTCTCTAATGGCTGCTCTGAGGTCTTCCTTTTTAGCATTCTTATTTTGGTCTTGGAAGAAGTACAGCCAGAATGCTCCTTAGAAGCAAGGATAGTGAGACTTCATCTCATGTACTTTTGGACATGTGATCAGAAAAAACAAGTTCCTGGAGAAGGACCTCATGTTTGGTAAAGTAGAGGGTCCACATAAAAGAGGGAGACCCCCAACGAGATGCACTGACACAGTGGCTGCAATAATGAACTCAAATGGTCCAACCTCTCTGGAAAGCAATATGGCATTTCCTCAGAAGGTTGGAAATAGAGACCTTATGATCCAGCAATTACTGTACTTGGTATTTACCCACAAGAAATATGACCCATAACACAAGAAGATATATGCACACCAATGTTCATAGCAGCACTATTTACAATAGCAAAAAGATGGAGACAGCCAAAGTGCCCATCAACTGAAGAATGGATAAATAAAGTGTGGTACATACACACGATGGAATATTATGCTACCTTGATGAATAACAAGGAAGCTGCAAGCCA
>NW_006408568.1:4127329-4143458 GCF_000296735.1 Chrysochloris asiatica | reverse complement strand
AAGTAAAGAATGATGTATGCACAACCTTAGAACAACAGGGCTCTGGGATACAGGGATTGAGAAATGGTTGGAATGGGCAAAAGGGGGGAAATAACGTTAAGATGTTTGACTGTCTTTTGAATCTTGGTTTCCCTGCATACCATTATAAAATATACACTGGAGGGGGAGAGAAAGAAATAGCCAGAAATATCACCATAGAAAGCTTTTAAGTCTGTCTTCTGCCTATAACTGATTGGAATACCTAAAATGGGGCTACAATGTGCCCAGTGAAGGAGGCTTCCTGTGGAGCCTCTGCATTACATAAGACTATAGGTGGAATCCTGAACAGCATCTAGAATCTTCAGAGATGGGAATTTTCCACTTGAAAGGATGGGCAGACCAGCCTGGAGTGGCTAGAAGAACAGAAGATACTTCTTGAAAAAAAGCCCGACAGGAAAAATACAAAACAATATAGGCAGTCCGACTGATTACTAGAAGAACAAGCAAGTTGCTCGCCCAGAAGACATCAAGGCAAGTGGTTGGGTCCACTCAGAGCAAACCCCCTTCAAAGACTAAGACTCAATGGGAATACACGCTCTATTTGGTGACCACGTTCGTCACCGATAAGGGGAAGTTCAATAGACTCCTGTGAACTCGAGTGGAGATCTGGTTGTCCAGCAGTGTGGAAAGACCTGAGGACTCTTGGGCCCAGAGTCAGTGACATAGCTGCAGAGGACTAGAGTGGAGAGTGAAGCATCCAGTGGATAAGAAGAGAGGGCATATGCACAAGAACACCCACACTTGCAGATAATACCCTGGCTTCAATGACTGGATGACACACTTGACCTGGCTTCAATGACTGGATGATCAGAGCTCAACTAGAAAAAGAAAGAAGAGGAAAAAAAGAGTAATTGGATACAATTTGATGAACTTGACCTACACCTATGGATGCAGTAGCTCAAAAGGAACAAATCTTTATAGCAAGGATCATTCCCACACCATCCATACACAGAGTAGACAGGGATGGGCAACTTGGACATTGGCTACCCAAAATGGGGGTGCTACAAAGGCAAGAAGTGACTGGCTTACAAGCTTTCAAGACGGAGTCTAGATCCAGAGGGCGCGGAGGAAGGTAGAATCTCCACTGAGGAGTATCCACTCTGTCTGGGCGGGGCTGATGAAAAGAGATGCGGATAGGTATCTTGTGATACAATAGTGAATAATTGTTATCAGGACTGATTGTGAGGGTTGGAAATGTAAAGGTAGACATTTTGTAGCAAGGAGGGGAGTGATTAACTTTGCAGTCTAGCAGCAGAGGGCCCTGGGACCTTCAAGGGAGAAGAGCAGAGAGCGGGACCCTCTCCAGAGAAGCAGTGACGCCAGAGATGGAGGCAGAGAGATGGAGCAGCTGGGGACTTTAGACCCACAGAGGGAGAGGGGCTGTGTGCTGATGACTGGGGAGCAGGCTTGCAGGGTAAACCCTTTGGTTGGTTGATGATGTGTGGAGTGGATTGTTACCATGGCAATGAAAGGATATACGATAGAATGAATGTAAAACTAATGTTCTCCCATGTAAACTATCACATAATTCACAACAAAACAGTTAAAAGAAAATAATGAACTCAAACATAGCAACAGGTGTGAGGATGGTGCAGGACCGGGCAGAATTTTGTTCATTGCACAAGTGGCTGATATGGATCAGAACTAACTTGATGGCACCTAACAATAATAACATCCCTGTCAAAACAATTCTGTTTCTCCAACCTCTTAGGACAATTTTCCCAATCTGTATTTTGAAATAATCCTAATCACAGGCTGAAAGAGCCAGAAATGAGTAAGACAAAGAGATAGTTGAGCTTTTGGTAAATGGTTTAGAAGCTGGTTGCATTAACCAAGTGCTAACATCCACTCTCCCAGAAGCGGTGTGTGGCAGGGTCAGAAAAGCACAGGCTGAAACGTAGGTTTTATCTTCCCCTAGCCTTAAGGTCAGCGGTTCGAAACTACCAGCCGCTCCGCGGGAGAAAGATGAGGCTTTCTACTCCCGTAAAGATTTACACCCTCGGAAACCCTGTACAGGGTCGCTATGGGTCGGACCCGACTCGATGGCACTTAACAACTACAACAACAACAGCCTGCTTGTGAGCCTGAATGACCCATTTATGTCAGAGCACACATTTCCTTCTGAGCTACAGTTCCTGTTTGATTGCAAAAGCTCTGGCAGGTGGGATGAGGTAATACAGGGTTCATACTGATACCAATGAACTGAAGCCAATGGAGTGTGGTAGAGCATGAAAACAAAGGAAGCCCTCTGTGAAATGGGTTGACACAATAGCTAAACACTGGCTCAAACATACCTACTCCATTGTGAAGATGGACTAGGATTGGGCACCATTTCTTTCTGTTATACCTAAGGTCACTATAAGTTGGAACTGACTCTGAGGCAACTCACACAATAAGGTGTTTCTTCAGCCTCTTAGGTCTTGTCAAGGCCCCTCATTTGCTCTAATAATTACTCTGAAATAATTCACATGTGTAGCTCCTTCCACAATTCTTTCTTTTCTCATTCTATATAAATATTCACTTCTCTACTCAAAATTTCCTTACATTTCATAAGCTTCGGACTTCATAAGACCTGGAGCTTCCCCTGGTCTGATAAACTCACCGTTGTGTACAATCTTCCTTTACTGTTCATGGCAATGAAGAGGGCACTTTTCACTCCAAAGAGACTCACCACACCTCGTTCCACTGTGGAAATTTCCAGCAAACCTAACAAAGAAACAGAGGCCATGTTACCTCAGGCTTATGCAGACCATCACAGATCAGTAGTGTGATCTGAAAAGGGCATCTAAATCCATCCCCTTCTCCTAGACACCGTTCATTGTCTCTATCCTTTTCCTTCTAACTTTGGGAGATCCCTCCTGCAAGAATGGTGAAGTCCTGCTACTGTACTGTTAGAAATCCTAATCTGCAAGGAAAAGTCTAACATCAGAGTTGGGGAGTGAGATTATCATTCATCTTTCTACTTGAGATTAGCTTTGAATCTTGGCTTTCATTGACATAATTATATAAGGTCCTTGGCTTGAGAGAAAAAAAATGACTGTACACTAATCTTTTATTCTATTTAAAAATATACACTCCATATATTTCAACAAATTCCCTTCATCTAATCTCTAAAATGCTGCAGCCACTCGAAAGTTGATGGTTTGCCTGGATCCTGTGTCCTCAGCCTGTTACAGATAGGGAAGTCTATCCAGACAGCAACCCATCAAATTGTTATAGAAGGACCTGGAAATAGAGAGGGCAGGTTGAAAGCAAAAGAATGACATGCCTTAGCTGGAAATTTTGCAAGCCACTTGCCTTTCCTTCTCAAAGAGGGGAGCAGCGTAAAAATAAGCTGCTAATTTGGGCCAAGTATTCCTAACTCTTTCTCCCCACCCCTATCTCTGGCTTCCCAGGCGAATGATTTCCAATGGTTTGTCATGGGTGTGTGATGGGCCAGTAATGCTGTAGCAAACAGCCCTGGTGACACCGTGGTTAAACGCTTAGCTGCAGATCCAAAAGTCAGCAGTTTGAACCCTTCAGCTACTTCAACTCTATCTTACAGGTCCTCTATGAGTCAGAAATGACTCGACAACAAACAACAATCTGATGTAATTAATGCAACAGGAGCTTTGGGAGACAATGGCTCTCAGTATACTGTGCGTGCAGCTAGGCAGGGTTTAACTGAGTCTGAGAAGGTGGGCATGCATGTAGGCACATTCATGATAAATAAAATTGCTTTGCGTTCCCTGGGTAGTGCAAATAGTTATTACACTCAGCTGCTAATCAAAAGTTTGGAGGTTCAAGTCCACCCAGAGACACCTTGGAAGAAAGACTTGAAGACTCCATCACTGCAAACCCTATGATGCACAGTGGTACTCTGACACACATGGATGGGGTCACCATGACTTGGAATTGGCTCAACACCAACTGGTCTAACTGGTTCCTCATCCATGAGAACAAACCCCTTTCATCTTTCAGCTGCTCTGGAACCCAAGCCCCCAAGCATCCCAGCAGGTTGCAACTGTACTCACTGTAGGGATTCTCCTCGTGGGTCCCGTGAATCCGACCATCCGGGGGCACCTGGAGGTGAAAGCCGATGCCTACGTTGCAGTAGAGCCTCCGCTGCCGCTTGATCCCCACCAAATAGCCACTTTCCCAGTTCACCCCGGCGATATCTCCAGCTAGCCCAGCTCGAGACCGGGACAGCAGAGTGCCCCAGCCCCTTGAGTCCAGCAACGTGTTGTTGGCGCGAGTGCCTGCAGGCGAAGGAGCCACCATGCCCACTAGGACTCCGAGAAAGATGAGAGTCTGCAGCGTGCCCTGAAGGCGGCCTGCTCTCCGGGACATAGTGATGAACAGGCGCTGTCCCAGGGCCATCCACCTTGCCTCTCAGGCACGTGGTCAGAATTAATGGCCCTAAAAATACCGCCCTTCTTGTTTTTCTGCCCTCGGCATGGCGGCAGGGGCTTATTTTTGGAAGGCAGATGAAGACTGCTGACATGAAACCAAAGCCTGCTTCGGGCACTCGGGTCGGGAGCAGAGGGACCCAGGCTGAGTCGCGGCTGGTAGAGACCATGGCTTGGGGACACTCGCTTGCCCACTAGCTCTGCCCCGAGGTGATTATATTTGATTTGACCTATCTTTATAGTTCAGGAGCCCGGCCCTCCCCTCCACCCATCATCACCCTGACGTCAACTGGCCCAGCTTACTGATCCAGGGCTGTAACATTAACCTGCTCCTTGGCCTAGCTGCCTCCCCAGACCCCCATCACCCTCCCCACTCCCCAGGGATTCTGGGAGCTACTGTCATTCCAACTATGAGGCAGGAATGAAGTAAGCAGGGTGCATCTCTCGAGGCATGGGGGAGCTGGCTGGGGGCCCAGGGGAAGAGGACAGCGAGAGGCCACCCAGGACCCAAATTGGGCAGAAGTTCTTGGCCTGGCAGAGCTGTCTTCCTTATTTAGAGAGGAAAGGGTAAAGGCAGAGATGGGAAAAGCCTCAGTGGTAGGTGATGACCATGGACTACAAGTTAGCTCTGAGACTTATCTATGGAAGAACTCTGGTGGCAGCAGGAGAGGCTCAGAGGGTGCTAAAAGGCTAAACTCTTTAGCAGGAGAGGACAGAGATTATGATTATGAAGAGAGGGAGAGGGAGGATCTGGCTCCCTCTGCTCCTCATCCTGGTCATGGGATTCACCCAGCCAGTGGGGTGCAAGTTATGTCTGGCCATTTTCCTCCCTGGGCTTGTCCTTGGCATCTGACTGTTGTTATTCCCATTTTACAGATGAGGAAGCCAAAACTTGAAGAGGGTAAGTGTCTAGCCTGAGTCATCACAGCTAATAAATGTCAAAGTCAGAACTTAAAAGTCTGCTTGGGTCCCAAACCCACACTACTAAAACCTCTGCATGATATTGCCCTTAGCAGACACTAGGATTTCCAGGCTGCCCTTCAAAGTCTATTTAACTCATTATGCACCCACGGTGCACAGAAGAGTATTTTGATAGCATAGAATAATTGATTTGTTAAAAAAAGATTTGTTGAGTATTTTTGATGTTCATGGGAATTTCTGCATTTGCAGGTAATGTTTACTAAGGTGATATCAGTTAGACCCTAGTAAAAATATTTCTGCTAAGTAATTATCCCCACACCAAATTTTCTTTTCCTAAATTACTTTTAAATAGGCCACATGTGTAACTGAAGTAAAAACCCTGTAAAGCAAACCAACAGCCTACAAAGTACTATGTAAATATCAAGTAGAAGCAGCTGTGTCTCTGGGAGTGACGTTGACAAGGGGCCCATGGTGAATTAACGAGAGTAAAACATATAGGCTTCTTGTCTTTCCATCCAAGGAGCTCTGGTGGCTCACAGTGGGTTAAGCATTGGGCTTCTAACTACAAGGTGGGTGAGTCAAACCCACCAATCATGTCGTGGGAGAAAGATGAGGCTGACTGCTCCCATAAAGATTTACAGCCTTGGAAACACTAAGGAGCAGTTCTACTTATGGGTCAGTGTGAGTTGGAATCTACTTGATGAAAGTGGGTGTCTTTCAATGTAGGTCTTAATCTATTGGTGGTATTTCAGCAATGCTCTGCCTAGCTCATTTGGATGGATGCTTTGGTTGACTTGTATTTCAGTTTTGTCTTGGGCATACTCTTTCAGATACTTTGAAGCCAGGATACCCCTTTGTCATTCCCCTCAGTAAGATGAGTGGGGGTGGCTTATACTTGTTGTTGTTAAGTGCCGTTGGGTTGATTCTGACCCATAGCAACCCTGTATTGAGTTTCCAAGGAGCAGCTAGTGAGCTTGAACTGCCGACCTTGCAGTTCAAACAGCTTTGCAGTCTGGTGCATTAACCCATAGTGCCACACCAGGACTCCCAACCATCAGGCCCCAAGCCTATCTTTATCTTTCCCCTCCCAATCACTTCCATCATCTGGCATCTAACCTCATCACTACCAGTGCTGCCATCTCACACACCAATGCGAGGCTGTTCCTGTGTAGTCCTTTGTTGAAGTGTTTAAATTAAGAAAAAGGAAAGATGAAAAAGAGAAAGAACAGAGGTATAGAAGCTTCTCTCTGGAGTAAAAGGGTCATGAGTAATACTAAAACAAAACTGTCAACAATAAAGAGCTCCACTTTAAATTTCCAACTGGATTTCATATATTTAAGCTTTTTTGTATGCAAGAGCCTCAAGGGAACATTCTTAAAGATGTTGAATTTGGACTCATGTTAATTCGCTTTTGCATGGATACTCATTCAGGGAGGAACCAGTCCAGAAGCATGCTGGGTAGTAAGAAAAAGGTAGTCTATCTTTAAAACTTGCCTTGGAGATATTTAGAATAGGCAAATGAATGTGATCAAAGTTTATTAGGGGAGAGAGGGAGTCATTGATTAGGGGGCAATGAGTTACTGTTTATGGTGATGAAAATTTTGGCAACAATTATTGATGAAGTTTGTACAACATAATTGGTACAATTGAAATCTCTAAATTGTTCATGAGAAAAAATTTCAAATATATGTACATATATATGAGTCCTGGTGTTGCAGTACTAGACTGCTAGCCATAGGTCGATGGTTCAAACCCACCAGCACTCCTTGGAAATCCTATATGCGGTTGTTATGAATTGGAACTGACCCACTGGCACTTAACAACATAAAAAATTATTATATATGAAATTTTCGTATACAACAATTAAAATTTTTCCTGAATTATTGGAGAAATTAGAAAATTCTTATCTTGGATAATTGGAGAAACACTCATCAGCAGAGGTCAGATTCTCATAGTGTAACTCTTCTTGGTACCATCTTGGAGGAGAGATAAACTATAACAGGTCTAAGCCATATATCAATAAAACTGGAAAATCTCTTTAGGTTTAGCTCATCCCAGATTGTTCTCTAAAGAAGCTGTGGTTAGTGTCTTAAAAAGCAGTGAACTTTGGAATGAGGAAGACCTAAATTGGAATCCCAAGTACACTACTCACTAGCTGTGTGACCTTGGGAAAATTTTGAACCTCTCTGAGCCTCATTTTTTTTTTTTTTTTCATTAGCAAAATCAGATCATTGCTTCATAAAGCTATTGTAAGTGATAGTGTATGCAAAGAACCTACTGCAGGAACACAGTGTAGTTCTTCCTCAGTTCTTTTTCTAAAATACACTGAAGAGTTCTTACCCAGTTAAAGTAGGATAGGACAGACCCAAAGTAAGAAGCACCATTCCTCATTTCAAGGGGTGAGAGAGACCCGTGGGCTTCCAGCACCTAGTTGCTGTCCAGCAGAACATATGTTGTGATGGTTGTTAACATATGTAGGCGCAGGCAGCCCAGATTCCTAAAATATTCTGAAAACCAGTAATAGCCTTAGTGTCGTCCCCTGTTAAATATATAACTTAAGTAACTCATTCTATTAAAAAGCCTGCATCTTATTTTTATCAGGTGATGTGATGAGGCCCTGTTCTAAATGCTGCTCCTGTGCCCGTCTCTATAGCAACTTCACTGTGCTCATATATCCATATATTTTTCCTGAAGGCTAATTAAGTTGACAACTGCTGGGCCTTCTTGGTTTACCAGATTTGCACTTGACCCTTCACTTGGGGCCTAGGGACCCCTACGGATGTGAAGTGATAGAGAAAAGAGTAACAGGTGGAAGAGGCCTCTCCATGGACCCCTCTTTCAAATAGTTGTCCAGCAGCCTTTGGGGGTTGTCAATCACTCACTCTGCATGAGCCGAGAGTTAGTGTAGGTGGGTGGGAAAATGTTCATGTCTGTCTTCTTCCACAATAGTGTTCTTGTCTCTGAGTGGGACACCATGCAGTATGGATTAATCAGATTTACTGGCGCTACCTTTCATGTCCTCCAGATGGTCGAACTACCTTTGTCACAACCAGGCGAGTTGTTGTCTATGACTCTTCTACTATATATAATGAAATTCAAACACCTGAAGAGAAACCATAAGGGAATGTGTGTAAAGCTCAGAAGAGCCATGTGGATGTGTAGAGTGTGGAAAAGTATGCTTTTTATACTGTCTACAATTGGTTTTTTAAAAAATAACATTTACCTTTTCCTCTAACCTGGAGCCTTTGGGTTGTGCAGACAGCATGCTTGACTATTAACTGAAAGGTTGGTGTTTTGAATCTCCTCAGAGACACCTTGAAAGAAAAGTCTGCTGATCTGCTTCTGAAAATTCAGCCATTGAAAACCCTATGGAGTACAATTCAACTCGGGCACACATGGAATCGACTATCAACTGATTAGTAACTAGTTCGACTTTTTAAAACAGGTAATACAGAAAGTAAAATAACTGGTTGTATTTAATGCCTTTGTATCTTTAGTCTCAATTTTTTTCTTTGAACTGCCTTGAGACAAGCAAGGGTCTTGATGTCTCCATTTCTCCCTCCTTTTTTCTCAGGCCTTTATCCATCTATCTCTGGTGTTAGGGTAGAGGACTTAATTGGTATGAGATGAACATGTGAAGAAGCAAAGATTTGGTGCTCATGAAACTTGTTAGAAACAGGAGGACTCAAGAGAAAAAGTTTCAATCAGAACAAAGCACTCTAGGTTGGATTTCTCCAGGGAAGGGTCAGTTGTATTATCTTCCTAGCTGGTCCATGTCTGGACCCATACACTGTATGTAGTTTCCTAAAGGAACTCAACTAATGGAATCCAAATCCAAATTTCCCTAGTTCTTGCTTCTATGACTTCATGCTGAACTTCAATCCACTACAAATTGCCCCCTAGTTATTTATGGAATTCCCGCGGATGGCTCACATATGTCTGTGAACACTAACTGCTCCTACCTAGGACCACTGCTGGTCATCTGTGATCCATGTTCACCAGCTCTTCCACCATAACAGCTGATGGTTTTACCTTTCTCTCTGTAGTTCGGTCCTTGAAGCACTCATTGTTACATGTTCCATTTCAAAACAAAGAAGAATGTCTACTACTCCTTCTTTGTATTATAGTATTTAAGGGAATGCCTGGCCAGTACTCCCTGCACCTTGGTATTTTCCTCTTCTAAATTTGATGTTTAGACTCTACTCTCTTCTCTGCAGAAGACTCAATCTTTGTTATGGGTCAAGCTCATCAGGTTGGGTTCCCTTTGCCTCTAGGATAGATTCTTTCCCAAGAGGCTCTTGAACTCTTTGGCAAGTAGACTCCTGCTGGGGTTAGGCCCACCAGTTGTCTAGATATGAATGGAATCTTGGCATGAGTTCAGAGGGGAAACCCTGTTCCACTCCCTGCAAACCCTACACTAGGGAGTGTGAGGAGCTCCTGGCCTCTCAGCTGATGTTCCCATCTGAGTGCTCATCTTGTTGTATCTCTCAGAGTGTCTTTTAATCTCTGGGCTCTCTTTCTTTGTCTCGCAATCTCCCTCAATCTTTCTCTTTCTCTTTTTGTGCTCTTCTTCTCCCTTGTCTGTCTCTTTCTCACCTTACTGTTCTCCAACAATATATATAAGCCTAGAGGATACGCTAACTGCCAAGGAGGCAGCACCTCAGGGCTGACTGACCACTATGGCTGAACATCTCAGCTGAATTTGCAGAGGCAGAGGACTCAGATAACTTTCTAGAGCCTCAGAACGTAAAGGATTTTGGCTCTGCTCAAGGTTTTGCAGTTTCTCAGATTTGCCTTTCATGATCATCATCTAATAATACCTACTGCGTGCTGAGGCGGGCATACACTCTGCCAAACTTCATGTAGAGTTATGTAAAGGACTCAGCCCTTAGTGGCAGGCTCCCCAGTGTGGCATGAAAGGCCCTCTGTGCCCTGACCTCTGTTGGCCTTTTCAGCTCCATCCCCTGCCTCTCCCTCTCTGGGAATTTTTGCTTCCGCAACTTCAGATGCCATGTTGTTTCCCAGCATACATTGTGCAGTTTCTGTTTCCTTGCCTTTGCTCCTTGTCTGGCTAATTGTTTCCCATCTTTAAAGACTCAGCTTAGCTGTCAATTCTGAAAGCAACCCCTGATGACCTTCCACATATCCCCAGCTGAATTTAGTGTCCGTCCCTCCCTTACACCTTGTTAATGTATTGCATCTGTATCAGGTTGTATTATGACAACCCTGCCCAGCTACTCGCTTTGATAGTGAGTTCAAGTAGCAATGGTGTCTTATTAATTCCTTCAACCTAGCACAGTGCCTGCCACATAATAAACCAAATCAAACTCACTGTCATCAAGCCAACTCATAGCGACCCTGTAAGTTGTGTTGTTGTTGTTGTGTACTGTCACGTCGGTTCTGGCTCATAGCGACCCTATAAAGGATTTCTGATAATGGCTTGTGAGTTTGAACTTACTGACTTATGGTTATCAGTTAAGACCTGTAGAGGTTTTATAAAATGTTGAATGTATTTTGCTGAATTAAAGGTTTTTAATCCAGGGGTTTCACTAAATAGATGATTCTCAACCATCTGAATTTTGGGAAGGGTAGGACATACTGATTTGGAAAAAAAAAATACTTTCAATGATGTGATATATACTTTGGTCATTAAAAAATGGTTAGAAATTGGAATCTGATTCTATTATGATGGAGAAACTTATACTGGACAGGTATTCCCATATAACCAACAAGGAAACTGGTCAAATATATGATACAATTGTTTTTACACATTGTATAACAGGTAGCACAGGACTGATTCCTAAGAGAAAGGATGATGGTATATCCTCAGATGATATTTTCTTTCTGTCTAGTGGCACTTTCCAGACCACAGAGCTAAAGAGGTGAGCCCACAAGTCACAGTAAGCTAAGGAAACAGAGATCCGTTTGGGGAGGTGAAGGCAGCAAGAATACACAGGGCTGGGAAGCAGCATAGAATAAGAGCTCCTGCCCTTCAGCCTGTTGCTGACTGCTAAGCCCTTCAGGTATGGGATGGAACTCCATGAGGCCAGGGAAAGCTCCACAGAGGAGCTGTAAGCTGACCAGTTCCTAGAGCGCACACAAAGCCAGGACATGCTTACACTCAGACCAGTCAGAGCGGACTAAACTGCCAAAACCCAGAAAATATTAAAAGCAGCCAAAGGGAAAAAGAAACATTTATTATGTGCAGAGAAACAAAGATGACAGATTTATTGTAGGACAGGTTGCAAGTGGAAAGACACAGGATAAAAATCTTTAAATAAATGAAAGGAGACACTATCAATCTAGGATTCTATACCAGAAAAATATCTCTCAATGATAAATGCAAAATAATGACATTTTCAGTGGATAAAAGAGAAATACTAAGTCAAATGATTTGGGTAAAAGAAAAAGGAGACTAGATGGAAATATGAACCTAACACAGGAATGAGGAGCACCAGAAATGGTAAATACAGAACACGTTGTTGTGTTAGGTGCCATCGAGTCAGTTCCAACTCATTGCAACCCTTATGCACAACAGAACAAAACACTGCCCAGTCCTGTGCCAACCTCACAATCATTGCTACATTCAAGCCCATTGCTGCTGCCACTGTGCCAATCTATCTAGTTAGGGGTCTTTCTCTTTTTCTCTGACCCTCCACTTTACCAAATATGATCCCTGCAGACAGTATGTCCAAAGTATGAGAGATGATGTCTGGTCATCCTAGCTTCCATGGAGCACTCTGGCTGTACTTTTTTCCAACACAGATTTGTTTGTTTTTTTGGCAGTCCATGGTACTTTCAATATTCTCCTTCAGCACCA
Source organism: Chrysochloris asiatica (assembly GCF_000296735.1). Taxonomy (NCBI): domain Eukaryota; kingdom Metazoa; phylum Chordata; class Mammalia; order Afrosoricida; family Chrysochloridae; genus Chrysochloris; species Chrysochloris asiatica. The sequence continues at coordinate 4,131,290 of NW_006408568.1, read as the reverse complement.
TAATTCAAATGAATCAATTCTACAGTCTTCCTTATTTCACTGTCCATGCATATGATATTATTGAACATACCATGGCTTGGATCAGACACACCTGAGCACAATTAAGTGTTCTGGAATACTTATTCTTCACAATGTTGTCCAGAGCTTGTCATGATCCGCACAGTTGAAAGCCTTTGCATAGTCAATATAGCACAGGTAAACATCGTTCTGGCATCCTCTGCTTCCAGCCAAGGTCCATGTAACGTCAGCAATGACATCTCCTGTTCAGCGTCCCCATCTGAATCTGGCTGGTAATTCTGGCAATTCCCTGTCAATGTATCATTGCAGCCATTTTTAAATTATATTTTGTAAAATTTTACTTGCAAGTGATATTAATACTGTTCAATGGTTTCTGCATTCCATTGGGCCACCTCTCGTTGGAATGGACACAAATATGGATCTCTTCCTATCAGTTGCCTAAGGAACTGTGTTCCAAATTTCTTGGCATAGATGAGCAAATGCCTCCAGTGCTGCATCAGTTCATTGAAAAATTTCAATTTGTATTCCATCAATTGTTGGATCCTTGTTCTTTGCCAAAGCCTTCAGTGCACCTTGGATTTCTTCCTTCAGGATCATTTAATTTTGGCATAGTGACTCTGTGTATTTCTTCCATCTTTTGATGATTTCTGCATCATTCAATATTTTGCCCTTAGAATCCTTCAGTATTTCAAGTCAAGATTTGAATTTTTTTCTTCAGTTCTTTAAGCTTCAGAAATGCTAAACATGTTCATCCCTTTTGGTTTTCTAATTCCAGGTCTTTGCACATTATATTATAATATTTGACTTAGTCTTCCAAGCTGCCCTTTGAAATTTTCTGTTCAGCTCTTTTACCTCCTCATTTCTTACATTTGGTTTAGCAGCTCTATGCTGGAGAGCAAATTTTAGAGTCTCTTCCGACATCCATTTTGATCTTTTCCTTCTTTCTTGTCTTCTTAATGAGCTTTTGCTTTCTTCCTGTATGATGTTCTTGATGTCATCCCACAATTATTCTGGTCATCGGTCATTAGGATCTAATGGATCAAATCTGTTCTTGAGATGATCTCTAAATTCAGGTGTAATATGTGGGGTGTTTTTAACACTTGTGGACATGTTTTAATTTTCTTCCACTTCAGCCTGAACTATTGATGATCTGTTCCACAGTTTGCCCTGGCCTTGCTTTGGCTGATGATATAGAACTTTCCCACCATCTCTTCCCACAGATGTAGTCAATTTGATTTCTGTGTACTGCATTTAGTGAGATACATGTGTGTAGTTGTTTTAAAAAGGCATTTGCACACCATAGAAAGCTTGTAAGTCTGTCTTCTGCCTATAGCTGATTGGAATACCTAAAATGGGGCTACAACGTGCCCAGTGAAGGAGGCTTACTGAGGAGCCTCTGCATTACATAAGACCATAGGTGGAGTCCTGAACCCCATCCAGAATCTTCTGAGGTGGGAAATTTCCACTTGAAAGGACAAGCAGACCAGTCTGGAGCAGCTAAGAAGAACAGAAGATACTTCTTGAAAGAAAGACCAACAGGAAAAATACAAAGAAATAACGGCAGTCTGACTGATTACTACAAGAACAAGCAAGTTGCTCGCCCAGGAGACATCAAGGCAAGTGGTCAGGTCCCCTCAGGGCAAACCCCCTTCCAAAACTAAGACTCAGTGGGAATACATGCTCTGATTGGTGACCATATTAGTCACCGTTAAGGGGAAGTTCAATAGACTTCTGTGAACCTGGGTGAAGACCTGGTTGGCCAGCAGTGTGGCAAGACCTGGGGACTCTTGGGCCCAGAGTCAGTGACATAGCCACAGAGGACTAGAGTGGAGAGTGAAGCATCCAGTTGATAAGAAGAGAGGGCATCATGCATAAGAACACCCACACTTGCAGATAATACCCACTCAGCCTGGCTTCAATGATTAGATGATCAGAGCTCAATTAGAAGAAGAAAGAGGAGGTAAAAAAGAGTCATCTGATACAGTTTGATTAACTTGACCTACACCTATGGATGCAGTAGCTCAAAAGAGGAAACAAATCTTTACAGCAAGGATCATTCCCACCCCCTCAATACACAGGGTAGACAGGGATGGGCAAATTGGACACTGGCTACCCAAAATGGGGTGGGGGGGCTACAAAGGCAAGAAGTGACTGACTTACAAGCTTTCAAGAGGGAATCTAGATCCAGAGGGCACAGAGGAAGGTAGAATCTCCATTGAATAGTATCCAATCTGTCTGGTTGGGGCTGATGAAAGGAGATGTGGCTAGGTCTCTTGTGATACAATAGCGAATAATTGTTATCAGGACTGACTGTGAGGGTTGGAAATGTAAAGGTAAATGTTTTGTAGCAAAAGGAGGGGAGTGGTTCACTTTGCAGTCTAGGAGCGGAGGTCCCTGGGACCATCAAGGGAGAAGAGCAGAGAGCAGAACTCTACCCAAAGAAGCAGTGATGCCAGAGATGGAGGCAGAGATGATGAAGTGGAGAGATGGAGCAGCTGGGGACTTTAGACCTAGAAAGGGAGAAGGGCTGTGTGCTGATGGTGGGTGGGGAAGGGCAGGGAAGGGCAGGCTTGCAGAGTATACCAACCCTTTGGTTGGTTGATGATGCGTGGAGGGGATCATAACTATGGCAATGAAACGATGTACGATAGTATGAATGTAAAGCTAATGTTCTCCCATGTAAACTATCACATAATTCACAATAAAACATTTTTTAAAAGGCATTTTCCATTAAGAAGTCATTGTTCTCCCAAAGTTCTATCAGGAGATCTCCAGCATCCTGTCTATCAGCAAGGCCATATTCCCAACTACTGATTCTTCCTCTTTGTTTCCAACCTTTGCATTCCAATTGCCAGTAATTATCAATACATCTTGATTGCATGTTTGATCAATTTCAGACTGAAGAAGTTGGTATAATTCTTCAATTTCATCATCAGTGTCTTTAGTGGCGGGTGCATACATTTGAAGAATAGTGGTATTAACTGATCTTCCTTTAGGTGTATGGATATCATCCTATCACAGACAGTGTTGTACTTTAAGATAGATCTTGAGATGTTCTTTTTGATAATGAATGCAACACCATTCCTCTTTAATTTGCCATTACTGTCATAGTAAACCATATGATTGTTAGACTTAAAATGTCCAATACCACTCAATTTCAGCTTACTGCTATTGTAAAATTCTGTCACGTTTTTTCTGACTCATAGAGACCCTGTATAGGGCTAATGCCTAAGATATTGATGTTTATGCGTTCCATTTAATTTTGGACAATTTCCAATTTTCTTACTGTTTCTCCTCATTTAAGCTATGCTCTATCCGCAAATGAAGTTCCTGAAAGCTTTACTCCATTCGTGTCATCACAATCACGTCTACTTTGAGGAGGCAGCTCTTCCCCAGTCATATGTTGGCTGCTTTCCAAACTGAGGGTCTCATCTTCTGACAGAATCTCTGACAATATTCTGGTGCTATTTACCAGGTTTCAGTATTCAGTATTCTGGTGCTATCTGACAGTGTTCCACTGCTATTCATGAGATTTTCATTGGTTAAACATGCACAAGTATTCTGCTTCTCCTTCCTCCTAGTCTGTTTTAGTCTGGAAATTCAGTTGAAACCTGTCCACTATGGGTGACCCTGATGGTATTTTAAATACCAGTGGCATAGGTTCCAGCATCACAGCAACCCCAAAGCCACGACAATCTGACAATCTGATAGATGAGCGGTGGAATAACAAATAGTGTAGAATTTATAAAATATGTAGAAATAATAATCATAGCAACAATAGCACTAAGGCCAGGAGGGGAGAAGTGTAAAGTTCTTATAGTATGCATTATGGGTATAATTTAACTTGAAGGTTGTTGTTGTTAAGTGCTATGAGTTGATTCAACTCATAGCAACCCTATATTGTGTTGCTGAGGAGCCATTGGTGGGTTTGAATCACTGACCT
>NW_006408568.1:4114062-4126969 GCF_000296735.1 Chrysochloris asiatica | reverse complement strand
ATAAAGATACTCAGTTAACCCAAAAGAAAACAGAATAAGAGAGAAAAGGGAACAAAGAGGAGATGGGATAAAAGAAAAATAGCAAGATACTTGATTTAAACTCAAATTTCATTTAATCTTGTTAAATGAAAATAGCATAAATATATCGATTAGTATGCAGAGTTCCTCATATTGGATTTTAAAAATGCATAATTCAGTATATACTGCCTAGCACTGGTAACAAGTGAGTTATGTGCTGGGCTGCTAACATAAAGGGTAGCAGTTTAAGTCCACCAAGCGCTCTATGAGAGATAAATGAAGATTTCTACTCCTGGTAGCGTAGTGGTTACGAACCTCAGGGTCAGCAGTTCGAAACTACCAGCTGTTTCGTGGGAGAAAGATGAGAGTTTCTGCTCCCGTAAAGATTTACAACCTTGGAAACCCTATACAGGGTCGCTATGAGTCAGAACTGACTCCATGGCACATAACAACAACAACTCCTGTAAAGATTTATACCCTTAGAAATCCTATACAGGGTTGCTATGAGTCAGAATACCACCAGAGGAAAACTGGAGTCCTGGTGTGGTGCTGTAGGATAAGTACTGGACTGCTAACCTCAAGGTCAGTAGTTCAAATACACCAGCCGCTCCTTGGAAACCATATACAGACAGGATTGCTGTGAGTTGGAACCGACTTCATGGTACTTAACAACAATAGAGGAAAACCACTTTAAATAACAAGATCCAAATACATGGAAAATAGGGGAAAAGCTAGAGTGTCTATATTAATATCACACAAAAAGATTTTCAGAGCAAAAAATTGTATACAAAATAGAGAAGCTCATTCATAGTGAAAAAGGGCCAATTAATCACGAGGACATTCATGTACCAGATAGTAGAATTTCAGAAAATATGATGCAAAAACTGATAAAACTGGAAGGAGAAATAGACAAATCACACTTGCAGTCAGACATTTCAATAGCCTTCTCTCAACAATTCATAGAATATGTACATTGAAAATCAGTAGGAATAGGAAAAATTTAAATAACTATCAATTATTTATAGAGCTCTCCTCCCAACAATGCAAGAATAACCATTGCTTTTAAGGACCCATAGAACATTTACCAACATAGACTATTATATGAACCGGAAAACAAATCTTGGATTCAATTCATGTAAAGTATGTCCTCTGACAACAATAAAATTCATTTAGAAATCAAAAGCAGAAAGATATCTGAAAAATGGACAGATATTTCATGATTCTTGGTGTGGTGTTGTTGGATAAGCACTGGACTTCTAACAGCAAGATTGATGGTTCAAACCCACCAGCCCCTCCTCATAAACCCTATACAGGATTGCTATGAGTCAGAACTGACATGATAGCATTTAACACCACCAACAACAAAAGGATCTATGAGTATAGTATGTATGCTTGCAATGTAGTGATCACAACTCATATATGTGTGGAACTTAGATGTTTCTTATGTGTGATTTAGATGTCTAAGATTCAAAATTGACAAGCAAATGTGTCATTCCTGTATAATTTCAAATATTATAGCCAGCTATGTCAATGTAGGAGTCTTGGTGTGGTGCTGTGGGTTAATGCACCAGATTTCAAAGCTGTTTGAACTGCAAGGTCGGCGGTTTAAGCTCACCAGCTGCTCCTTGGAAACCCTATACAGGGTCGCTATGGGTTGGAACCGACTCGACAGCACTTAACAACAACATGTCAATGTAGGATAACTGCTTCAACTCTAACTAGGTTTGACACAATCTTTAGTTTATCTATGTAAAGAACATGCACCTCCGATTATGAATCTATGATGTAGGTTACCCTGATGTCATGTGAGTCAGGCACTATCTAACAGACTATCAGGCAAGATCAAAGCCACTGCCATCAAGTTGATTGTGACTCATAGTGACCCTATAGGACAGAATAGAACTGCTCCTTAGGGTTTCTGAGACTGTAACTCTTTATAAGAGCAGACAACTTCATACTCCTTCTGAGGAGTGACTGGTTGGTTTGAACCACCAACCTTGTGGTTAGCAACCCAAGACATACTCCATAGCACCACCAGACCTACTTTCAGGCAAGACTAGTGAGACTGAAATTACATACATAAAACACCAGGCTTTTGCACCTTGACCAAGAGCAAGCCAGGTTTGGCTCCAAAGATCCAATGCCACAGGGTCTCTACCTAGGACAGCCTTGAATCATGTCTGACAACCTCAAATTCTATCACTGAGGAACCTCATGGAGGACTTGCTCCTGGTTACATTTGCATCCTGAGGCCTCTTGTTAAAAATAAAAGCCTTCAGTCCAAAGATTGATTTTGTATTTGTTGTTGGTTTGTGATTTTACAGAGTAGTGGAACTGCTTATGGGTTATGCATAGAGTTTGCTTGGCTATAAGTCTTTATAGAAGCAGATCGCCACACCTGTGTTTTCTGTGATGTTGCTGGGTGGATTCAAACCATCATTCTTTCAGTTACCAGCCAAGTGCCCCAGGGACCTTCTGAAGTCTAATGATTTGAATTCTAACGATTCTAATAGCTAACTCTGATTCTTTGGTTCTAATAGACCGTCTTATATTCTTACCCGGGAGTCTTGCCATGAATAATTTGCAGTAAACTAAATGAATTGGTGCAGGAAAAACCTGAGCATTTTTCTACTTACTTTAAAATAAACTTCACACAGCAAAGAAGAAATTAAAAATATATCTTAAATTATTTTAATTGATTAAAAATGAAAATTTAACTTGTCAAAATTTGTGGGATACCACTAAAATAGTGCTTAGAGAGAAACTTATAGCACTAAATGTCTGTATCAGATGAGAAAATCTTAAATCAACGAGCTCAGTTTTGATTTTACAAAAGAGCAAATTAAAACCAAAGCGACCAGAAGAAAGGATATCATAAGATCAGAGCAAATTAATTTAACAGAAAACAGAAAAAGAAAAGTGAACATAAGAGAAACCCAAAGCTGCCTATTTAAAGTTTAAATAATTCCACCCTCCCACATAACAGCAGAAGCTGTTTCTAATCAGTTTGGGTCTGTATACATTTTCCCATTCTAGATATTTTTTATAAGGGGAGCAAAACTATAAGGGGGACAAGATTTATTCATTTGTGACTAATTTACTATGCTCAGCATGTCTCCAAGGCTCATCCATGTTGTAGCATATGTTAGGATTTCTCTTTATGGCTTTGTAGTATTCAGTTGGATGTATATGCTGTATTTTGTTTATCTGTTTAACTGTTCATCTGTTGAAGGGCATTTAGGCTGTTTCCATCTTTGGCTATTGTGAATAATGCTGCAGTGAGCATTGATGTACATATAGGTGTCTGAGTCACTGCTATCACATGTCTGAGATACATACCTAGGAGTGGAATTTCAGGGTCATAAGGAGCTCTGGTAGCGTAGTGATTACGAATCGGGCTGTGAACCTTAAGGTCAGTGGTTCGAAACTACCAGCTGCTCCGTGGGAGAAAGATGAGGCTTTCTACTCCCATAAAGATTTACACCCTCGGAAACCCTGTACAGGGTCGCTATGGGTCGGAACCGACTCGACGGCACTTAACAACAACAATGGTCATTCTGAGCACTGGTGTGGAGCTGTAGAATAAGCACTGGACTGCTAACCACAAGATCAGGTAAAAACCACCAGAGGCTCCTTGGGAACCTATATTTGTTGTTGTTGTTAAGTGCCGTTGAGTCGGGTCCGACCCATAGCGACCCTGTACAGGGTTTCCGAGGGTGGAACCTATATAGGGTCGCTGTAAATCAGAATCAACTCAACAGCATGCAACAACAACAATGGTTAGTCTAAGGAGCCATGGTGGCTCTGAGGGTCAGGCATTGGGCTGATATCCACAAGATCAGTGGTTCAACCTACCAGTCGCTCCACAGGAGAATGATAGGCATCTGTTTTCATCAAGCTTTACAGCCTTGGGAACCCTAGATAGGAATGCAGTGAGTCAGAATCAACTCTGTGACAGTCTTCTCTCTTCTTTCCTTCCTCTACCTTGTCTTTCTTTTCTTCTCCATCCTTTCTTATTCAGCAAACACTAAAAGTTTTAAGAATTTTCAGAACTGGGTGCTTATATTATTAAATCACCTAGGATAGGCGAAGTATTACCCACTGACCAAATCTGACCCTCTGCTTGTTTTTGTAAATACAGTCTTATTAGAAGATCATCATGCCTGTTTGTTTTCATATTGTCTATGCTTACTTTTGTGATGGAATCCTGGTGTGGTACTGCAGGATAATGTACTGGATTGCAAAGTCAGGTTGAACCACAAAGTTGGCGGTTCAAACCCACTGACCGCTCCTCCGAAACCCTAGAAACCCTATACAGGGTCGCTATGAGTAGGAACTGAATTGAAGGCACTTAACAACAACAACTTTTGTGATACAATGGCAAAATTGATAAATTGTAACGAAAACCACATGGCTTGCAAAGCTTAAAGAATTCACTCTAGCCTTTTACAGATAAATTAGCAGACCCTAGATTTAGGGTTTCTAAGATTCGATACTGTGTAACTCAACAGCTGCTCCTTGGATATCCTACACAGGGTGGCTATGAGTGAGAACCAACTCGGGAGCACTTAACAACAACAACCATGCTACCTGGAGTCCTGGTATGTGCTGGACTGCAAGGCTGGTTTGAACCATAAGGTCAGCTGTTCAAGCTTACCAGCCACTACTCAGAAACCTTATACAGGGTTGCTATGAGTCAGAACTGATTTAACAACAACAAAAACAACACAACAACCAGAGCTTCTGTGTTACAAAACACCAGGGGATAATCACAACAAATAGATGAAAATGGTGTTCATCTTCAGAATCCATGGTTCCAGGCTGTCTGTTACTCTTAGGTTCTTGTCTCTTTACCTGTAATAAACATCGGTAAGTCAAAACTCAATCTCACATCAACATTGCTGCTTTCTTGAGACTGGAATTCTCAATCCACACTTGAAGTTGTAGAAATGATGGGATGGTTCCTTCTTTTGTTCTTTCCTTCCTTCCCAATAAGGCTGGGCAAAATGGTATGACCATTTTCATTTCACTTATGAATAGAAAAACAATGCAAAAAGATGGAAAAAATTTGGTTCTGGAAGTGCAGGTTTACATGTGTGTGCATACACACACACACACACACACACACCAGAGCCCGGCAAGTTTGGCATGGAGATGTCATAATCACAGAGCACTTCTCAGCTGTGGCCCTTCAAAGAGGAAGAGGAACAAGGGTAATTCCAGCTATTACAGGCTCCTGGGCACCAAATGAAACACTCTGTTGTAAATTGTATATAATCAGTAAGGAAGACTTTTATTTCTCCGTGGTTATGAATGGGACTTTTCCTTCCTCTTGTCTAGGAGGGAAAGAGCTGGTTTAGATCCGTCTGGGGGAGTTTCATTTGGCCATGATGACCAGAACACTCTCTGGATCCTAACAGGTCTCATAGTCAGGACCTGTGTAAACAGATTCTTATGTATCTATTCTTATATCAAAATCTCCCTTCTCCCCACACAATTTCTGTTCTTTGGACCAAGCATATCAACTACAAGGCAGTGGACATTTTCAGATTGTTGAGCGTGATGGGCACCAAATACAAATTTCTGCTAATCCTATAATGTTTTTATAACTTTCTGATCGCTATGGGTCGGAACCAACTCCACGGCAATTAACAACAACAACCTGAAGTCTCTACTGTCTGTCAGTTCACAACTTTGTGGAGGTGATCAAGAATTTATTTTAAAATGATGAGTGACAGAGGTCCAGACCCTTAGGGAAGGTGCCATTCATTTTTTTTTTTCTTTTTTTTTTCCTGTGCTAACGTAGGCTGGTTGAGTTCCCTTGTGGTTAGGCTTTAAGAGATGAGCCTTCCAAGAGGTGACAGTGGTACCCTACAGGCCAGTGAGACTGGCCTGCCCCTATGATTCCCACCTCTACATCAACACATTTTCTCTCAGACCCACATTGGGTGGCATATCAATATGTGTGAATGGTAGACTCCGCTCTTGATGGAGACACAGTATACTTGGATGGAGACGAGGATTGCATACACAAAACAATGAGAAGTCCAGATGGAAGGAAACAAGATTTCTGAACTGTTCAGAAAGAACAGGGAGTTCCTAAAAGAAGGTACTGGATGTCAGAGACGGTGAAGCTGAGCTGCATGAGAGTAGGGCGTGGGGCAAGCAGGAGTGGGCAGGCTAGGCAACAGGTCAGCAACCCCACAGACTGGAAGTCATTCAATTCCTCCTGACCTAGTCCAAACCACCACCCTCTCTGTTTTCTTCCCCTTTGTGATTTTGTTTCCCATTTAGCATCTAACGCTACTTTCTATATTTCATCTCAGTTTATCATGTACATTAGTTGATTTCTAACAATTATAGCATTTTATTACTTTTCCCCACCATTGTTGTATCAATTTTCCAATATATATAATCTGTTTACTTGTCAGCTTTTATTTCCTATCCATTAGGCTATTTATCTATTTTATCATCTGATCATCTATTTCTCTATCCTTATTTATTCTCATCTTGATTTTATTTTCCTTTTATGTATAAATGGTTGTCTACCTTAAGTCTTACATCCTTAACATTTTCCTTACTCTTCTATTTTTGATTCTTCATTCTTCCTATTTCTTTTTTCACCTTATTTGTACACAATTTTTCTCTCTGTGGGTCAACACCCCCTTACTCTCCAACTATAAATCTCTCTCCTATTAATTATATCCATTAGTAATAGCAGCCAATCTTATAAAGTACTTATTATGTTCCAGGCAAAAGTTAATTCATTTAGTCCCTATAACACTGAAATAGCAGATTCTTATCCTCTGAGGTTACAGACACAGCAACGTGCCAAAGGTCCTACAGATAATAAATGCTAGAACTGTGGCTTAAACCCCAGCAGTTAGTCTGTGCTATGAATATTACGTCAGACTACCTCTCAAGAAAGGTCAGCAAGAAGTGACTGGCTTACAAGCTTTCAAGAGGGAGCCTAGATCCAGAGGGTGTGGAGGAGGGTAGAATCTCCACTGAGTAAGTAGTATCCAATCTGTCTGAGCGAGGCTGATGAAAGCAAATGCGGATAGGTCTCTTGTGATACAATAGTGAATAATTGTTATCAGAACTGATTGTGAGGGTTGGAAATGTAAAGGTAGACGTTTTGTAGCAAAAGGAGGGGAGTGATTAACTTTGCAGTCTAGGAGTGGAGGTCCCTGGGACTGTCAAGGGAGAAAAGCAGAGAGCAGGACCCTACCCAGAGAAACAATGATGCCAGAGATGGAGGCGGAGACTATGACGTGGAGAGATGGAGTGGTTGGGGACTGGAGAGGGTGTGTACTGATGACCAAGGGCAGGCTTGCAGGGTATATACCCTTTGGTTGGTTGATGATGCCTGGAGGGGATTGTAACCATGACAATGAAAAGATATACAACGATAGGATGAATGTAAAGCTAATGTTCTCCCATGTAAACTATCACATAATTCACAATAAAACATTTAAAAAAAAAAAAAAGAAAGTTCACAGTCCTGCACCTTCTTTAAGTGTGATGCTGAGTCCCATTCTGCCAACCATGGTTAATGCAGTCTTCATCATTTTGGGGGGCTCCCCATGCCCAAGGACAAAACAAAATCCCAGGATTCCTCTATAGAGCAATATACTTAGGAGAGGCGCTTTCTGAGTTCTCAATCCACCCAGTTGACATGTTCATTGTTTAAATCCAGTGGTCCTTTGAGGCCATCAGAAGACTTCTGTGCCATCCTTGGGCATAAAAGTAACTTTTTGAGGCTTGAAGTCCTGGAGCCCTGGAGCCTGGGTCAAGCCTCTGTACCCTCTGAGGTTCCTACTACTCTCAGACCAGAAATCAGTAACTCTCTGAAGTTGAAGAGGAATCTCCTTGTCTCTCTGTTTAGTCTTATTCCTGTCACCAAAAGGTTTCTTTCTTCTCTCTTCCAACATAATCCCTACACTGAGTTCAGACGTCAGGAAGGGAAGTTGCCAATAGACAACTTGCTTTTAGCCTAGCTCTCTAATCGGTTTACGTTGTTGTTGTTAAGCGCTGTCGAGGTGTTTCTGACTTATAGCAACCGTGTATAGGGTTTCTAAGGAGCAGCTGGTAGGTTTGAACTGCCAACCTTGTAGTTTAAAGTCCAATGCTGATCCTACAGAGCCACATCAGGAGTCCAATCAGCTTACGTTAGGTAACACAAATGTCTTTGCACCTTCCTAGAACAAGGGAGGGAAAGTATGAAGAGAAAAAGCACAGACCTACCCTAAAGCCCAAGGAGCTCTGGTAGCACAGTGGTTATGAATCGGGCTGTGAACCGCAAGGTCAGCAGTTCAAAACTACCAGCTGTTCCGTGGGAGAAAGATGAGGCTTTCTGCTCCCGTAAAGATTTACAGCCTCAGAAACCCTGTACAGGGTCGCTATGAGTCGGAACCGACTCCACGGCACATAACAACAACAACCCTAAAGCCCAGTCTCATAGATGGAGTGAGATCACAGAGAGGAGGTAGAATTGTGCCCGTAACTGGTTCAGGTCCCTTCTCTTAGTTTTCATCCTGTGTCTAGTGTCTTAGTCTGGAATCATTTCTGCTCTGATAGCTAAGGTGGTTGTTGTAAAATGCCGTTAAGTCTGTTCTGTCTCTTAGAGAACTTGTATAGGGTATCCAAGGAGTGTCTGGTGGCTTTGAACCAACAACCTTGTGGTTAGCAAACCAGAGCTTACCCTACAGCACCACACCAGTGTAATCTGCTTGATATACCGCTTACTCCTAACTATGCACTGTTAAAAAATGTTCAGAAGTGTCTTATCTGTTCTGAATCCTTGTGAATATACTATAGCCCACTGAATTGTATACTTTCAAAGGGTGAATTTTATGATCTGTTGCCCTTGAGTCCATGCCAACTCCTGGCAACTCCATGTGTGCAGAGTAGAACTGCCTCATAGGATTTTCAAGGCTGTGAACTTTCAGAAGGAGATCACCAGGTCTGTCTTCCAAAGTGCCTCTGGTGGCTTTGAATCACCATCCTTGGGTTAGCAATCGAGGCCATACCTTTCTGTGCTATCCAAGACTAGAATCACCTTCTCCCTTAAAGTTAAATGTATGATCTTCCAGACTTCCCACACTAAGATCCTTATTTATTTCTTCCCCCTATCTTCCATTCATTACTTAGCTCTCCTGTCCATACCCTGCCCTGTCCTCAGTCTTGCACATCATTTCCTATAACTGAATTCCATTTTTTCTCCCCTGCATGAGCTTGTACTTTATTCAAGTCCAGCTAATGTCCCATCTCCTTCATGAACTCTTTCCTGACAACTCCAGGCTTTATTGATTTAATCAGACTCTATACTCCCTTTGAACTTCTGGTGTGGCACTGTAGGATCAGCACTGCCACAAGGTTGAAACCCACCAACTGCTCCTTGGAAACCCCATACAGAGTCGCTATGAGTCAGAGTCGACTCGACGGCACTGAACAACAACACACTCCCTTTGCTTTCTTTTTCCTTTGCTTTTATAACATTCTCACTTTGGCATACATTTTGTTAGAATGACAGGTCCTTGAGTAGAAGGATACACTTCTTTTGCACTTTATAACCTCACAGTGCCTGGCACTGAGGAGGCACTAAAATAAATGAGTGGATGCACTGTAGTTCTACAAACCTCTAAATGGTACATATGTGCCTGTCTTGTTTTTCCAACTAGGTTGTACGATGCTGCAGGCAGGGTCAGCAGGTCTTTACCTCAGATTGAGACACATGGTTCTCCCTTCACCAAGTTGACTCTTCAGCTGTTTGGTTACCTGGTGACCAGAGTTGTCCCTTTTACTCTTTATTGGCGATGGGCTGGAAAGGGCAGAGAGTGCTCAGGATGCCTGGCTGTATGGCGGTTTCTCCACCCTTAACCACTAATGGTTCATTGTCCACTGCCTTTGGCATCCACAACAGTCTTTGGAAAGAGATGTAGCAATTTCCCCCTCGGGGCTTATTTTTAAAATGAGTGGATGAGAATGTTTGCCGGAAGAGGGGTCAGACAGAACTGAGAGTGCCGCGCTGCCTGAAAGGAGATATAGTGGCTGAGCCCCTGCTGCTTGGAGAGAAGAAACCAGGCCAGAGGAAAAGGATGACTGGCTCCAAACATCACAACTTCCATGGAGATACGATTCCTTAGCCAGAAAGTGTTTGCCCCAGCCCTTTGGGTTTAAGACCAACTAGAGTGTGACTGGTCTTGCATTCACCCAACTGAAAAATAAGAGACTCATTGAGTACCTAAACGTGCCAAATATTCGGCTAGATTTGTTGTAGTTGTTGTTCATTGCCTTTGAGTCCATTTTGACTCATCGTGACCCTGTTAGCAGGTACTAAAGTGTGGCCCTGACATAGTTTCTTCCTTCCAGAAGCTCACAGATAATCAGGAGAAGACAAACATTAGTGTGCTAAATTTAAAAATGGAGGAAGAGGGGTCGGCAATCTACGGAGCAATTCTTTGAAGAATGACATCTAAATTGAGATCTGATGAGGGATTAAAGTTAGCCAGGCAAAGGAGGGAGACTTTCCAGACAGAGAATAGATTGTGCAGAACTCAAGAGGTGAAAATGAAATATCATATTCCTAGATTTGTAGGTGGTTCGACTGCCTAAAACAGTGTCACCAAATGAAGGTCCAGAGGCCAGATGCAGCTGGCATCAGTTTTTGTAATTAAAGTTTTATTTGAGCACAGACTCACCCATTCATTTATGAAGGAGCTGCAGAAAGTTCATGGAAAAAATTCCATTTTTTCCATCACAGAAAACATATGACTCAATGTGTAATATATATATGCACATATATTACCGTAGGTTGCATTACCAAAAAATATTTTGGAAGTTTTCAGCCAATATTTTTCTGTACTGCAATTTTTTCTCCTATTGGGATATGAATGTTAGACTTTTTGGCATTTTCCCACATGTTTGAGGCTCAGTTCATTTTTTTCGATGTTTTTTTTTTTTCCTTTCTGTTTATCAGTGTGGATATATCTATTGCTTTAAGTTCACTGATTCTTCTCGTCGTCATTCACATCTGCTTCCAATCCTATCCAGTGATTTTGGTTTTGTTTTGCTTTACTTTTGGAGATTGTGTTTTCTAACCAAAATTCCCGATTTGGTTCTTTCTTGTTGTTGTTGTTGTTATGTACCGTGGAGTCGGTTCCAACTCATAGCGATTCTGTACAGGGTTTCTGAGGCTGTAAATCTTTACGGGAGCAGAAAGCCTCATCTTTCTCCTGCAGAGCAGCTGGTAGTTTTGAACTGCTGACTGTGAGGTTCGCAGCCTGATTCATAACCACTACGCTACCAGAGCTCCTTATATAGTTTCTATTTCTTTGTTGAAACTTTCTCTTTTTCATTCACTTCAAGAAAATTTGTACTTATTTCATGAAGCAATTTTATCACAGCTGTTTTAAGTCTTTGCCATATAATTCCAACATCTGTGCCATCTTGAAAGTGGCATCGCCTGTCTTTTCCCATACAAGTTGAAATTTCTCTGGTTTGTTGTATTTTGGATTATCCCCAGGACATTTTTAGTAGTATATTATCAGATTCTAGGTTTTGTTTAAATCCTAGAGAGCAGATTGATATTTTGTCTTAGCAAGCAATCAACCTAATTGGTTTCAGGACGCAAGTTGAGACCAACCTTTTGTGCCTATGACTTCCATGTCAGCTCCATTGGGAAAGCTGTTTCGGTGCTATTCTGATTCATGTGCCTCTCGGTGGAGAGTCTGGGGCCTGGATGGTTGTATATTCCTTAATACAATTCTCAAAGTCTTGGGTAAGGTGTTTAGGATCAGATCCATGGTAGCACATCTCACAATTCACCCAGGAGTTCATAAACAACTTTGTGGAATACTTTATGAGCCCTCTCCTCCTTTTTAAAAATTTGCCTAGCCCTTTCTCTGTAACTTCTCCTTTTGTGTTCTAGCCAGAAATCTGGGGCATTAGTTATCCTGCACTGAATCCTTCTTGTGGTGATTGGGTTTCTTTTTGGTTTTATTTGTGGTTTCTTGTTGTGATTGGGTTTCTTTTTGGTTTTATTTGTGGTTTCTTGTTGTGATTGGGTTTCTTTTTGGTTTTATTTGTGGCTTCTTGTTGTTTTTGGGTTTCTTTTTGGTTTTATTTGTGGTTTCTTGTTGTGATTGGGGTTCTTTTTGGTGTTATTTGTGGCTTGCTTTGTTTTGTTTCCTCAGACTAGGAAAGCACCTCCCACTACTTTTCTTGGATAATTACTACTACTTTCTCAAACTCAAGATTAAATGTCATTTTCTCCTAAAAACCTTTCTCTTTTCTCACATCACTTGTGTTCTCCCTGTTATTCTCTCATGGAGGTGGTGGTGGTGGTGTGCTGGGAGCCAGTTCTGACTCTTAATGACCCCATATAGGGTTTCCGAGGCTCCAAATCTTTATAGGAGCAGAAAGCCTCACCTTTCTCCCACGGAACAGCTGGTAGTTTCCAACTGCTGACTGTGAGGTTAGCAGTCCGGCTCATAACCAGTATGTTACCTGATACTGAACTCCTTTATTCTCTTATAGCACCCATCATACTTTATAATTACCTCTGTATTTTCATACTTTATAATTACACTTTATATGTATTTGTTTATTGATTTAATTTATGTCTCTCTGACTAAACAGATATTTGCAGTATTTCTCACACCTAAAACAGTTCATGGCACACAATAGATTCTCATTCCAAAGGTCACATTAATATCTTCATATTAATTATGGCCTTGCTATTGAGAATCAAATTAAACCTTGTCTTTTGGTAACTTTATCATTGTAAAGCATTTTCACTTCTCATTTCACACTTTATAGATAACAAAATGAAATTCAAACAGATAAAATAAGTTTCCCAAAGCCACATCTTGTTAGAGTGGAGGTT
>NW_006408568.1:4080794-4113891 GCF_000296735.1 Chrysochloris asiatica | reverse complement strand
TCATTATGGCCCTACTTGTGGGTTAATTCTGATTTGACTGACTCCAACATCTCTTCATGTGGTGCTGTAGGATCAGCACTGGACTACAAATCAGAAGTTAGCAGTTCAAACCCACCAGCTGTTCGTCGGCAACCCTATCCAGGGTCACTATGAGTCAGAATCGACTCGATGGCACTTAATAACAACATCTCTGATATTTTGACAGAGAGCTCTAAACAACTGTAACTAGCCCATGCATTCAGATTACACCTTCATTTGCATTTTGGTGAACTTTTGGAGTCATAGAGATTCGGTTTTGAGTTTGAATTCCTCTATTTATTTACCTTGGGCAAATTACTTTTTCTCAGAATCAAAATGGACGCAGCATGTATTCCATAAAGATTGAAATCGCATACTAGACATGACAGTCTATTAGTTTCGTTAGCATTTTCTCTCTTCTATAGACACAGGGACCCCAACTATTAGCTGGATACCTGGCATCTGAAAAAGACTATTTTCCCAGCCTCCTTTGTAGCTAGTGTGACCACGTGGCTATGTTCTAGCCAATGGGATGTGAATAGTAGTCACATGTAGAACTTTTGAATTGTGTCCCATTCCTACCTTTTCCTTTACTTAGTGAAATGCATATCTATTGGTAAATCATTTTGAACAACGGAAATGATGACAACATCCTAAAAGGTGCTGAACTCTGATGACTTTGAAGAGCAGAACTGCCATTCTAGCTTGGATTTGGACATAAGAGCAAAATAAAACTTTTACCTTGTCCTTACTACTATAATTTTCAGACTTGCTCACAGAAGTTAAGCATGTGTTCTAAACTTTATATAGTGGGTAAGTTAGCATAGGACTTGGAAGAGAGTAAGTGCTTGATAATTGGTAAGGTATTATTTCATTCAGTGTTATCTGATAAGTATTCATCCGTATTTATGAGATTTCTCTGTTTAAACTCATTCACTAACAAGGATATAGCCATAGGTTGAGATTTCCTCTGTGTCTGCTATGAATTTGTATTCATACCAACCAAAAAGACCCTGGTCCCAGATGTAGAATAACGTGTAGAAGACACACTAGGAGAGAGATGCTGGCTTTTCAAGGACAGTGACTTCAAGTTTAGAACTCTTTTGGATTTGACACTTGAAAACCCTCTATCTATAAAATCTTGGGAAGGTTGAATAAAATCTGATAAATGTTATTTGAAATGTAAAAATCTGAGGAGCCAGAAATAAAGAAAGAACTATAAAGAGTGAACTGTCTTGTGGGCTATGTTGAGAAAGATCACTAGTTTTGATTGTATAGTTATATTTAATGCCCACCAGGGCTAGGAAGATGAGACCTTAAGCCTAAATGATTTGGAACTGAGATTTCTGCATAAAATTAAGACTTAGAAATACCTATATTTTCAGTGAGGAATACTAGTGTGGCAGTGTAGGATAAGCACTGGACTGCAAAGTCAGTGGTTCAAACTTGCCAGCCACTCCTTGAAAATCATATACAGGGTCGCTATGAGTCAGAACCTACTCAACAGCACTTAACAACAACAACAACATACTGACCCTTTTCATCAATGTTTGGGTAATAGATCTTTGTTTAAATTTGATCTTCAATGGTTTGAACGGAATGAGTACTCTACTGGAAAGTTGATTTCAATTCTGAAGTCCCCTTTATCATATGGAGGGTTGTCAGGAACAATAAGCCCTTGCCAAGTTAGCTTCATCAACCAGGATGTTATGGAAGTTTTTCATCCCACATTTGTAGATTTCTTCATGTTCCTTCATTAGCGCCTGCTGGCCGCCATCTTGGATCTGGTGCTGCTGCTTCCATCAGTTTAAAATCCATTTCCCACAAACTTTTTGAAGACTTCTAGTGTGTTAGTGTTGATAGTTGATCCAAGAAGAATGAAGTCGTTGACAACTTCAATTTTCTTGGATCAACTATCAACACTCATAGAAGCAGCAGCCAAGAAATCAAACGACATATTGCATTAGGAAAATCTGTTGCATAAGACCTTTTTAAAGTGTTGAAGAGCAGAGATGTCAGCTTGAGGACTAAGGTGCGCCTGACCCAAGCTATAGTATTTTCAATAACCTCATATGGATGCGAAAGCTGGACAATGAATAAGGAAGACCGTAGAAGAATTGATGCTTTTGAGTTATGGTGTTGGAGGAGAATATTGAAAGTGTCATGGACTGCCAAAAGAACCAATCAATCCAGTTTTGAAGAAATGCAGCCAGAGTGCTCCTTGGAGGCCAGGATGGCCAAATGTCATCTCTCATACTTCTCAGTCTTCCAAATTTCTTGGCAGAGATGAGTGAGTGCCTTCTGTGCCGCCTCACTTGAAAGATTTCAATTTTTATTCCATCAATTCCTGGTGCCTTGTTCTTTGCCAATTCCTTCAATGCACCTTGGACTTCCTCCTTCACTATCATTGGCTCTTGATCATATGCTGCCTCTTGAAACGGTTGAACAGTCACCACTTCCTTTTGGTATAGTGACTCAGTGTATTCTTTCCATCTTCTCTTGATGCTCTCTGCACCATTCAATAATTTGCCCAGATAATCTTTCAATAATGAAAATCGAGGCTTGAATTTTTTCTTCAGTTCACCCAGCTTGAGAAATGCTGAGTGTGTTCTTCCTTTTTGGTTTTCTGATTCCAGATCTTTGCACATTTTATTGTGATATTTGGCTTTATCTTCTTGAGGTGATATTTGAAGTTTTCTGTTCAGCTCTTGGAACTCCTCATTTCTTCCATTTGCTTTAGCATCTGTACGCTGGAGAGCAAGTTTCAGTGTCTCTTTTGATTCCTAAGGGTACAGCCTTGAAAACCTTATGGTCTAGTTCTGCTCTGCACACATGGGGTTGCCATCAGTCGGACTTGACTGGATGGGAACTAACAACATCGTCTATATATTGATTTATCTATCTATTTATGGATCTACCTATCATCCATCTATTCTATGTATGTATGTATGTATTATGTATCTATGTATCTATCTATCTTTCTGTCATTAATTTATCTACCTATCATTCATCTATCTTGTCTATCATCTATCCTATCCTATCTACCTATCATCTATCCTGTCCATCTATTTAAATCATTTGAATGATAGTTTAGTTGTTATTAAGTGCTGTCCAGTCAATTCTGATTCAAAATGACCTTGTATAGGGTTTCCGAGGAGTGACTGGTGAGTTTGAACTGCCAACCTTGGGATTCAAACTGACTTTGCGGTCTAGTGCTTATCCTACAACACTACACCAGGACTCTGAGTGATAGTTTGGTTGGTATAAGATTTTAAGTTGGCAGTTATTTTCTCTTGGCTTTTTGATCATTTTCTGGTTTCTGTTGTTGTTAAGAAGTCTTTTGTCTGTCAGCTCTTAATATTCTCTTATTCCTTTTAATATTTTTATCTTTTTTGGGGAAATACTTTTTGGTTTTACCATGAAGGCTCTAAAGGTAGATTTATTTAGACTTTTCTGTTCGGATCTCAAAGTGCTTCCTGAATCTGAAGATTTATACCTGTCAATCCTGCTAGAGTTTTATCCATACTGTGTTTTACTAATTTCATTTCTCCAGTCTCTCTATATCCAGTAAAATTTGGTGTTTGCCTCACAAGTAAAAATGAATACCAGATGAATTAAAAGCTTAAAGAAGAAAAAGGAAAATGTTAAAACTCTTAGAAGAAAGCATATGAGCACATAGCTATGATTTTAGGGATAATAAAATATATCTTAAGTAAAATGGAAAAAATTTAACCCATAAAGGAAAAGACTGATAAATTATACATTAAAAATAAAGACTGCTACAAACAAACAAACAAAACCTAAAATACAAGTTGTTGTTGTTAAGTGCCTTCGAGTCGGTTCCGACCCATAGCGACCCTGTACAGGGTTTCCAAGGGTGTAAATCCTTACGGGAGTAGAAAGCCTCATCTTTCTCCCGCGGAGCGGCTGGTAGTTTCGAACCGCTGAGCTTAAGGTTCGCAGCCCGATTCGTAACCACTACGCTACCAGAGCTCCTTAAATACAAGTAGATAAGCCAAAAACTGAGGGAAAAGATGTGCAAGAGTAACTTATGAAATGTCAACAATGTTCAGAATATAGAAAGAATGCCTACAAATCAATATGAAAAACCCATAAAACATAACAGCAAAATGGACAAAGGATCCAAACAAGCAGTTCATGAAAAGTGAAATCCAAATGGCCTGTTTGACATTACCAGTAACTAGGGAAATGCTAAACAAAACAGCACCAAGATACTATTTCATACATATTAAAATGGCAACAATTCGATTTCTGAAAATTCCTACATGGCTTATATAAGGGTATGGAGAAATGGGAGTACTCATATACTGCCAAGAGGAGGGTAATTTAGTGCAACTGCTTTAGGGCTAAATTGGACATTTAAAGATGCCCTGACTCCACAATTCAGCAATAGCAATTCACCTGCAGCACAGTACAAAAAGGGAAACTAGCCTTGATGTACATCAGCAGAAGGATGAATAAAGACATAAATTAAGCTGCAAACACATAACTGAGCATGGTGGTGGTGGTGGTTATGTGCCATGTGTAATGACCCTGTGTATAGGGTTTCTGAGGCTGTAAATCTTTACAGGACTACAAAAGCCTCATCTTACTCCTGTGGAGCAGCTGGTAGTTTTGAACTGCTGATTATGACATTAGCAGCCTGATTTGTAACCACTATACTACCAGAGCTCCTTATAACTGAGAATATTCAAAAATAATATATAGCAGCTAACATGAATACTCTAGTTTTATGTGAATCAACTTGGTTAAAATTTATAATATGTTGAATATTAAAATTTTGTAAAACAACTTGCTAAATGATATGCAGAAGATGAAACTTGCAATATAACACTATATACATCTACAGAGTCCTGGTGTGGTGCTGTGAATTAATGCGCTGGACTGCAAGGTTGGCTTGAACATAAGGTCAGTGGTTCAAGCTCACCAACGCTCCTTGGAAACCCTGTACAGGGTCACTATGACTTGGAACTGACTCGATGGCACACGACAGCATACATTAAAACTATAAATACACCTATGAGAATGAAGATCAACAAAACCAAGACAGTGGTTACTGATGAGGAGAGAAAGTGTGTGTACAGCAATCCCAGTAAAGGAGATCTAGGAGTCCTGGTGTGCTGCCCTGGGATAAGCACTGAACAGCTAACTGCAAGGCCAGCAGTTCAAGCCCACCATCCAGAAACCCTGTGAGTCAGAGCCAACTTGATAGCACACGACAACAACCAAGGAACTATAGCTAAATGTCAAGATCTAACAAATCTAGGCAGTAGGTACATGGGTATTTTAAAATAATCCTCCTAACTTTTCTTTTTTCTTCTTTTTATGAAATAGTTCACAAGAAGCAAAAATGCAAACAGAAGAGTAAATGTCCTGAAATAACCAAGATAATTTTTAAAAACAAACACAGAGACATACTTGCTCTTTTGTCTCTTTCCATCCCTCCTGATCACCACAAATAGATGTGTGATTTGTAAGTTAGATGAGCATGAGTCTGATCCTCTTCTCGCAATCCTAGGACATCTTCCCTAGCCTTCCTAGCATTTACTCCTTTTGTCTCAATCATCTCAGAGGCAGAAAACATCTGATCTGTTCACTGACGAGAGAATATAAAGCAGAGTTGAACCAGGAAAGCATTATAGGAGCAACTTCTGTTTAACTGCTAGGTTAGGTGGTGGTGTGCCGTGGGGTCAGTACAGGGTTTCTGAGGCTGTAAATCTTTACGGGAGCAGAAAGCCTCATCTGTCTCCTGCAGAAGAGCTACAGTTAGCAGGCCTGTGTGTAACCCACTATGCTACCAGAGCCATGGGTTTTTTTTTACTGTTGCTAAGTGCCATCAAGTTGGTTCTGATTATAGCAAGCCTGTTTCCGAGGAGCAGCTGGTGAGCTTGAACTGCTGACCTTGCAGTCCAGCGCGTTAAACTGCAACGCTACACCAGGACTCTGAGCTATCTGGGTAGGAGACTTTAAGTGTCATAACTACTTCATCTGATTGCTATTCTAAAATCCATATTCGCCTGATAAACACGCGATAGTCCTTCCTGTTCCACTCAAACACAGGGTTAGTCCCCTAACACATGTGACTTCCTCCTGACATTCTAACCTGCCTTGTCCTTTGTATCTGAAACTGTTCCCGCTATTGGCACAGGTGGCATTCTGCCTGCCTGCCAGGAGGATTGTATTTGACCTATTGAGAGTGTCTGTCACTCTGCCCAGAGTTATATCCACTCAATGCCAGAGAAAAGCAGGGCTAAGCAGCCTGCTGTCGAGGGGCGCAACATCCCTCTCAGCCTACTTTGTTACTAATGTTTCTATTTTGATTTCCATTGCACCTAGTGTTCCCTTTATTCTGCACTGACTGTATATCCTTATGAGACATACTGGCTGATACTGTGAGTTACCATGTATAATCTTCCCAACTCAATTAAGCTGTAAACTCCTTGAGGACACGGTGTTTTAAATGATTATGTGTCCCTTCTATCTAGTGAAAGGAAGGAAGCGTAGAACAAGAAGGGTCAGGCAGAGAGGAAGGAAGGAAGAAAGGTGAGACAGGAAGGAAGGTTAATAGCAGCAAATATTTATAGAATGACTATATGCCAGGTAGTATGCACTTTCTTATTTAATCCTTCCAACTACTCAATGAGGTAGACACTATTATTAATTTTCCCTAGTTTACAGATCAGGGGACATGCTTAGAAGAGTTAGATAATATGCCCAATGTAACAAGCCACAGCAAGTGGGGAGTCAATGTTTGAACTAGATTTGTTTAACTCTAGGGTCTTTGCTTCTAATCCATGATGCTGTACTGTTTCTCTGAGTAGAGTTCTGGGCACAGATAAATTGTGGGGTTCATTATAAAGAAAGAAAAAGGGGGAGGGGGAAGGAGAGAAGAACAGAAAGCAAGAAATAAAGAGGGAGGAAGTGACATCAATACATTTTCCATTTGCAGATGTCACATCTAACCCATGACAGACAGTATGATTTCTGCTTAATTCCTAAATAGATCCAGAAAGAATCTGTTTGGCTCTTTGGTAATGTGTTCCACATCTTATTCTCCATATGTGAAGATACCACAGAGAGTATTTATGCTTTCTTGCCTGCTAGAGGAGACACATGCAGATGGATTGAAGTTCAGCCAAGTCTTAGATTTAGAAGTACCAGAAAGTCTGATTTATTTTAGATTTAGCTATATCAGGAAATTTGATTTCCCACAGGGAAACAGGAAGAGAACAGCAAACAGATTTGCAGTGTTCCTTAATAGTCTTAGTTGTGCATATTTGAATGACATTACAAACACATATTAGTACTGCAGGAGACTTCAGGAGGTTACTCATCCATTTCCCTGCTTTAGTTGGGATTTTGTCTTGGTCACTCCAGAGATTGTCAGCAAAGCTTGCCAAGTCCTGCTAGCTCCTCAAATCCCATCGCCTTGTGCAACCTTCTAGAGGCTGCATCTTGCCTAGCCTTGTGCCTTTGTGAATGAAAGGAACTTGGTAAATGTTTGTTGTTTATTTAATAGGATTCTCAGGGTTAATCTGCTTATACTGTCCTTACCACCCATCTCCTTTCGTAATGCACTTGTAAATATATCCACCTAAATTTGTGGCCTCAAAGCTTAGGATTCTTGAACTTAGTGGTCCTTTATGATGAGCTATTTCAAGAATCTTTGCAAAACTATATTTCACTAGGATAAGACCCCACTGGTTAAAATACCAAGGTTTTGTTTTTGCTTTTGCAAATTTGCCTGGAATCATACAAATTCAATGTGATCATCAGAAGCTCAGACATGTCTTTGGTTTACAAAAACAAACAAACAACAGACTGTTGCTCAAGTAATTTCAATTGTTTGCTAAGTAAAAGTTTCCAAAAACATTCCAGGAAAGTATGGGAACATAAAAGAAAAGTTCTTTGAGGGTATTGTTATTGTTAAGTGCCACTGAGTAGGTTCTGAATCATAGCAACCCCGTGTAGGCTTTCCGAGGAGTGGCTGGTGGGTTTGGACTGCCTACATTGCACTTAGCCTGATGTTTATCTTACAGCGCCTCGTAATCTAAATGGGTCTGAATACATGGTACCTTTTGTAGATGTTGGTGTTTGCAGCCATCAAGTCAACTCTGACTCATGAGAACTTCATGTACAACAGAAGGAAATATTGCCTCATCCTATGCCATCTGCATTATCATCAACATGCTGGAGTTCACTGTTGCAGCAATTGTGATGATCCATTCTCTCATTTTTGCTGACCATCGACTTTATCAAATATGTTCTTTTCTAGAAACTGGTCTTTGCTGATGATGCGTCCAAAGTAAGAGAGTCAAAGTCTCACCATCCTTGCTTCTAAGGAACACTCTAGTTGTATTTCCGCTAAGATTTGTTCATATTCCTGCCAATCATCAGTTAAGCACCATCAAGTCAATTCTGACTCATAGTGATCCTATGCACAACAGAACAAAACACTGCTCCGTCCGGTATCAGCTTCACAATTGTAACTTGCTACGCTTGAGCCAGTTGCTGCTGCCACTGTGCCAATCCATCTTGTTGGGGGGTGGGCGGGGAGTCTTCCTCTTCACTGACCCTTTACTTTACCAAGCATGATGCCCTTCTCCTGATAATATGTCCAAAGCATGAAAGATGAAGTTTCGCCATCCTGGCTTCTAAGGAGCATTTTGACTACTTCTCCCAAGACAGATTTGTTTTTCTAGCAGTCTATAGTACTTTCAGTATTCTTCGCAAACACCATTACTCAAACGCATCAGTTCTTCATGCTCTTCCTTATTCACTGCCACATCTCTTAATCAATGGCAAGGTTATAGCTTTGTTTGGTTTGGTGCTTTGATGACAGGAATGGGGGAAAGGGTGGAAAGAATGGTACAAAATGGAACCATGGGTGCATGGTCCTGATGGATACACTTCATTTTCAAAGCATGTTTTAAACTTTGTATTGCGCAGTGAGTGAAGGTTTACAGAGCAGATCAGTTTACATTCACCATCCACACACGTCATTTCAATGACTGCAATCACCTTCATGAAACACCAGTTAGCCTTCTTCCCCCTGTGAGTCTTATTTCCGTTCCACCTTCTTTCCCAACCCTTCTCTTTGTCCTTGGGTAAATGCTACCTTTTAGATCTTGAATGGTTGACCATTCCGTGGTGTGTATGACTCACTAGTGTTGTCATTCCCCCTATATGCTTATCTCCTGCTTAGCTAAAACTTGAATCATGGTGTGTTCAGTTCCAGACCTGAAGGGTAACTGAGGACCACTGTCTTGGGCTTTTCTAGACTCTTCCTGAGCAGTAAGCCTGGTCTGTATGTTTTGTTTTGCTCCATGTTTTTTCACGCTCTATTCAAGTCCTTTTAATGTAATCCCTTTCAGAACAGTTGGTAGGGGTGACCAGGCACCATCTAGCTTGGTAACTGATGCTCATATTTTCCATTAGTACAATGAACTAATTGATTCCAAGTCTTTTCCATTTTCACCACTCCTCTTTTCCCCATACTGGGAGAGATCTATAGTTGCAATTTAGATGGCTACTCATGAGCTTTTAAGATTCCAGTTGCTACTCATCAAAGTAGCATGTAGAACGTTGTGCTGGTAGACTATGTTGTCAAAGCATATTTTTAAGTTGATGGAGACCATACTGCCATCTGTCTTAGGGAGACATAATGGTTTATAGAAATAGAAAATCTCATGCCCACTAGACACTCCCCACCGATGTTTGGGCTAAGGGCCAGGGAGCTCTCCTGCACAAAGACTCTGTGTTCAGTTTCTCTGAAGGTACTAGGCATTTCATTACCTCCCTCCATCCCTTTTCTGCTGCCATCTGCACTTTGTACACAGAATGCCCTTTCTATCTATTCCATCATCACTCAAGAAATACCTGAAATTCCTCCTCTCTAAGAAGCCCTCCTAAGGAGCTCTGGTGGTGTAGTGGTTACGAATCGGGCTGCAAACCTTCAGGTCAGCAGTTCGAAACTACCAGCTGTTCTGTGGGAGAAAGATGAGGCATTCTGCTCCCGTAAAGATTTACAGCCTCGGAAACCCTGTACAGGGTCGCTATGAGTCGGAACCGAGTCCACTGCACACAGCCACCACCACCAAGAAGCCCTCCTAGAACAATCAGAAAAAAGGTTGTGATCTCATCTTTACCTGCCTAAACATCAAACTGACTTCCTCATTGACTGCTTCACTAAATCCCCCCACCATTCAAACACAGATAATTGGTATTTTAAATGATATCTATTTGTTCTCAAATTCGTGTTAGGTGTGTTTTCAAATCAGTGGTAACACCTAAGCATGATTTTTCCAATCTTATTGCTTTGCATATTTAATAATAAATACTATGTGGAATTTATCTTAATTTCATAAACTACGTAGTACTTTTAAATTGTCCTGGGCTAAGAGCCACTATTTTATTCTATTTTTTTTTTTAACTTTTGATTGTGAATTGACTGAAGGTTTATAAAACACACTGGTTTTTCATTGAACAGTTCACACACACTTTGCTTCAAGACATTGTCTGCAGTACCCACAAGGTAACTGTCTTGTGTGTTTACCATTTTCATCTGACCTTTTTTCCTACCCATTCCTGCCTTCTAAGGTTTGTCTCAGGGCAAATGCTGCCCTTTTGCTTTTGTATGACTGATTGCTCCAATACCATTACTTAATAAGTAACTTAATGAAGCCCCCTGAAGTGACATAGACAAGGTTGGGCGGCATTCACCAAACTGTTCTGTGAATGAACTTTTGCTCCTACGTGCTGAGAGCTGACTGTACCCTTAACACTGTTGGCTGACCTTAGATTAGCTGTAGAAATTCTGTGGACAGGTTCTCAGTGCCTTTTTGTGACTGCTACTTAATCCCACCACCAATTTCTAACTGGACATGTCATATTCGAAACTAGAACAGTCTCTGGCATGACCTAGTACAACCCCAGTTTCTATCTCTGTCTTCCTTACTTTCCATTAGGGTCATTATCAGCTATTACAGTGGTATCTGGAAGACAATTTCTACAGGGTAGAGGACTTAAGTTCTAAATACCTATCTTTTTGGTGAGGTCACCAGGCTGTCTGACAAGAAATTTAGAATGTTTTAGTGTCGAATTGGCAAACTGCTGGAGTGGGTAATAGGAGACTGGGGTTCTCTTTAGGGTAATTACTTGGGTAACTATCTTCCTTGAACAGAAATTAAGACACATTCTGAATTACAGGAAAGTATTCTGAGTGTCACTAGGGCTTCTGTAATCATTATTTTATTAAGTGTAGACACATTAGTAGAGTGTGCTTTTTCTCCTGCAATCGAGGCAGGCCTTTTTATCAGGGATGCCAAAGGTCCTCCTCCATTTAATTCAGGTGGCCAGTGCAACAAGCACATAACTTGGATTTGATGAAATTATTGCTTTTACTAAACACCCCTGGAAGCTGCAGTCAAGAAACCAAATCACATATTGCATTGGGCACATTGGCTGACATAAATCTCTTTAAAGTGTTAAACAGCAAAGATGTCACTTTGAGGACCTTGACGCAAGCTATGATACTTTCAGTCACCTCATATGCACCGAAAAGATAAGACAGTGAATAAGGAAGACAAAAGAATTGATGCTTTTTAATTATGGAGTTGGTGAAGAATATCAAATATATCATGGATTGCCAGAAGAATGAACAATCTGTTTTGTAAGAAGCACAGTCAGAATGCTCCTTAGAAGTGAGGAAGGCGAGACTTCACCTCACATATTTCAGCCATGTATCAGGAGGGACCAGTATCTGGAGAAGGACATCATGCTTGGAAAAGCAATCAATGAAAAAGAGGAAGACCTTCAACGGGATGGACTGACTGATTAGCAGTAACTATGGGCTTAAAAAACAAGACTATTGTGGGGATGGTGCAGGACTGGGCAGCATCGGGTTGTGCTGGACACAGTGTCACTATGTGCTGGAATAGACTTAACAACACCTAATCACATTGCTTACATAAATGTCTGTAGATCATTTTTGTTCTGCATAGTCACCACTTATAGCAATTCTATTATAGACGGGATAAATAAGTTTCTTAGCATCTGAGAAAGAAGTACCACAGGAAAGATGATGGGAAAAATGGGGAAACAGAGCAGATATAGAAATGTAGACATAGTTCTCAGCAAAGAAATGCAAGGGGTAGAAAAATTGCTGAGAAAACAGAGAGGAGGACAGAGAATAAAATGATCACCTATGAATAGTGTGTGTGATTGTCACAATAGTGACGAGCATTAGGATAGTACCAAGTACTGGTTCTGACTCCACTTTTTACAGCAGACTTACAAATGAGGACAATGTCTTCCCAGTCTATGAAATGCTACTCCTGGACAGGAGCAAGAAGAGTTTCACAAGAAATCCATGCTTGCTATATCTATTTCAGTGCTCTTTGAAATTTTCATTTGGGAAATATATTTGCCTGCTCAATTAAACCTGGCATAGACTTGGTACAATTCAAATCTTTTGGAAAAGTTAAATGCTTCTATGAAAACAAAATAATTCGTTTTCTACGGGAAGTATTCATGCGCGGTAAACAAAGTTCTAACTATCCTCTTCACCAACAAGATATAACAAGGAAAACAAACAAACAATAACATACTCTTTCATGGGAGATTTTAAGACTAAATGTCTAAGTTAGGGCCTGACTGAACTGTACAGTTTGAAGATTTGGAGCTCTTTCACAGCCATGTATATTCATGCGCCATGAGTTGTGCTTTGGGTCGCAGGTACTCTTCCTTGGAATCATTCACTTGACAAAGCCCAGTGCAGCTTAGTTCCTGGCGAGTTGAATAGTCCTCTCCTGCCAGCACGTCAATCTATAAGGTTCTAGTGTTTGGATGTCAGAGTGAGCGTTGAAGATACTCGGAAGATCTGGGGAAGCATGTTACTAAGCTGATAAAACATTTCTTCAGAAATACTCTGCAAGAGATAAAGAAAAAGGTTGCATTTTTATAGTATCATTAAGAAAAATTTAAAGTATTTTAAAATGTAGAACTCATTCCACATATGGAATACAATATGTGAAAATTATCTTTAATGGCTGATTTAATAAAGGGCAGGTGGAGTCTTTCTGGCTCCGTCCTCAGAATATATGTTGTTTCTGTCAAATAATAAGTTTGGTCACTGGAAAAATCCCTACAGAACACTAGTGTAATCGGTAATAAATGCACCACCAATACTGCCAAGTTCTATAGAGAACTTAACTCCTGGGATGGTGCTGTATGAATACCACTGGACTGTGAACCACAAGGGGGGCAGTTCAAACCCACCACCTGCTCCTCTGAAATCCTACAGGATCACTATGAATTGGGACTGATGGCATTTAACAACAACATAGAGCACTTAGTAGTATACTGGGTTAAACGCTTGACTATGAAATGCCAGGTTGGCAGTTCAAACCCACCTGTCAACCATGGGAGAAAGATGAGATTGTTTGCTCTTGTAAATATTTGTAGTCTCAGAAATCCTACGGTGCAGTTGGACTCTATCCTGCAGGGTTGCTGAGTTAGGAAAACTGAACGGCAGTTGGGTAGAGAGAACAGAGAACCATTCTCTGCTAATGCCTTTAAATCAGGTTTGGTTTGGGGGTCAAAGGAGATTCCTGGAATGGATATACCAATATGCTGATATTTTTGACAATTTAAGTACTTTATGGCATCCAAACAGATTTCCCTTAAAAAAACCAGAAAGTTGTTAGCATTTTATTATGCTGTATTTAAGAGGTCTGGAGGAATATTATAACAGAGATTGGACTGGGGTGAAATAACATACCTGTGGTACCAGAAATTGCACTGTCCTAGAAATTCCTCCATCCCATGAAGCCATTTCCATCATGAAACCTAAAGTAGAACAATAGAAAGCCTTGGTTAAATTATAAGTTCTGATCTTCAAATTGAACTGAGTTTTCACTGTGGGGCTTCATGTCTAACTTCTTAGGCCACTAGCCTGTAAGAGAGGCTAACCCTAAAGGACAGATACATTTCTGAAATCCTTAAATCCCCAAACTAGAGAGGCTTAACATGTATATATTAGATTTCTCAAGTCCCTTTCAGTCTCTACACTTTGAAGTCAAAACAAGTTTACTAAATATGTGGCTCTGTTTTATTTATTTACTTCCTTTTAAGAAAATAAAAGGCCGTGAAAAAGCACGAATCAGAGCAAAGTATAAACAATATTAAAATATTCTTGTATTCTAAGAAGGCTGGAGAATTATTTTGTGACTGAAAAAAGGTAAGCTAAAAAGTCCCTTTATGAAATACCTGTCACATGTGGTACCAGCTGACAGGAATTCTAGGCTGCTCAACTGCTAGGCTTCCTCAATTTGGGAGGAAGAAATACAGGCAGTTTGTTAGGAAATCTAAGGGCTACGCTCACCTTTGACACACTTAAACACAAGTTCTGCTCTCTTCAAGCACCAGGGGATAGTCATTTCCTAAAAATGAAAACAAAACCAATCATCTGTTTTTAACGTCAATTTTGTCTATACTTAATTCGAATACATAATTAAATGAGCTCTGAATTGATTTATAATGTTGATCATCCACTTTGTGAACAGATTCAGGCAATTTTTTTGCTAATTCCCACCAGATTTCATCTGGTTTTTGGGCTTACAACTTCTTCCAGCTGTCAGGATGCAAACTAACTTAGCCTGACAAATACATTAAAACACACAAACATTTCCATAAAACTTCCCAGATAATTAATTCTAGAGACATATATAAGTGATTTAGGAACTCCATCTAGTACTTGCAATATGTTAGCATGAATAATTGTACTAAATTGTATAGTATTTGCATAAGCAATGCATTACATATTTTTATTATATAATGTAGGTTATTATAAAAGTAATGGAAATAAACAGACCTCTAACAAAGCAAATGTATTCATTTTTCGACATCACCTTTCAATCTGACCATATGCACAAACCAGTGCCTGTCCAGATGACACCCAGTACATTTAGAATTTTCCATGGCTATGGAGTCCTGGGGTGGTGCTGTGGGATAATGCACTGCACCACTGGGTCAGTATGAACCACAAGGTCAGGGTTCAAACTTACCAGACGCTCCTTGGAAACCCTGTACAGGGTCACTGTGAGTCGGAACTGGCTCGACTGCACTTACCAACCAACCAATGGTCAATTCAAAATTGTTTCTTTGTTTCCTCCCTAAATTGTATTTATTTTTTGTTGTTGCAAATACACAAAGCAAAACTCAACTGTTGTCTTTGATCCCACATTGCGTCTGTTAAGTGCCACCCAGTCAGTTCTGACGCATAGTTGGACCCTGTATAGGGTTTCCAAGGAGCAGCTGGTGAGCTTGAACCTCTGACCTTGCAATCTGGCACATTAACCCAAAGCGTCTGAGGATATTTTTGGTGTAAATTTTAAAGATTATCTCAAGGCAGTAGTTTTAGGGGCTCAACCACCCTTCCTGGCTCCAGAAAGTCTAGAGTCAATAAGAATTAGAAATTCTACTCTGAAATTTTCTCCTTTTTGATCACATTTTGACCTTTTGTATCCAGTTACATGACTACCATCACAATCTACATACAGAGTGTTTCCATCACTCCAAAAGGTTCCCTTATGCCCTCTGATCTTTGGCAACTATGGATTTACCTTTTGCCTCTCAAGTTTTGTTTTTAATAATTTCATTTAAGTGGAATCTTACAATATGTAGTCTCTTATGCCTGGCTCCTAAGGTTTTATAGATCTGTATATGTTGTTTAACGTATCAGTAGGATTTCCTTTTCATTGCAAATACCACTCCACTGTGGGGACACACACTACAGCTTATTTATCCACTCAACCAACAGTTAATGGACTATCTGAGGCTATGTCTTGGCGTGGTCAAATACTTTTATTTCTCTTGGGTGAATGTCTAGGAGTGGGTTTGCTGGGACGTATATACAAAGGGGCTTCAAAAAGTTTGTGGAAAAGTGGAATTAAAAGACAATGAAAAATTCCCAAGAACTTATTAACATGTTCTTATAAACATACATGTCCCGTTGTATGTTTAACTTGGTAAGAACTTGCCAATTGTTTTCAAGGTGGTTGTACCATTCTGAGTTTCCACCAGCAGTCCATGAGAGTTCTAGCTACTCCATATCCACAATAACACTCAACAGTATTGGTAGCCTTTTAAATTTTAGCCATTCCTCCGGGGATGAGGAGGCCTGGTGTGGTGCTGTAGGATAAGAACTGGGCAGCCAACTGCAAGGTTGGTGGCTCAAACTCATCAGTTGCTCTTTGGAAACCCTAAACAGGGTCACCAGTAGTCAGAACCAACTCAATGACACTTAACAACAACAACAGGGATGTTGTAGTATTTCATGATTTTAATTTGTATTTCCCTAAAGTCTGTAATGCTGAATATCTTTTTATGTTCTAATTTTATCATTTAAATATCTTATTTTGTAAAGTGCATGGTCAAGTTTTTGGCCAATTTTGAAAATCATGCATTTTGTCTTCTTGATATTAAGTTGTACAGTATTTTAAATATTCTAGATATATATTTTGTAAATTTTTTTTTTCCAGCCCACAACTTGTATTTTCATTTTCTTAGCAGTACCTTTGGATGAGCAAAGGACTTTAATATTGATGAAGTATTATTTGTCAAGTTGTTCTTTGGTGGTTTGTGCTTTTTTGTGTTCTAACAAATCTTGGCTTAGCTTAACACCACCCAAGTTTTCTTCTAAATGCTTTTCTCTAGACGTTTATAGCATTAGCTCCTCCATTCGGGGCTGTAATCCACTTTAAGTCTGTTTTAATATATGATGACAGACAGGGAAAGGTCAAGGGTCTTTTCATATGAATACCTAATTCTTCCAAAACTACTGGTTGGAAAGTCTATCCTTTCTCCCACTGAATTGCCTTAGCATCTGCTGAAAATGGCATGACCATATACAAGGGACTCCAATCTCTTAATTCCATTTTTTCCTTAAACTTTTTGAAGCCCACTCATATATATGGGGGTTATTTCTGAATTTTCTGATCTGTTCCTTTGATTAATAGTGTATTCTTTTGCCAAGACTCACTATACTGGTTATTGTAACTTTATAACAAAAAGTCTTAAAATCCGGTGGTGTTAAGTTTCCCAACTTTGTTGTTTTTCAAAATTGTTTTAGTTGCCAGGTCCTCTGGATTTCCATATGCATTTCAGAATTATCTTGTAAATATCTACAAAATGATCTTGTAAGGATTTGATGGGGATTTAAATCTACAGAGGTCATCAATTTGGGTACTGACATCTTAATGACATTAAATATTTTAACCCATTAAAATAATATTTAAGTCTTCTAAAATTTCTCTCAGCAATATTTTACCTTTGCTAGATAGCTTTTCATAGCCTCTTTCTTCTTTACTTGAAGACATGTTCAGCTTGTCTTTAGGTTCTTTTAGCATAGCAATCAAGTACCATGTGGTCTGTGTCTCATAATTTCAGTTTCTCAAGTCTGTATATTTGTTTCTATGGCTAGCTGGTTCTTCTGGTTCTAATTCATAGTGTCTCACTTTCTTAAGGGCCTAGGTGTCTTTTACCTAATTAAAAAACTTGCATGGAAGAACCATATGTAGAAATAAATACTGATGTATTTATTTGCACCATCTTAAAATATTACTCTAAAATGTGTCAGTTTGGCAACTAACATGCAAATAGCATCAAGGAATTACTATTTACACTATTTTAAGAACACATTTGTTGTTAGTTACTGTCGAGTTGGTTTCAACTCACAGTGGCTTGGTATAGAGGTTCTGAGTCAGTATATCTTTGTGGGAGCAGAAAACCTCAACTTTTTCTTATGGAGTGGCTGGTGGGTTTGAACTGCTGACCTTGTGATTAGCTCCACCAGCACTCCCTAATAAAGCATATGTATTATTTGGAGTCCAGGTATGGTGCAATAGAATACTCACTGGACTGCTAACTGCAAGGTCGATGTTTCAAACCCACCAGCCACTCTTTGGAAAGCATATACAGGATCGCTATGAGTCAGAACTGACTTGATGACACTGAACATATATATATATTTACGAGTTGGACTGTTAACTTCAAGGTCAGCAGTTTGAAACTACTAGCTGTTCTGCGGGAGAAAGATGAGACTTTCTGTTCCTGTAAGGATTTACAGCCTTACAGGATTTACAGGGTTGCTATGAGTTAGAACTGACTCCATGGCACATAATAAACCAACCAATAATGATCAAAACCATAGTCCTTAGTTTGTACATTGAACCTCAATGTAAAGAAACAAAAATTCTCACAATTGAACCAATAAACAACAACATGATAAATGGAGGAAAAGACTGCAGTTGTGAAAGACTTCATTTTGCTTGGATTTACAATCAACATTCATGGAAGCAGCAGACAAGAAATCAAGTGATGCACTGCATTAGGCAAATCTGCTGCACAAGATCTCTTAAAAGTGTCCAAAAGCAAACATGTCAGTTTGAAGACCAAGATGCGCCTGACCGAAACCATAATATTTTCAATTGACACATATGCATATGGTAGTTGGACTATGAATAAGGAAAACTGTAGAAGAATTGATGCATTTGAGTTATGGTGTTGGAGAAGAATATCATGCTTTGGACATATTATTAAGAGGGACCAGTCCATGGCGAAGGACATCATGTTTGGTAAAGTGGAGGGTCAGTGAAAATGAGGAAGACCCTCACAGAGCTGGATTGGCATAGTGGCAGCAACAATGGGCTCAAGTGTAACAACTGTGCAGGACTGGGCAATGTTCTGTTCTGTTGTGCATAAGGTCGCTATGAGTTGGAACAGGCTTGACGGCACCTAACAACAACAAAGTTAAAGTCTAGTACTACTACTCACATGAGGAAAATTAATGTGAATTTAAGAATACAACTTTTGAAGGGCTAGCCTCAAACACCAATACACAGCCTATATATTATCCTAGTGTATTAAAATAAAAATGATAATGGCAATGATGAAAGACTACAGCATGGGCCTAATGGTTTGGACAAAAGTCACTGGGTAAAAACGAGCAAATTCCTTCCTTGCTCCACTTGTCTAGAAATCATCATGTTCTACCATTAAAACTATGCTTTCTTACTTTGTAGATAAGTATGCCTAATAGGATGGCCCAGAGAAAACATCCAAGACAATTTTAAAACTTCATCTACAGAATGATGTAAATGGATGACAAGTTTCATCACAGATCTTTAGAGGGCATTCCAAAACACCAGGTTATGGTAGGGTCCCAGGATATCTTTGAATGACAGATATATGAATTTTCAGATGATGTCCTTTTACTAGACAGACCTAGTACCAGATGCATCAAAGACAACTCTAGACAGCTGCATGCCAATGCATGTGTGCACACATATGCAATCCATGCTGTTTTAAAATTTCTACATGCTTACACAGAGACGCCATCAAGCAAAAGGAAGGTGTTTTTATCCTGCCATGTTTTCTATAAAGCCAGTAGCATATAAAAAGACTGGCTTTGAGTGCTTAGAGAAAGCAAACCATAGTTTTAGAAGTCAGTACTGTCATGAGAAGATATAACCTGTTGTCTGTCATCATGGATGTGACCTACATTTTCTGGGAATAAATCTTAGTAAATAATAAATAGTAAATTGAGACACAACCATATGCTATTGTTGTGATGTGCCATTGAGTCAGTTCCAACTCACAGAGAACCTGTATTGCATTTCTGAGGAGCACCTCTGGTGGATTGTAATTGCCAACCTTGCAGCTCAAACAGACCTTGCAGTCCAGTGCTTATCCTACAGCACCACACCAGGACTCCGATAACAGTATAGAAAGTTCTTAACCATTTTTTTCTAAGTAATGGCAAAGTGGCCAAATTCTAATGACACATCTGCAATACCACACTGAGAAAAAAAAAACTAGTGAAGAGGATGAACAGATCATGTCCATCATTTCACCCTTTGGAACTGAGGCGGAAAATGTGGTTTTCTTGTTACATTTTACATGATACACAGGTACTGCACATAGCGTCAACCTAAGCCTGTGAAACTGAAGTTATAATAGGAGGTCTGATTACAACTGCAGGTAACGCCTTCTATCTAGCATTAGAAAGCCATACATTGGCTATTCAACGTGCCTCTTCTAATGAGGGTTAAGAATGGTGTGTAGAGGTAAGATTTAGTTGGTAGAGAGTTAGACATAGGAATTACTTTCTGAGTTTAAACATCCATGAGGAAGATTCCAAGACTATGCTTTACTTCTCATGTATGTGCCTCTTAGGTACCTAAAACACTTGTACCAATCAGTTTCACAATTATTATTATATTATAAGGTGAGAAACAGTCTGATTTTGTTTCTTATTATTCACTTTTTAAAAAATAGGTAAATACAACCAGTTTGTAAAACTATTTGCCAACTGATGCTAAATGTATAATACATACCTGAAGACTCAATAATTCCATCCCTAAGTATGGGGCCAGCAGAACTGTCTAAATACATATAGTAGAATGTTCACAGCAACACTAATCATAGGAATCAAACCTAGAAATTACCCAAATATCCATAAATACAATGGCTAGATAAATGTGGTCTAGTAGACACAATAGTGAAATAATAGACAACAATGAGAATGAACAATCTTCAACCATATACAATTTTATGAATAAATTTTACAAATATAATATTGAGTAAAATAAATGAGATATAAGAGTACATACTATGATTCTGCTTGTATAAACTATAGAAACAGGCTAACTAATTAATCTATGGCTATTTTGGGGGGTCAGGGTGTGGTTTAAGTCACTGGAAGAAAATGAGGGTACTGGTCATGTCCTGCTTCATGATCAGGTATTTCTTACATGGTTGTTTGTGAAAATTTGAGCGGTATATATATGTGTTTTTTCTATATTTGTATTATACTCTAATGAAAAGCTAAACAACCAACCAACAGTACTTTTTCAACAAAAATTTATGACAAATAAACTCCAAGCCCCAAATAATTCAACAAGTTAATGGTAAAATTAAGTATCAGGAAGCCAGGATTTTTGACTTGCATGTTCATTCCACATCTAGAATGATGTAAAATTGATTAGGCTATACTGGAACTGACTCAATGGCACTTAACAGCAACAACAACACTGATTCTAGCTATGGCAGTATCTTCAGATCATGAAGTTCTATATCGTTCTTCTTGTTGGTACATTGATTTTTCCTTTCTTTTAATTGTAGTTAATTTCTACAGTGTTTTTGTTTTTTTTTCCTACCATAGCACAGGTACTGTTTTCTAATAGTATCATCATTACCTTGCACACTAAATGTGGCAACTGAATGTCTAGCAATTCTGCTTGTTAAAGTAGGAAAGCAATACCTGAAAATGAAATGCTTTAGGATCCTTGCATGAAAGTTTAACCTAATATTACTTCTATATCCTGTATGCCTTGCTATGGACTGAACTGTGTTTCCCCAAAGAATGTTTCAACATGACTAGGCCATGATGTCCAATGTTAATGCAATCATCCTGCCTTTTTTGATCTAGTGCAATTATTGTATATATTGTAAAGCCTAGCCTCTATGATGTTAATGAGGCAGGATACAATCTATAGGATTAGGTTATGTCTTAAGTCCATCTCTTTTGAGACATAAAAGAGATTACATAAGTGAGCAGAGAGCAGAGGGACCTCAGTACCATCAAGAAAGAAGGGCTGACAATGGAGCATGTCCTTTGGATCTAGGGTTCCTGTGCTGAGAACCTCCTAGAGTGATAGCAAGACACAGGAGACTTCCAGGGAACACCAGGCCTATGTATGTAGAAAGGAGATAAGGACCTTTCCCCAGAGCCAACAAAGTGAGAAAGCCTTTCTCTAGAGCTGGTGCCCTAAAATTGGTCTTCTAGCCTCCTAACCTGTGAGAAAATAAATTTCTGCTTATTACATTTATTCACTTGTGGTTAATTCTACTATAGCAGCACTGGATAGCCATGACAACCATTGTGAGATTGTACAGTAAACTTCTTGACCTGAATCGCTGTTTAAATTCAACAAATGGGAGGATCATGACTCAATATACTTTTGTGAATTAAATTGGACACTTCCGAAACCAGCTAATGTTCTGCAGCTGGCGGTCCCAATTTAAAACATGTAACTTTTGTAACATTGTGGGAAAGGGAATGCTAGTAGTATCAGATGTCTGGAAGTAAATCTGAACTTGGTGACTTCTGTAAACACTGTTTTTGAGGTTGTTTCCCACCTACGTATAACCATTTTTATAAACTGGTTAACCAGGAGCCCAGCTGCAGAAATGTTTGGATGTTTCCTTGTGGCAGGAATTCATCATAACTTTATTGTTACTCCCCAAAGACCCTTTTATAGATGAACTAGTTAGTGATGGTAATGTAACAATGGCTAAAAATTCCTGATGGCACTAAAACTTTATAAAGCTTTAGTGGAAAACAAAACAAAAACACCATGTGCTTGTCAATGTCTCCTCATACCATATAAGGTATGACTGAGGCCACAGATGTGAATGAAATGAAAAATTACACAGTTTGATGCAGCTTTCATAGAATGGTGCCAGAATTCTCTTGATCAAAATGTTAATGTGCCTGGTCAAAATACAAATAGAATGCAAGTGGGAAATCATTTAGAATCATCTTGCCTTGGATCAAATCAACGATTTGTTTGTGTTTATAAAGGCATTAAAATGAGGCCTCTTATGTTACAGTGAAACTTATCCTACAGTGTGCCATATTTGACTGCTAACCACAAGGTCGGCAGTTCAAATCCATCAGCAGCTCCAAGAGAGAAAGATGTGGCTTGTCTGCTCCTGTAAAGACGTACAGTGATGCTACAGAAGATCCCTTTGGTCTAAATTGAGTCCATGGCCATGGATTTGGTTTTGGGTTATTTCGGAACTTAGTCACTCTAAAAAGTACAACAAAATCTTTTAGACTGTACTTTGCAATATAGCACTTGCACACATCTTTATTCTGGTAAATCACTTTTCATAATTAATGATCACAATGTGCACCTAACAGGAGCAATTTTGTCTTTTTAAACCATTTTTCCTTAGGCCACCTTAGGACAGGCCTGTAGAGTATTGCAGATACGGGTTCCTCACAACACTTGCCTCCTAGAAGAAGGTGGTGGTCCTTTGTTCCTCCAGACTAGCTGAAGTTCAATTTTTTAAATTTTTATTATTTACACATGTTAACTGTTTCTTATGTGGGTTGGGGAGAAAATCAAATTGCCATAGAGATCTTTTAAAATTAAAAATAGCAAATAAAATACATTACAGAATGATATGTAGAAATTTCTGTAGAAATCAATACTGCATTATCCAGAGCATCCTTACCAAAACGTTAAACTGGAATTTGGCTTTTTCCTGTCATCTAGCATCTCTTATCATCGTTTATTCATGCGTACTCAGAGAATGCAAGGTCATTTTAATGTTAGCCTAAGCCAACTATAAATGTAGAGGTCTATCTAGCATTATTTAAAACAAAAATGGTGGAGAGAAGAAAGAATAAAGAAGAGGAGAAAGAGGAAGTGAGACACATGTCTTATCAAAAGCTGAAGAGTGTTTTGCTTTTCTCATTTACCTACCATGGGACAATGTTAAAATTCTCTGAATTCTATGATAAAGATTATCCATTGTTTTGTATTATATACTTTATTATATTATACATATAACACTCAATTTTAGTACCCATACAGGATATGCAAAGATCCTTGTGAAACATATATATTTTTTAATGTAAAGGGAACTGTTAGTATTATAATATTGAGAGTTAACATATTCATATTGCTGTTGCTAGTTGCTGTTGAGTGGATTCCCACTCATGGTGACCCCATGTGTGCAGAGTAGAACTGCTCCAAAGGACTTACAAGGCTGTGACTTTTGGGAAGCAGATTGCCAAGTTGTCTTCTGAGATGCCTTTGGGTGGGTTTGAACTGCCAAGCTTTCAGTTGGTAGTCAGATGCTTACCCATTGGTGCCACCCAGAGCTCCTAACATATTCATAAACTCATTGTCTTTTCTATCTGCTTACCTCTGACATATCATGCACCAGCAAGAGGGGAATGCTTATTGTGGTGATATCATGTGTACAGCAAACCTTGAGTATATTTCGGAGCCCCATAATGGCAGGATCGCGGGCGGTGATGTTTCCTGATTTCACATTGTCATCCACACAGAGATGGAAAGCAACGTGGATTTCTGCGAGGTTAGAATGCCGCGTAATGTAAAATTCTCCTGTGAACAACAGATAGAACTAGGATTTTCAAACGTATAAATCATATTCATCAGTGGGATGAACTAATACAGTTGAACTAGAAGCAGTATATAGGAATGTATCTACTATGGTAGCTTCCTAAGGCCTGAATTCTTATAAGGAAGGAGACAAAAATAATAGGTCACAACCAATTTTGCATTAACTTCGTAAATGGTAAGTAAGAAGTAAGTAAATCAAGTGAGTATTTTTCACTGTTTTGATGTTGCTGTTATGTGCATCAAGTAGGTTCTGACCCATAACAATCCTGTATGGCATTTCTGAGGAGTGGCTGGTGGGTCTGAACTGCCAACCTTGCAGTTCAAA
The DNA here is from genome assembly GCF_000296735.1 of Chrysochloris asiatica. NCBI lineage: Eukaryota > Metazoa > Chordata > Mammalia > Afrosoricida > Chrysochloridae > Chrysochloris > Chrysochloris asiatica. The sequence continues at coordinate 4,089,306 of NW_006408568.1, read as the reverse complement.
TTGACCTTACAGTCCAGCACTTATCCTATAGCGCCACTTAAAATATCTGTGTAACTCAAAACTGAACATGCTGCCCCAATACATCATCGTCAATCCCTAAAGCTGCTCTTCCCTTCTCAATTTATGGGGACAATCTCTATGTAACTGAGGTCAGAAACAGAAGAGACAGCTCTATTTCCACCAAATAGCCTAAATCTATGTGTTCTATTTTTATGGCTATCTTGGCTCATGCCCTCATCATTGCTCACCTAGGTTTCTGTAATAGTCTGCTGACCATCTCTTTCCTCCCATTCTTGCTCACAAACAATTTTCTTCTAGCAGCCAAAATGATATATATGTAAATCAGCTTATGTCACTTCTCCACTAAAATCTTCCAACAGGCCCACCATGTATTTAGAATAAAATCCCAACTTTTTCATGTGGTCAATAGGCCTGTGTGATCTGGACCATCCCTGTCTCTCTCTCTCACATCCTCTTGTCTCACCCACTCTCCTTACACTCTAGCACACAGCCTTTTGTTCAGGTCTTCAAACATGTAAAGTTTATGCACAGTTCAGGGCTGCTGCTTAGAAGGGTTTTCTCCAAGATTCTCACATGGCTGGCTTATTTTCATCAATCACCTATCAGTTTAAACGTCACCTCCTCAGAGAAATCTTTCCTGAATACCCTGTCTAATATAGGACAAACCCCTCCATTAGTGCACATTATCCTGTTTTATTTGCTGTGGCACTGTAGGATAAGTACTTGACCATAAAGTCAGTTGGAATCTCAAGGTAGGAGGTTCAGACTCACCAGCCGCTCCCTAGGAGATTCTATACAGGGTTATTATGAGCTGACGACAGCACTTCACCACCATCAACCAAGCACTGAGATATTTGGTTTGTCTTGTAGGTTATTTTGAAGAGATTGTGGTTTAAGCTCCATGACCATCAAGCTTGGTTAAAAATCTATCTTGTTTGAGGATCTATTTATAGCATACAGAACAGAATCTGGCAGAGAAAATACTCAATAAATATTTGTTGAATGAATGAATGGATGTTTTAGACCAACAGCTGGAATAGTGCTTCTCACACCTTAAAATCCAACCTCCCTACGATCACTCCATTTTTTATGCCACCCCACTACCTAAGAAAAACCTCTTCAGTTTTACTTTCTATCAGTATAATTAGACAAACTGTAAAGCACATGGAGAATATGTTTTTACAAGTATTTCACTAGAAATTCCCATATCTCTTGTTAAAAAAGTGTTGCTCTTCTTTACTCTTTTCTACCACTAACCCCTGCCTCCACAGACTTTCTTCACCCCTGGTTCAAACTCATTACCATAGGATTTTACTTGGTAAGCATACTTAATATACATGAGCACTATGCTTAACCTTCCAGTGTACATAAGCTGTTCCTGTGGATACCACTCACTGGTCCGAGGCAAAGACTAAAAAAAAAAAACAAAAAACCAAGAAATTTAAATCAGATAAAGCAATTAGATAAACAGAAAGTCAAGAAATGAGTCACTGAGAAACGAAGAACAAAAAATCACTATGCAAGAAGAAGCAATGAGAAGTGTCTGCTGAGGAACAGTACTGTGGCTGTGGCTGTTAAGTGCCGCTGAGTCAGTCCCGACTCATAGCGACTCTACATAGGGTTTCTGAGGAGTGGCTGGTGAATTTGAACCACTGACCTTTTGGTTCAGTGGACCTTGAGGTTGAGCGCTTATCCTATGGCGCCACACCAGGACTCTGAGGAATAGTATAGTTATTATTTCCCAGGAAGTCCCTGAAAAACAAATCACTGCTATTCAGAACCCTGAGGGCCTCCATGAGACAATATCTCTGTGAGCCCAATGAAGTATGTTACCTCCTACGCCCCTAGAGAGAACTCAAATGGTAGCAGCCATAGTGTTGAATATGGCAGTGGCTCAGTAGACAGGCAAGTTGATTTAGCGAACACGAGTCAGGTACTGCTAATCCCCAAATTGGCACTGATTTGCTTAACCTTAAAGGATATGTCTTAGGGGTCAAGGGGATTGCAGTAGTAATCAAAATAATATGATACAGAAAAAGGATGAGCTTGGGTATTACAGAAATTCTGGTCTCTAGCATTTATCAGCAGAGTGATCTTGGGCAAGTCATTTAATTCGCTGATTGGTCCTCTGATACTTCATGTATAAAATGAGACAAAGATGCCTGTTGTTGTGAGAACTACGTGATATAAACTGTAAATGATTAGATAATGATAAAGTACTACTGGCTTAAAGAATATACAAATTATATTATTTTTCTCGCAGTTTAAAAAGTCTTCAACAAGAATGTAAAAGAATTGGTGATTTGGAGCTTTTAGACCTCCTATATATAAACTTCCTGGTGGTGAAGGCATTCTTTATGTGGAAATTCAGGTATTTTTAGGATATCTAACTCAATAGTCTGGTTGGTATTCCTTTTCTAACTCAGGCTTATGACATTTCCACTTGATTTGATAGTAATAATGAGATCGTGGCTTGTTTGCCACAAAGGAGCCTAAAACAGGAAATACTGATATAGCAATTAAGAGTTAAGTCAGAAAAGAAATCAGACATCAGAATAGATAATAAGATTGGCTCATTTTAAGAAAGCCACAGAATACGGATAATTTAAATTTGGACCTATGGAAAGAACTACAAAGAGCCCTGTCTCCATGAAAGTATTTTTAGATGGCGAGGAGGAGGAGGGTTTCCTGTTCCACAAAGTGGAGGAGACGGCATGTGGTGAGGCAATCGTGGCTCTAACATTATCCACTAAGGTAGCAATGCAGAAGTGGGGAGGAAATTTGGAGGCTGATGACCACAGAAAACTGGCTGGGACTTCCATGATTGATGAGTACCAGACACGGGCATGGTATTTGCATAGGTTAAATGTGATGTGACCTATAGGTAGAAGATCTGGGGAAAGAAAAGTGAGGAACTTAAAGGAAACTAAAAAAAAAAAAAAGGAAATTAAAGGAGGGCAGGAAAATATTAAGAGCATAGTTATTTTTGAAACTGTATTGTTGTTGAGTTCCATCAAGTCATATAGGGTTTCTGAGGCTTTAAATCTTTATAAGAACAGAAGCCTTCATCTTTCCCTTGTAAAACGTATGGTAATTTTGAAATGCTAACCTTGAGGTTAGTAGGCTGACTCGTATCACTACGCGAGCAGAGTTGTTTCTAGGTGATATATGACAGTTTATCATGTCTGAGTTTATGCTTCAAATCTATGACGTCAATGTATATGATTCCATCCAGTTCTCACTTAAGCTGCAAAGACCAGGTTGTTGTGAGACAGTCAGTGTTATGTAAAACAAGAGAATGACCACTTTAGGTCACAAAATGGACCGTGACTGTGTCACTCTATACTGACAAGTTTCATCATTACAAAACTGCCCAACTACTGAGCAACCATGGCCCAGCCAGCCTGAGGCAGAACCTTACCCACCACAGCCAGTGGTACTCTTCCCTCACACCTGAGCGTTTACTATTGACAGACATATGCCGTTAATGTGCAAAATAGTACGAGTTTTACTATTGTTATGTCATTAAAATGAAATCGTTGATAAGTGAGGAGTGGTGGTGGTTGTGTGCCACCGAGTCAGTTCCCACGCATAGTAATCCTGTATAGGGTTTCTGAGGCTGTAAATCTTTATTGGAGTAGAAAGCTTCATCTTTCTCCCACAGAGCAACTGGTAGATTTGAACTGCTAAACTTGCAGTTGGCAGCCCAGCTCATAATCCACTACGCTACCATGGTTCCTTAAGTGAGGAGTAGATAGCAATTTAAGATAAAAAAATACTTACCAGGTAAAATATTTAAATAGTTTCGATCAGTATTCTTAGTCTTATCATCACGTCCTCCATTTTGGTTTCCAGAATCTATTCATAAAGATAATGTAATATAAAAATATATAATAACATATGTAAACACATTATTAGCACTACTCCTAAAACAATCACAACAAAAGTAAAAATTTACTAAGGGCATCAGCTACATGCATTACATGGCTGGATTCATTTAATTCTTACAAAACCCCTGGGAGGCAGGTACTAATCATATCTTCATTTTTACAGAGGAAAATGAGAACACAGAGACTTGTTGTTAGATGCTACCATCAAGTTGGTACCAACTCATAGCAACTCTATGCAAAACAGAAGGAAACAGTGCCCAGTCCAGCACCATCCTCACCATTGTCATGGCTGAGTCCACTGTTGCTGCTAATGTGTCAATCCATTTCACTGGGGTCTTCCTCTTTTTCACTGACCTTCACTTTAACAAGCATGATGTCATTCTCCAGGGACTGCTCCCTTCTGACAACGTGTCCAAAGTATAAAAGATCAAGGCTCACCATCCATGCTTCTAAGGAGCTCTCTGACTGTACTTCTTCCAAGACAGATTTGTTCATTCTTCTGGCAGTCTATGGTGATTTCAGTGTTCCTCACCAACACCAGAATTCAAATGCATTGGTTTTTCCAATCTTCCTTATTCATTGTTCAACTTTCACATGCATATGAGGTAACTGAAAATACCACAGCGTGGGTCAGGTACACCTTAGTCCTCAAACTGACATCTTTGCTCTTTAACACTTTAAAAAGGTCTTTTGCAGCAGATTTGTCCAATGAATATGCTGTTTGATTTCCTGACTGATGCTTATATGAGTGTTAATTGTAGACCCAAGCAATATGAAGTTTTTGACAACTTCAATCTTTTCTCCATTTATCATGTTATTTATTGGTCTAGTTGTGAGGAATTTTGTTTTCTTTACATTGAGGTGCAACCCATACTAAAGACTGTGTAGACTTTGATTTTCATCAGTATTTCAAGTCCTTTTCACTTAGAACAAGCAAGGATATGCCATCTGCATATCTCATGTTGTCACCGAGTACTCCTCCAATACTGATGCCATGTTCTTCTTCATATAATCCAGTTTCCCAGGTAATTTGCTTAGCACACAGGTGGAAAAAGTACGGTGAAAGGGTACTACTCTGACACACACATCTTTCCTGATTTTACACCATTCAGTACCTCGTTCTGTTCGAATGACTGCCTCTTGGTATATGTACATGTTCCTCATGAGTACAATTAAGTGCTTCACGATATTGATAGTTTGTTATTATCCACGTAGTTGAATGCCTCTGCAGTCAAGAAAGTACAAATAAACATCTTTCTGGTATTCTCTGCATTCAGCCAAGCTCCACTTGATGTCAGCAATTATATTTCCAGTTCCACAGCTTCTTCTGAAACTGACCACAAATATGGATCTTTTCCAATTGGTTGGCCAGGTATCTCTCTTCCAAATTTCTTGGCATAGATGAGTAAGGGCCTCTAGTGCTGCATCAGTTTGTTGAAGCATTTCAATTTATATTCCATCAATTTCTGGGGCCTTGTTTTTCGCCAGTGCCTTGGGAGCAGCTTGGACCAAATATCATCGGTTCCTCAATATCATTGGTTCCTGATCATTTGGTACCACTTGAAATGGTTAAACACTGACCAATGCTCTTTTTGGTATGGCAATTCTATGTAATCCTTCCATTTCCTTTTGATGCTTAATGTGACATTCAATATTTTGTCCATAGAAACTTTCAGTATTGCAATCCGAGTCTTCAACTTTTTCTTCTGTGTTTTTAGCTTGAGAAATACTGAGCATGTTCCTTCCTCTTAGTTTTCTAACTCCAGGTCTTTGCCTTTTTCATTATAATACTTTATATTGTCTTCTTGAGCTTCCCTTTGAAAATTTTTATTAAGCTCTTTTACTTTCTCATTTCTTCCATTTGCTTTAGTTTTTCTATACATAAGAGCAAGTTTCAGAGTCTCTTCTGACAGATATTCTGGTCTTTTCAATGACTTCTTGCTTTCTTTATGTATGATGTTCTTGATGTCACCCTACAACACCTCAGGTTTCTGGTCATTAGTATCTAATGAATGAAGTCTGTTCTTGAGATGGTCTCTAAATTCAGGTTGAATATATTCAAGATCATATTTGGCTCTTGTGGACTTGTTTTAACTTTCTTGGGTTTCAGCCTGAACTTGCATATGAGCAATTAATGGTCTATTCCACAATTGGCCCCTGGCCTTGGTTTGATGACACTGTTTTTCTCCATTGTCTTTTCCCACAGACATAATCAATTTGATTGCTGTGTATTCCACCTGGTGTGATCCATGTGTAAAATTACTACTTAAAATTTAAAAAAAAAAAAGGCATTTGCGATGAGTAAGTCAGTGGTTTTGCAAAATTCATGTGAGCTCCAGTATCATTTCTATCATCAAAGGCCATATTTTCCAACTACTGATTCTTCCTTTTGTTTTCAACTTTTGCATTCCATGACTAGTAATTATCGATACATTTGATTGCAATTTCAACATTGAAGTAGTTGGTAGAATTCTTCAATTTCATCGCCATTGACTTTAGTTATTGGTGCATATATTTGAATAATCGTGGTATTAACTGGTCTTCCGTGTAGGCATATGGATATTATCCTATCACAGACAGCAATGTCCTGCAAGATAGATCTTGAAATACTCTTTTGACACCATTCCTTTTTAATTTGTCATTCTCAGCAAAGTAAACTATGTGATTATATGATTCCAAATGGCCCTGTCTATTTCAGTTCACTAAAACCTAGTATATTGATCTTTTTACATTCCATTTCACTTTTGAAAGCTTCCAATTTTCCTAGATTCATACTTCATACATTCCAGGTTTCTGATTATTCATGGATGTTTGCAGCTATTTCTCCTCATTTTGAGTTGCTCCTCATCAGCAAATGATGGTCCCAAAGCTTTGCTCCATCCACGTCATTATGGTCAACTGTACTTTGAGGAAGTATCATACTGTGAGTGCCTTCCAACCTGAGGGGTTCATTTTCTGGCACCATATCTGACAGTGTTGTGCTGCTATTTGTAAGGTTTACAGTGATTACCCATTCCAAAGTGCTCCATCTTTCCTTCTTCCGAATGTGTCTTAGTTTGGAAGTTCTGCTGGTACCTTTCCACCATAGATGACCCTGCTGGTATTTAAAATACCAGTGGCTTGGTTTCGAACATTATGGTAACACCCAAGCCGCCACTAAACTGACAAACCAGTGGGGAAATAGAAACTTAGAAAAATTAAGATGCACAGATAAGTGGTGAAGCCTGGTCTTGAGCACAGATACTCAGATTCTAAATCCATTGATTTTAGCCACATTAGGCTTGCCAATAACTGTTATTTTTCATCTAGGAAACTTAGGGTACAAATTTAACTACACATAAAACAATTTCACTAGATTGTTTCAGTGTGGCCATCTTTATTTTTAGAATCTGAGTCACAGTTGGTGACATACTTGTTCAGGACTACAGTCACTTCATATTTAGCCAAATTTGCTACTACTGATCTGACAGTTTATGTGGCAGGGCTTCAAACAGTTCATAGAAAAATCGATTGGAAACATAATTAAAATTTTCCACATACTCCCTGAAGCCCCCTCATACAATTTACTTCAAATGTATGGGTAAGACTCCATTTCAACTGGAACATTTCTTTCTTTCTTTTTTAAAGGTTTTTATTGTGGATTGAGTGAAAGTTTACAGGGCAGATCATCAGTTTTACATTCAACAAGTCATACACCTTGTTTCATTACAATGATTATAATCCTCTCCATGTACCATCAATTAACAGTATTTCTCTCTATTCACTTTAGTATTTTTTAAACACTCAGACATATATAATAATTTACACCACCAAAGGACACATTCTGAAAGTCCACCTCCTGGCCACCAGCTCTTAGTCCCTCTCTTCCCATGATTCTAGAGTCCTCAGCTGCTCCCTCTCTCCATGTCCCCATCTCTGCCTCCATTATCTGTTATTGCTGCTTTTCTGGATAAGGTCTCGCATTCTGCTTGTGCTCATCTCCCTTGATAGTCCTAGGGTCCTTTGTTTCTGGACTGTAAGATTAGCTACTACTCCGTTTTTGTTACAAGACTTCTACCTTTATAATTGTGACAGTCACAGTTAGTCATGATAACAATTACTCACTATTGAATCACAAGAATCTTATCCCCATCTCTTTTAACCAGACCCATCTAGCCAGATGAAAACTATTCAGTGGGGACTCTTTCTTCCCCTACACACTATTAAACTAAACTCCCACCTGAAACCTTGTAAGCCAGTCACTTCATGCCTTTATCCCCCATCATTTTAGGTAGCCATTGTCTAAGTTGCCCATCGCTATCTGCCCTGTGTACAGAGGGGATAGCATTGATACTTGATGTGAAGACTCCTTTCCTCTCTGTTGCTATTTAGAGTTATTAGCTCCATGAGTACAGGTCAAGTTCATCAAATTGTAGCAGTTTATTTGCATTTCCTTTATCAAAAATTGTTCTGTTCTTTTTTTTTTTTTAATCCTCCTATAGTCAAGTTCTGATTATCAAGCCGTCAAGGTCAAATGGATACTACCTGCAACTTTGAGTGTTCTTGTGCGCCTCCTCTCATTCCATATCATCTGGATGTTTCACTCTCAGCTCTAGCCCTCT
>NW_006408568.1:4057517-4080321 GCF_000296735.1 Chrysochloris asiatica | reverse complement strand
GCAAGTTCTAGAACCCCTTTTAGGTAGTCCAATCAGTTATAGGCTGAAGATGGGCTTACAAGCTTTCTGTAATCATGTTTCCCAACATTCCTTTCTATCCAACTTAAGTGTCCATTTTACAATAGTAGGCAAGGGAAACTAATGTACATAAGACACTCAAGCATCTTAGAATTATTTCCCCTCTTCAAACTACGCCCTGATCCCTGTATCACAGAGCCCTGTTGTTCTAAGGTTGAGCATGCATCACCATTTACCTCTGCCCCACTTAGGCCATGTAAACCTGTCTACATGTTTCCATATCTACCTTGTTCTTCCACCCACCCCCTTCTTGTGTATTGCCCTCCCCAACACCTGAACTCTGATGTGTCTGCCCCTACCCTGTGCTCTACCATAGCTTCCCTCCACCTCCCCCAACCCCCCCACCAGAACATTTCTTTTTCAGATATTTAATGGTTTTCTTTTTGTCCCCTCTTTTAGGAAAGAATGCCATAACGTAGAAGCAGAAAAGTTGGTAAAGTAAGTCACATCGCTGTTGGTGACACTTTATTATGGTTGAGACAAACTGTTGTATATATACACATATTATTAAAGGATGAGACATATACATTTTATAAGAGTTCTATCAGAACTCATTAATGCATACTGTTGTTGTTGTTGTTATGTGCCGTCGAGTCGGTTCCGACCCATAGCGACCCTGTACAGGGTTTCCGAGGGTGTAAATCTTTACAGGAGTAGAAAGCCTCATCTTTCTCCTGCAGAGCAGCTGGTAGTTTCGAACCGCTGACCTTAAGGTTCGCAGCCCGATTCGTAACCACTACGCTACCAGAGCTCCTTAATGCATACTAGGTATTGTATATTCATTCCAATGAAATTCAAAACTATTGGAAGCTCATTTTGGAATGACCTTCTGCATCAGAAAATCACCTGAAAATAGTCACAACTTCAAATGAGTAAACTTCAAATGCCAAGAGAATATCACAGTTTCAAAATGTTCTGAATAAAAGGAACTTCATATTTTTACTCAGTGACTACTTCCGGAAGTTGATTTATAGCACTGTCTGTTGTAAATAAATGCATGCATTTTATAAATAGACAGTGACAGAAGACTAAGCGCTTCCAGGATCCATATCTGTTCTAGTATTGTGTTTCTAATACAGAGCCACACAAATAACAGACATTGAGTAAGTGTCTGATGATAGGCATTTGAACAATGAACAATAAATGAAGACCCTAATTTTGCTTACATGATGCTGTTTAAATGCTGTTGAGTTTTTGCTCACATGGACTCTGAATAAGAATTTACCCATCCACTCCTCCCCTGAAATGAACAACAGAGACCAGTTCATAGTCTACTCCCCTTTCCAGGTTTTGATGGCCACACCTGCCTCATAATATAAAGAGAATGCCTTAAAAAAAAAAAAAAAAAAAAGTTTATAAAATGCCTGTCAAAAACAAATTATTTTTTCACTACTTATCATGGATTGTAGAAATATGAAGGGTGTGGAGCTGGAGGATAAGCACTGGACTGCTAAAAGCAAAATCAGCGGTTCAAACAGGGTCACTATGAATTGGAACTGACTCAATGGCACTTCACAACAACAATATTACAAAAATCACAGTAAGACAAAAGATAGGATGTCTTAGAATTAACAAGCTCTTTCATATTAGGATGCAAACGTGTAGAACACACAAATGGGCCTGCACAGGAAAGGAAAAGGTTGAGAAAGTATTTCCATAGAACTCTTCTATAACAACATGCAGATTCCTTTAAGAAAGTTGTCTTTTATAAGCCTTGTCTTACTGACTCACTTAAACCACAAAGTAGTTGCTTGAACAAGAACAAAATAATACCATGATGTACACGCATTGCCTTAATTGTATGTGGTTTAAAAACTTCCTGTCATTTACTACACACTTTCTAGCAATCATAAATATACTTAGAATCCTCCTCCTTCGTCCACACCTGTCATAATCTCAACCTTCATGCTTTTAGTCACTACTAAGAATAATATTAAATGCTTCTGATCATACTATTGCTCATTTGAAGGAGGTGGAGGAAGACGATGGTAGAAGAGAGGGCATACTGTAATCTTCTAAAAGATCTGTTATTAGGATAAACTTTTGAACTGATTCCCTAATACTCAGCTTGGCTCTGTCACGTACACCACAGCTAATCCACAGTTATCTTTAGTGGGAATATAAACTTGTGGTGCCTCTACAGGGAGCAATTTCTAACACTATCAAGATGGTAAATGTATATGTCCTGTTAGTGTGGATTTTCTCTTTGGGAATCTTTTCTATAAATATGCATATATATTCATGCACAATGGCATATGTGTAAGGTTAGTCATGCAGCATTACTTATCAAAATATTAGAAACATATTAAATGGTTACCACTAGGGGACTCGTTGATAAAGGGGTAACCCCTTATCAGTGGACAGTAAATGTAACAGTAAGGTGTGAGGATATTCTTGATGTATCAATGTGGTTTTTGTTAGGTGCCATGGCGTTGCTTCTGATTCATAGGGACACCGTGTAGGGTTTCGGAAGCTGTAAATCTTCACGGGAGCAGAAAGATTAAGAAAAAGAACTCACCCTAAAAGGTGGGGAAAAATCTTTGCTGATCACCGAGATGTACAGGGTGGGGTGAGGGGAGGGAGCAGAAGGTGGAGCACAGGGTAGGGAATAAACACAGGATAGCTGGGGTGCTGGGGGCAATACACAAGAAGGGGGAGGGAAATGGAAGAACAAGGCAGATGGGAGAACAGTTAAGCAGGTCTGTATGGGCTAAGTGGGACAGAAGTAAATAATGATGTATGCACAACCTTGGAACAACAGGGCTCTAGGATACAGGGTTTGAGGCATGGTTTGAATGGGTAAAAGAGGAAAAATAATGTTAAGATGCTTGGTTGTCTTTTGAATCTTGGTTTCCCTTGCCTACCATTGAAAAATAGATACTGGAGGGGTAGAGAAAGGAATAGCCAGAAACATCACCATAAAAAGCTTGTAAGTCTGTCTTCAGCATATAACTGATTGGAATACCTAAAAGGGGGCTAGAAATTGCCCAGTGAAAGAGGCTTCCTGTGGAGCCTCTGCATTACATCAGACCATAGGTGGAATCCTGAACCCCATCCCGAATCTTCTCAGGTGGGAAATTTCCACTGGAAAGGACAAGCAGACCAGTCTGGAGTGGCTAGAAGAACAGAAGATACTTATTGAAAGAAAGACTGACAGGAAAAATCAAAACAATAATGTCAGTCTGACTGACTACTACAAGAACAAGTAAGACATTTGCCTGGGAACCATCAAGGCAAGTGGTCAGGTCCCCTCAGAGCAAACCTCCTTCAAAACTAAGACTCAAGGGGAATACATGAGCAGGCATGTGGTCTGGCTGGTGGTCACCTATAGGGGAATTGGGGGGGAAACAACAATGAAATTAAGAGCTAAGTCCAACCACATTCAATGGACTCCTGTTAACCCGGGTTGAGACCTGGTTGGCCAGCAGTTTGGCAAGACCTAGGGAATCTTGGGCCCAGAGACAGTGATATGACCACAGAGGACTAGAACGGAGAGTGAAGCATCCAGCTGATATGAAGTGAGGAGAGATGCACAAGAACACCCATACTTGCAGATAGTACCCATCTGACCTGGCTTCAATGGCTGGATGATCAGAACTTGACTACAAGAAGAAAGAAGAGGGGAAAAAAGAGTACTTTGCTACAATTTGATGAAATTGACCTATACTTATGGATGTAGTAGCTCAAAAGAGGGAACAAATCTTTACAGCAAGGGTCATTGCCACCCCCTCCATACAAAGGGTTGTCAAGGATGGGCAACTTAGACATTGGCTATCCAAAATGGGGGGCTACACAGGCAAGAAATGACTGGCTTACAAGCTTTCAAGAGGGAGCCTAGTTCCAGAAGGTACAGGGGTAGGTAGAATCTCCACTGAATGGTTTCCAATCTGCTGGAATGGGGCTAATGAAAGGAGATGGGGTTAAGACTCTTGTGGTATAATAATGAATAATTGCTACCATGACTGACTGACGGTCGGAAATGTACAGGTAGACATTTTGTAGAAAAAGGAAGGGAGTGGTTGATCTTGTAGTCCAGGAGCGGATGTCCCTGGGCCCATCAAGGGAGAAGAGCAGAGAGTGGGACCCTACCCAGAGAAACAGTGATGCCAGAGATGAAGGCAGAGACAATGACATGGAGAGATGGAGTGGCTGGGGACTCTAGACTCAGGGAGGGAGAGGGGCTGTGTGCTGATGGCTGGAGGGCAGGCTTCCATGATGTACCTTTTGGTTGTTTGATGATGCATGGAGGAGACTGTAATTACTGCAATGAAATGAAATATGATAGGGTGAACGTATAGCTGATGTTCTCCCATGTAAACTATCACATAATTCACAATAAAATTTTTTTTAAAAAATTAAAAGATCTTGAATTTTGTTCTTACTTTCCTTCTACCATCTTTCTACCAATAAAATATTTTATATGATTTTAATGATGACCATTTGACATTTGAATGTGTAGGCACAGAATATACAGAAAGTGAATTAAAAAAAAAAATTATGTTTTACTGACCATGTGATTCTTTCAATTTGCTGCTGCGCTGGGTTCTTGCATAAAGTACCACCTGCTGGACAATTTCCAGTTGCTCTTCAATTCGAGGGAAATGAAAATCAGTGCATTCCTGGCAAACTGTGGCAAAATCTAAGAGACACAAAACATTCATAAATTTCTAAATGTGAACTATCAAATATTTAGAATTTGTTTATAAATAATGAGATCTAATAGAAATAGAAAATAAAACTCATAGTGCCATTTCTTACATTTGCCCTTTCAATCATCATGCCTTATTAAATTAAGGGTATAAAAATTTTGTCTTGTTAAAAACTTAGCCTCTCAATCATTCCAAAAAGTTACAGACAAATGAAATTTTAACATAACTACATTGCTTTGTAATAGATATATTTTGATCATAAGCTGGTACCAAAACCTATAAAAAAAATACAGGGAGCTTCTTATACATTTATGATAGGACATAAAGTTGTATTCAAAACTCCTTTTAAAAACAGTTATACATTTCAATATTAATTTACATATCCATACACTTAAAAATAATCATAAAAAGCAAGTTGTAATAAGAGGGAAGGTAGAACTTTACCTAGTACATTTAAAAGGTAGGTTATAGTACATCTAAGAGGTAGATTTTTTTTTTTAATATGGCAAAGTGGATGAACTAAAATTTCCTGAATCTGAATCTTCTTCTGAATTGAAAAATACATATATTCTACTTATTCTTTTTGGTATACCTTGGAACAAGGATCGTCTAAGAGCATTATTTGCAAATAGTAGAATTTTAAGGAATACTTATTATTTAACAATTGTTGTTGTCAGGTGCCGTTGCGTCGATTTCAACACATGGTAACCCTGTACAAGGTTTCCAAGGAGCAGCTGGTGAGCTTGAACTGCCGACCTTGCAGTTCAAATGGCTTTGCGGTCTGGTGCATTAACCCACAGTGCCATACCAGAAAGATGAGGCTTTCTGCTCCTGTCAAGATTACAGCCTCGGAAACCCTGTACAGGGTCACTATGAGTCGGAACCGACTCCACAGCACATAACAACAACAACAATTATCATGAAGTACTTTACAAATGCTAAAGTATAACATAAATCTAAAATAGCTACTGAGTATGTATGTTCCTTGATCTCCTTGAATACTGATGTGATTAAAACATTTTTTTGTTTCTATAATTCATTTCTTTGTAAGAGTAGGATTAAAAGGAAACATTTAATAAAATAAATATTGATATTGTTAACTGACCTCTTTTAATTCCACTATATGAATTGATTCGATTATCTACTAGTAGAACCAGGCCACAGAGAGACGTGGAATAAAGTGACAGCGCTGTTTGGAGTCGATGGAGTTTCCCACCACTTCGCTGACTTCGTTTATGCTTACAGAAGTCTAGCATATCGGCTCTCAGCAATCTCAAATTGTGCATGGTCTTCAACTGGGCTCCTAGAGGAGGGGAAGAGTCCCAAAAAGATACTCAGACAGCTGCAAAAATCTAGTGAAACAAGATGGCAATCTGCATGCAACACTCCAGAATAAATGCTGTGCTATAAATATGGCTTAAAAATGGACCTTGTAAGTTCCTGTTTTAACAGTTACTCATATATAACTCTGCTATTTTAAAAAAATAATTCATAAGCTCACACAGACAAGCTATAGCCAACCCTTTCCTGGAGCAGGAAACAACTTGGAATGCAAACTAACACTGATCCATTCTACTCCCAGGTTAGGGATTTTTCTCTTACAGCACACAAAAAGTACCAAAAATTATAGTATATTATAGTAAATTATCATTTTAATAATGGATCCACTTACCTAAGTGAATGGTAAAGCTTTCTTCTAACTTTCTCTGTTCCTCATAAATCCTCCCATTGACTTCTACAGATTCTTGGAACTGACTTGGTTGAACTTTAATTTCTTCACTGAAATTCATAAACATTACTGATATGATTTGTTTGTATGTTTGTCAAGACATTTTTTGTAATGAAAATAAAATGAGAGAAAAGTAAACAGCTGAAAGAAAGACGTAATTTATTCCTAAACAATCCTAGTGCATAATCCTATAGCATAAGCACAGGATTGCTCATGGCAACATTGGAGGCTCAAACCCATCTGCTGCTTCTTGGAAACCCTATACAGGGTTGCTATGAGTCAGACGTATCCTTAATCCATAGTGACAAGACCATACACATCACAGTTCTAAAATTCCCACTGTTCTTTCTTGTTGTTGCTGTTAAGGGCTGTTGAGTTGGTTTCGACTCATAGTGACCCTGTACAGGGTTTCCAAAGAGCAACTGGTGAATTTGAACTGGTGACCTGTGGTTCACAGTCCAACGCTGATCCTACAGTGCCACACCAATAGTCCTTCATAGAAAGTCAAGTCATGCATATTATTCATTCAGCCACTAAATAGTAATTCATATACTACTATTTAATATTTCCTAATGACCTAAGTCAGAAACAACTCCACAGCATTTAGCAAAGTTTATCTCCACAGTTCTTTTTGACGCTACTGAGTCAGTTCTGACTCAGAGTGACCTTGTAAGGGGTTTCTGAGGCTGTAAATCTTCACAGTGGCAGAAAGCCTCATATTTGAACTGCTGACCTTGCGGTTAGCAATCTAATGTGTAACCACTATGCTACCAAGGCTCCTCTTTTTTCTTGTATTTCTTATTTTAGTCTCTTAACTTCAAATGCTACTCATTTTGTGCTTTTTAAAAAGAACTAATATTTTTCCAAGTAACGAATGAAGTAAAAAATCAAGGTTTCAGATTAAATATGCAACTAAATTTCAGTTCTAGGATGCTAGAAAATTGCTTTGCTACTTATAAGCATCTTTCAATTTGCAGAAAACATTTCCGTTTTTACATACTATGTATCCATAATAATGCAAATAGCTTGAGATTGTCTACATTTTATTTAGTATTCCCCCCCCCCCTGTTAATTTGGGCATGCTCCATAGTACTGGCAGTAAGTAGTAAGCCATTTTAGCTTACAGCATTTAGAAACAAATCACTTCAGAGAACTAAAAATCAATATCCTTGGCTTTTCTTGGGTATAGTTGAGAAAATTAAGAGGTCAGTTAAAAAAAAAATGTGTGTGCTTTTCATTTGAAATACAGTGAAACCTTGACTATTCAACTGAAATGCAATGGCAGGTGTTCTGATAATGCCCAAATTATTAACCAGATAATACCTAGATGCTTATGTGTCCCTTGATCCTTTAGTTTTGCTATTAATTTTACAAACCACTTCCATTTAAATAGCCTTATTCTATCAATTACATTATTTTTGTCAAGCCCGAGCTTACTGTAACAGTGAATCTGATGTAACAATGTATGATGTGCTACAAATTGTATTCATAATAAACTGAGTTATAGCCTAATGTAAACTATAACACATTTCTTGTCAACTGCCTAATTTATCTTTTCATTTATGTACAGTTTTTTTTATTGTGAATTTTGTGATAATTTACATGGAAGAACATTAGCTTTACATTCATCCTATTATATACCATTACATTGCCATGGTTACAATCTCCTCCATGCATGTATATACCCTGCAAGCCTGCCCCCACCCCCGGCCATCAGCACACAGTCCCTCTTGCTCTCTGGGTCTAGAGTCCCCAGCCGCTCCATCTCTCCATGTCATCGTCTATGCCTTCATCTTTGCCATCACTGTTTCACTGGGTAGGGGTCCCATACTCCACTGGTCTCCCTTGAGGAGGACCTCCTGGGGACCTCTGCTCCTGTATTGTATAGTCAATTCCTCCCCTCCTTTTGCTACAAAACATCTACCTTTACATTTCCAATCCTCACAGTCAGTCCTAATAACAATTATTCACTATTGTACTACAAGAGACCTATCCCCATATCCTTTCATCAGCCCCACCCAGACAGACTGGATACTACTCAGTGGAGATTCTACCTTCCTCCGCACCCTCTGGATCTAGGCTCCCTCTTGAAAGCTTGTAAGCCAGTCACTTCTTACCTTTGTAGTGCCCCCCACCCCCCATTTTGGGTAGCCAATGCCCAAGTTGCCCATCCCTGTCAATTCCATGTATGAAGGGGGTGGGAATGATCCTCACTGTAAAGATTTGTTCCCTTTTTTGAGCTACTGCATCCATAGGTGTAGGTCAAGGTCACCAAATTGTATCGATTACTCTTTTTTCCCTCTTCTTTCTTCTTCTAGTTGTCATTTTATGTACAGTTTCTTATGTAAAAACTTTAAATACTTGTTGGAACCTGTTCTGTATAAACATTCTTATGCCATTTTCTTTAATGCTTGCATGAAAGAAACTTGGATTTCATTTGCTTATTTGTATTGTATGGCCATTAAACCTTCTTCACTCTAGTTTAATTTTTTGTAATTTTGTTTATATTCTAGATAATACTACACCCATGCTTTTTAGTTCCTACTTTCCAACTAAATTCTCTAAATTAAAAAAAACAAATCACATTAAATTAAAAAAACAAAAAAACCACATCCTATACTAGGTGTCCTGGTGTGGTGCTGTAGGAACAGCACTGGGCTGCTAACCAAAAGATCAATGGTTCAAATCCACCAGCCACTCCTTGGAAACCCTATACAGGGACACTATGAGTCAGAACCGACTTAATGGTACATAACAACAGCAACAACAAATAATAACAACAGTACAAAACTTTAGGCAAAACCATAAAATAGGCGAAGGGCCAACTTAAAATTTTTTTAAAGTATCCACAACCTCTATTTTTTATCATCCCACCCTCCAGCCCTGCCCTCCAGCCCAATATTTTCCTCTCATTAAAGAATCTTGCTTTTTGCTCTGCTGTCATGCTCTAGTCCCTGAGAAGGTTTCCGAGGAGATGGCCAGAACTTCACAATGGCTCAATTCCAATTTCATGGTATACTACAGATATATTAAAGATGATAAAAATCTACAATAGTCATCCATCCGTTGACTTCAAATTTTGAAGGTTAGTCCAAACAATCTCATTAGCCTCATCAATTGTCTTCATCAGAAAATACGGTAAATTTAAACTTAAAGTAAAACATACATTAATAAAAGACCACCTTAGGGTGTAGAAAGCTGCAAAAGAATATTGTTTCCACCCTAACAGGAAGAATAAGTCAAAAAATCTACAAAATCTTAAATTTTCTTAAGCCCACTAGAGATCTGAGGTGACAAAGTAACCAAGTAAACTGAATTCCAAAGTTAAAAACCCTTGAAGAAGAGACAAGAAGCCTTGGCAGCTCTGTGGGTTGAGTGTTGGCCTGCTAACTACAAGGTCAGCAGTGCAAACCCACCAGCCGCACTGAGAGAGAAAGATGAGGCTGCCTGCTCCTGTAAAGATTTACAATTTTGGAAACCCTCAAAAGCAGTTCTGCTCTAGCCTACAGGGTCATTGTAAGTCATAGAGCATATGAACAGTCTCATCATTATCAGTGCCTGAAAGAAATCGGTGTGTACCACCTAGTTGATTCTAACGTATAGTAAACCTGTATGACAGAGTACAACTGCCCCATGAAGTTTCGAGGCTATAATTTTTATGGGAGCCGATCACCAGGTCATTTTCCCCCAGGAGCTGCTGCTGGGTTTGGCTACCAGCTGAGCACTTAGTCATTGTGTCCCCAGAGCTCCTACCTGCATACTAGCCAAGGACAACTGGAAACTGAAATTAAGATCACAGTACCATTTATATAATAGCATCCTCCCAAAATTAAATACTTAAAATATGTATCTAGTAAGATATAGGCACTACATGTATGCTGAAAACTATAAAATATTAAAAGTTCAATATCAAAAGACTTAAATACATGGAGATGTATACCATGGATCGCTGGTGGTAGTGGTTGTGTCAAGTTGGTTTGACTCATAACGACCCTGTATAGAGTTTCCAAGGCTTTAAATCATTCCAGGAGCAGAAAGCGTAATCTCTCTCCCATGGAGTGATGGGTAGATTAGAATCGCTGACCTTGCAGTTTAATAGCCCTAGCAGAGCTCCTTAATCATGAACTAGGAGACTCAATATTGTTAAGGTTTCAAATTCCCTCTTGATAAAAAGATTGAATGCAATTGAAGTCAAAGCAACAACAGGCTTTTATTTTACTTTTTTTAGATAATGTTCAGCTGATTCTAAATTTATATTGAAAATCAGATGGCATAGTATGATCAAAACAATTTTGAAAATTAAAAACAAAGAGGACTCATATTATTTGATTTCAAGACTGAGTATTAAGCTAAAATAATCAAGACATTATTGACATAAGGACTGTGGAATAGTAAATCATTTAATACATCTGTTCTAGCCTTAGTGTTTGTAACTCCCCCGTACAACTGTTTTCCTCATGGGTCTGGGTGTAAGAAAGTGGCAGAAGATACTAATAGGATCATAGCATTCACTTGTAAGAGATTGTTACGAGGGGTTAATTGTAACAACTTGGAACTGTGGGTATAAAGTGAGCCATCTCAGAAGCAGGAAGGGGTATCTCACTTCCATTAAAGAAGAAGAAACAGGAGTAGATGACGTCCTTTGGGCCCTCTCCATTAAACCTCCTTGATTCAGGAGGTTTGTTGAACCTGGAAGTGTTGACAAGAATGTGGACATTCTAGAACCCTCCTAACATTGCTTGTGGAAAAGGAAAATTGTACAGCCATTTTATTTATGTTCCAGTATCAAGAGCTAAGCATGTGGCAAGAAGCTGGGCATAATAAAACAGTGGATAAAGAGATATGATCTTGCCTGCAAGATGAAATTAGTCGGGGAGACTGATATAATATAAATAAAGTGCTATTTCTAAATGTTTATAGCATGCACTAGTAAATTCTGGAAGTAGTATTATTATACTGTACTCAGTATATTTCCAACTGAGTATAGTTTAAGATTTGAAAGAATAAAGAAATCTCAAATATATGGATATGTTGTTGTTGTTGTTAAGTGCCGTCGAGTCGCTTCCAACCCATAGCGACCCTGTACAGGGTTTCCGAGGCTGTAAATCTTTACGGGAGCAGAATGCCTCATCTTTCTCCTGCAGAACAGCTGGTAGTTTCGAACTGCTGACCTTAAGGCTCGCAGCCCGCTACCAGAGCTCCTTAAATATATGGGTATACAACTGTGAAATTATTTGCACTAAAACTAAAAAGGAACACATTTAGCACAAAGGATACCAAATAAATTATGAATTATGAAAGTCCTACATACTATTTCTGTACCTTGTATACACTTCTATTATTTCAAATATCACTCTATACAGTTCTTATTTATTTTTTATTACAGCTTATTCTCTATTTCTAAAAAATAAGTTCCACAAAGGCAGGCATCTTTCATTGCTTCCTGCTTAATGCTTGGTAATCAGCAAGGATTGAAGCAACGTTTACTGCACTGACCAGAAACCAATTTAAAGAAATAGGAGATAGCATTCAATGTATTTAGCTATATACTTCTAAAAATATTTTTACAGCTAAATTCTAGGGGAAAAAAATCACTAACCCAAACCAACCAAGCCTCACCTTCCCAAAATAGTTTAAATAAAGCCTGTAACACAAGAGGCATTAAAAGAGCCATAAAATTACCTTGAATTTTTATCAGCAACTTAACAATTCCTGCAATTAAAAAGGTTCAGTCTGCAATAAACACAAACTATTACTAAAAATGTCTTTTGTATCAGATGAACAGTATATGATTAATACCTGAGGGAGCTGTTGTTGGGGTTTTTCAGGTCTTGATGAAGCTTTATCACCCATTCCTGATACTCTTGCTTTTGGATGGCAGTTGATTGTTTTAATTCATTTGTCCATTTATTCTCTAAGGCCTAGAAATAGTATGCCAACTGGTTAGTTTAAAAATAAATGAGCAAAAGAAAAGGTAACTGTACTGCTAAAAATCATTGCATTTCACTTACTTGTTGGCATTCAAAATGTTGAGCAGCCAGTGAGTTTACATCTTGATCTGTCAATGATTTTCCTAATTCTTGCATCACTTTTTCCATTTCAATACCCTGTCTAAAATATAAAATGTTGTTAAGTGTCATTAGGTTGGTTCTAACTTAAACAGCATCCCTGTTTAGGATTTCTGAGGAGTGGCTGGTGGGTTTGAACCGCCGACCTTGCTGTTAGCAGGCCAGTGCTTATCCTGTAGTGCCACACCAGGTCCCCAAAATATAAAGTGTCATTGTTAAGTGCTGTCAATTGGTTCTGACTCACAGTGACTCTCTACAGGGTTACTGAGCAGCAGCTGGTGGGGTATATATGGCCACTTCAGATTCACTGAACAATCTCTGTTTTTGTTGTTGGCAGTTGTTGATTCCAACTCAAGGTGACCCCACGTGTGCAGAACAGAAAGAACCATGCCACAGGGCTTTCACAGCTGTGACTGTTCCGACAAATCACCAGTACTGTCTTCTGAGGTGCTCCTGGGTAGAGTCAAACCACCAATTTTGTTGCTACTGAACCCAGGAACCCCTTGAACAATCTCTACAAAGTGAAAATAACATTTTTCTTTTACAGGGACATGCTCAGGAGTGGGGACTACGATACCTGGAAAAAACTTTGGAAATAGAAATGGAACCAATGATGATAATGTCATATGGTACAAAAACATCACCTGTGCAGTCAATTCTAAACTAAACTTAATGCGTAAATGGAAGCTTTCAAAATATAAGGGGCTTTTAAATTACCGTGGCTAGTGTTTAGAAAGTCAGGCTCTTTTTCAGTCTGCAGATTTTCTCAAAAGAGATTTTCTGCAATTCCACCTTATTTTCTATTTATTTCTACATGAGCCAACAGGACTTCAACCTCTGAGCGTTAGTCTCTAGTATAACCATAAGCTGCCAATTAGGCTCTAAGAAAAAATGATTAAGTCACAAAGTTCCTTTTACAGTGGAATGCAAAAATACAATCTGAAGACACATTAATTATATCTTCTTCATTTATCCAAACAAAAAATGTATAGAAATTAAAGATGATTGTCCCTACTGGGAAAATGATGCTTTGATATTGAAAGTCTTTTTCTGTAGAAATGCTGTATTTTAAACAAATAAGTTAATACTTAAATGTCAAACTAAAAGTGATCTTCCAATATAAATGTTTACAAAAATTTTGTTCTTATACATATTTCAAACATGTTTGAAAAGAAGAAAACACAGACCTAACTAAAGGGAGTTCATGATCATTCCAGTTAAAGTAATTTTCTCTTAAACTTATATTTATTTACAGTAATTGATTAAGATGTGCTTCCAGAGTTCCTTTTAAGCTATTTATAGGTATATAATACTGAAACTCTTTCACACAGGATATACATTATAGTATTAAATAGCACTATTGTTTAATCCTCACTTAGTTCTTAGTTCTAATTCAGGTGATTCAGTTAACTATCTAATACCTACCACAGTCCTAGTGTACCGCAGTGGAATAAAGCACTGGATCACAAGGTCCTTGAATCACAAGGTCGGAGGTTCAAATTTACCAGCCGCTCCTTGGAAACCCTACGCAGGGTCTCTATGAGTTGCACTAACTCAACGGCACTTAACAACAACAACAACAGTTCAGGCGAGTATTATGGTTACAAGTAAAATTTTTTGTTCAGAAGCAGAAATAGCTGCTAAATATAATACAAATTTAGCTATAAATATGTATTAATATTTTACATTCCACATGTTCCCTCTAGTGGATAAAAGATAGCATTGCTATTTTTAAAGCTTAAAGAAATACACTGAATTTGGTTTGCTCAAAAAAAACAACACATT
This sequence comes from Chrysochloris asiatica, assembly GCF_000296735.1. Classification (NCBI taxonomy): domain Eukaryota; kingdom Metazoa; phylum Chordata; class Mammalia; order Afrosoricida; family Chrysochloridae; genus Chrysochloris; species Chrysochloris asiatica. Next base: position 4,066,012 of record NW_006408568.1, on the reverse strand, counting down.
TCCAGTGATGGCGGAAAAAGAAACCTTCAATACATAGGAATTTAATAAACAAAACTTAATTGACATTTATACATTTATGTCACCCAAATGCAAGTTAATAAATGATAGAGTTAATGATAAAATATATTTTCTTATGATTAAGATAAAAAGAATTTTTATTACATGTCAGATGAAATATTAAACACAGATTGGCTTAAAATATCAGACAACTCTGGCAACTTGAATGTTATACTGAAGAGACTTAAAGAAATACCAGGAAGAACATAGCTTATATTTTGTATTCATGTTAACAGTTTGAGCATATGAAAAATAAAGTACAAAATGGATTTTAAAATGATGTGTTCAAATATTATGTATAAGTTTAGAAAGAAACAAAAGAGCAAAGTCCCATTAAAAAGATAAAAAAAATTTGGCCAAAGGACATTTCAAAATACAAAATAACCATTACTAAAAAAATCATTGGTAAACAAAACCCTCTACAATAAGTATGTTGTTGTTGTTGTTGTGAAGTGCTGTCAAGTCGGTTCCGACTCATAGTGACCCTGTATAGGGTTTCCGAGGAGCGGCTGGTGAGCTTGAACTGCCAACCTTGCAGTTCTAACTGACCCTGCAGTCCAGCACACTAGCCCACAGCGTCACAATAGGGGTTATATAGGTAAATGCAAATGTGCAAATGATTGAAGTGTGACTCTATAGGACAAGCACTGGATGGCTACCTGAAAGTTGTCAGTGTCGGTTCAAGCCCACCAGCTGCTTCTTGGAAACCCAATACAGGGTTGCTATGGTTTGGAACCCACTTGATGGCACTTAACTAGAATAACAATAAATGCAAATGATCAGTAAGTCACTTCAGTTTCTCAAAAGGTGTAGAATCATGTAGAACTGTAATTATTTTCTGATTAAGGAAAATATTGCAGGAACATTGATACTTGAGAGATGAGATCGTTTTTTGGGAGATATGGTGAACAGGCAGTAAAGTTGTTAAGTGTTATCATGTCAGTTCCGACTCAAAGGGTTTCCAAAGCTGTAAATCTTTACTGGAACAGAAAGCCTCCTCTTTCTCTTTCAGAGTGGCTGATCTTGTGGTTAGCAGTCCAGTGCTTATCCTACAGAGCCACCAGGGCTTCAGGCTGTTATGTAGCTCACCATTTTAGAGTAGCTTACCAGCTGAATGAAAGCACTAGTAATAGCTGCTGATAGGAAGTGTAGATAGCCAAGATGGGAATTTATCAACGCAACTCAACAGACAGAATGTGTGCAGTCCCAGAAAACCTGAGGTCTAAGGAGCTCTGGTAGCATAGTGGTTACGAATCGGGCTGCGAACCGCAAGGTCAGCAGTTTGAAACTACCAGCTGTTCCACGGGAGAAAGATGAGGTTTTCTGCTCCCGTAAAGATTTACAGTCTCGGAAACCCTGTGCAGGGTTGCTATGAGTCGGAACCGACTCCACGGCACATAACAACAAAAGCAGATTCAGAATGAGTTTCAAGCCAAACTATTTGGATCTTGGGTAGGAAAAAAACAGGGACTTTTGGTAAAATGGTGGTACATGAACCCCCTACAATAAAAATACGAGAGATTAAATAAAACAGACGCAGATGAAAACCCTGGAACCCTGAATATCAGAAGAAAGGTTAGAGAAGTATATTGAGTGCTTGCTGGAGGAGAAGCTGAGCAGGGACAGTGAGAGAGGGAGACTGGTGAATGGCCAGACAGCTGCGGTGAGACCATCTTCGTGAGCAGCTATGGGCAGAGCAGAGTCTCACAGGTGACTGCATAGGTACAATTCCATCTTTTTCCCCCATGCTTTCCTGGGGACTCCTGCTGAGGCGCTGTAGGATCAGCAATGGACTGCAAACCACAAGGTCAGCAGTTCAAACTACCAGGAGCTCCTGGGAAACACTTGTTGTTGTTGTTAAGTACCGTGGAGTCGGTTCAGACTCATAGTGACCCTGCACAGGGTTTCCGAGGCTATAAATATTTATGGGAGCAGAACGCCTCATCTTTCTCCCACAGAACCGCTGGTAGTTTCGAACTGCTGACCTTGAGGTTAGCAGCCCGACTCGTAACCACTAACACTATCGAGGGTTTAACAACAACCACCCCTGGTAACCAGAGGTGTGGCCAGCTCCCACTCTCATCGACCCCAGCAGAGCTCCTGCTCTCTTCTGGGAGTTTGGAGCCATGAAGTTGGGAGTCACGCCAATGTGAGGCAGGGGCTTGGCTGTACCACTTCGGTGAACCGTTTTGGTACCTGGATTCAGGTGGGTGTGGCTTAGGGCCTATAGCACCCACAGAGTCACCAGACCAGCATTTAACCAGTCACCCTGCCCCCAGCTGCCCTGTGGTCCTAACAGACATGGAAACTAGTTCCCTCAAGGGCCTCCATGAATTCTTTTCTGATTGAGTACCCTGAACACAGACAACACTGAGGCTGATAGGAACTCCATCTAGGGCCAGGAACTCTGCTGTCACGTCCCTCCCACACTCACCTCTTGAGATCCTTGGCAGGAACCCCCAGTTTTCTCTTCTCTGGGTCCAACAGCTGCACTGTTTTTTTGTTTGTTTCGGGGTTTGGTTCATTCATTTTGTTGTCTCATCATTTTTGTTTATTCTTTCCTTGAATTTTGTGCTTTCTATCTCTACTTTTTTCCTTCTTTTTGTCTGTCTTTGATTTCCTCTCTTCTTTCCCATTTTTTCTTTGATCTTTCTTTACTACTTTTACTCTCTTTGGCCTTTCATCTTCCCTCTCCCTGGTTTATCTAAGGGTTATTTTTACTTGTATTTCTTCCTTTTATTTTCTGTTCTATAGCTGCATTTTCTTACACCTCTATTCTCTTTTTATTATATTCTTTTTCTAGGTCCCTGTCGGTTGTCAGTTCTTTATTCTCTTTTGCTGTTCTCTCTTTTCATTGTTGCTTGCTTGCTTATTCTGTTTTGCTTCTTGGTGTGTGTGTGGTTGGAGATGGGAGGGCTCTCCTCTTTCCCATCCAACAGGAGGCAGCAACCATGTCTATATACAGACCAGCCACAAGTGGACACTCTGCAGCTCCATCCACAGGGCGAAAGTCAAGCCCAGTGCCTCTACCAAGTGATCAACAATACCAGCTACAACCATCCAAACTGGCCCTAAACTGAGGCTCACATATGGTGACCATGCTTCCATTCTCTAACTATACCTACAGGAGGCAGTTGGTGAGAGCCTAAGGACACATCAACATGCATCATCAATTAAATACAAATATGGAAACAACACAATATCCCAGAGGCAACAGACTTTTTTAGCTCACATCAAGAAAAAAATTAGACAATGGCACAAACAAATGACTAAGATGCAGATCCAAAACACGTTTCTGAGGAAGAAATGGAAATGGAACTAATTGAAAAACAATTCAAAAGAATGACATTTAGGTACCTACAAAGGACTAATTGAAAGATTGATGAAAGTATGGAGAACACAGAAAAAACTTAATAAGAACTCAGAAAAAAAACACATTACAGGAACAAACAGACAAAATAAATGCAAATTCTAAAACAAAACAATGCAATTAGAAAACCGGAAGCTTAATACTAACATTTTCAGAAATGGAAAATACATTAAAAGGCCTGCAAAGGAGTATATTCAAAGCAATGGAAGCCCACAGTAGTGAGCTTGAAGATAAACCTCTCAATATTATTAAGTAAGAAGAACAATGAAAAAAGTCTGAAGAAAGCCTAATAGTTATATGGGACACCATGAAGAGGAATAACTTTCAGGTGATCAGAATTCAAGAACAGAAAGAGACAATAAAAAGCACAGAGAAAATAAATTGCTGAGAGTTGTTGGAAGAAAGCTTTCTTACCATCCTGAAAGATGAGAGGATAAATATACAAGAAGCTGAACAGACCCCAAACAGGACGGATCCCAGAAGAAAATCATCAAACGTACCATAATTAAACTTTCAAAAATCAAAGACAAGGAAAGAATCCTGAGAGCAACTCAGGAAAAATGAAAAGTTATATACAAAGGAGAACCAATAAGACTTAAGTTCTGATTTCTCAGCAGAAACCATGTAGGTGAGACGACAATGGGATGGCATACACAAAACTCTAAAAGTAAAAAATTTCCAACCAAGAATCATATACCTAGCAAAGCTGTCCCTCAAATATGATGGCGAAATTAGGACATTTTCTGAAAAACAGAAATTAAAGCAATTTGTAATACAAGACTAACTTTACAAAAAATACTAAATGATGTTCTTTAGACTGAGAACCAACAACAGCAGACGACATTCTGAGATTACCATACCTGAAAACAACACCCAGAACTTAATCCAGATATAGAATTATTTAAAGTAAAACAAACCTATGAGACCAGATATAGGGAACCAGAGACATCAATTTATAATGAAGTCAACTACAAAGCATAGATACAGAGCTTTCAAATAGCAAGAAAGTAAAGTAGATTTCAAGGTAAAACAGTCTGTTTTAAACAAGGAAAAATTAGTAAACTACAGAGTAACCTCAAAGAAAATGAATATGGCTTCAAATAAGCTAAAAAAAAGAGAGGAAAATCAGAAAGCTTTAACAGACATTAGCACAACAGAAAGGAAGAAAATGAAAAGAAAACTCACAAACAAAAGGAACTCAGGACCCCAAATTATGTGGACCAAAGAAACCAGCAGCATCACAAAAAGACACACAGTAAAATGACAACAATCAATTCATACCTATGGATAATTATACTGAATATAAATGGATTAAATGTACCAGTCAAGGGACAGAGAATAGCAAAACAGATAAGAATACAAGATTCTCCAATATACTGTTTACAAAAGACACATCTTCCACAGAAAGCTAGAAATACAATAAAAATCAAAGGATGTAAAAAATATATATCAAGTTAATGATGATATCTATGCCCCCAGTGAAAGAGCCTCAAAATACATAAATCAAACCCTAATAAAGAAACAACTCAACAACAGTAGTAGTAGATTTTAATATACCACTTTTGATGAGGGCAGAACAACTAGAAAGAAATTCAATAAAGACAAGGATGAACTAAACACCACAATTAACCAACCTGAACTCACAGACATACATAGAGCACTCAGCCCAGAAACAACACTATACATTCTTTTCTAATGTACATGGAAAACATGTACATGAACATTCTCCAGAATAGACCATATGTTAGGACACAAAGGAAACTTCACAAAGTTTTTAAATGTAAAAATACTACAAAAGCATCTTTTCAAATCACAGTGCTGTAAAATCAGAAATCAATAATAGGAAGATAAAGGAAAATAAATCAAATACATGGAAATTGAACAACACCCTGTGTAAAAGCTACTGGGTAATAGATCAAATAAAAAATGAAATTAAAAACATGTCGTGACTCAAATGAGAATGAAAACACAATTTTCCAAAACCTTTTGGACACAGCAAAGGCAATGTTCAAAGGGTGAATTAAAGCAATAAGCGGAAATGCCTAAAATGAAAAACGAATCAAAATCAATACCTTAACCAAACATCTTCAATAATTAGAAAAAAAGCAGCAAAGTAAGCCTATAGCCACCAGAAGAAAAGGAATGATAAAGGTTAGAGCAGAAATAAAGGAAATAGAAAAAAGAAAAACAACAGAAAGAATCAACAAGACAAAAAGTTGGTTTTTTGAAAGAGTTAATAAAATTGACAAACCATTGGCAAATCTAACAAAAGAGAAGAAAAAGAAGACATGAATAACACGAATAAGAAATTAAATAAAAAGGATAATAACAGAATACTATGAAGAACTGTACTCCAACAAATTTGAAAACCTAGATGAACAAGTTTCTAGAAACACATGCTCTGCTTAACCAAACACAGGTTGAAGCAGAAAACTTGAACAGGTCTATAACTAGAGAAGAAACTGATCAAGTCATTAAAAACTCCCAAGTAACAAAAAGTCCAGATCCAGAAGGGTCTACTAAACATTGAAAGAAGAGCTGATGCCAATTATACTCAAATTATTCCATAATATAGAAAAAGATGAAAAACTCCTGAATTCATTTTATGAAGCAAGCCTAACTTTAATACCAAAGTCAGCAGGCAGACATCCCTAGGAAAGAAAATTATAGACCAATATTCCTCATGAACATAAATGTAAAAATTCTCAACAAAATGCTAGCCAATAGAATCCAACAATACATCAAAAAATAATATTATCATGACCAAGTGGAATTCATACCAGGTATTCAGGTTCAATATTAGAAAAACAACCTACATAATCCACCACATATATAAAACAAGGGAAAATAATCACATGATCATATCAATTGATGCAGAAAAGGCATTTGACAAAGTCCAACACTCATTGCTGGTAAGAACACTCAAAAAAAAATAGGAATAGAAGGGAAATTCCTCATCATAATTAAGGGCATATGTACAAAACCAACAGCCTATATCACTTTCAACTGTGAGAAACTGAAGTCCTTCCCCTTGTGAACCAGACAAGGATGCCCTTTATCACCATTCCTATTCAATATTGTGCTGGAAGTTTTAACTAAAGCTACCAGGCAGGAAAGAAAAATTAAAGGCATCCAAAATGGAAAAGAAGTAAAACTCTATTTGCAGACAATATGATCCTATACTTAGAAATCTCCCAATGATTCCACAAGAAAATTATTGGAACTTATCAATAGATTTGGCAAAGTGGCAGGGTATAGGATCAACAACAAAAAAATCAATTGGATTCCTTTATACTAATAAAAAGAGCTCTGAAAAGCAAATCAGGAAAACAATACCATTTATAGTAGCCACCCAAAACATGAAATAATTGGAATAAATCTAACTAGAGAAACAAAAGATCTATGCAAAGAAAATTACAAAAGGCTACTACAAGAAACCAAAAAAGACCTGCAGAAATGGAGGAATATACTGTGCTCATGGATAGGAAGACTAAACATTGTGAAAATGTCAACAATACCCAAAGCAAACTATAGATATAATGCTTTCCCAATCCAGATTCCTGATTAGTGGAAAAACTAATCACTAACTTTATATGGAAAGGAAAGAGACCTCTGTTAAACAAAATCAATTGGAAAATCAATTTTTTTGTCTTCTCTGGGCACAACACTTCAACTATTTACTTGGTGATTGAAGTTGTTAAGTGCCATAGAGTTGTTTCCAACATATAGAGGCCCTATATAGGGTTTCCAAGGCTGTAAATCTTATTAAAGCAGAAAGCCTCATCTTTTTCCCACAGAGTGACTGGTAGATTCGAACTACTGACTTTGCGATTAGCAGCCCAACTCATAATCCATTATGCTACCAAGGATTCCCTGGAACAGCCAACACAGACCTACAAAGAGTGACAAGTGTCTCAAAACATCATTTTCTTTTAGACATAGCAAGAGTTCTAATATTTTTATTAAGATGAGGATATAAGGTATCCTCCTTACAAATCTTATCCCCATCTCTTTTCACCAGACCCATCTAGACAAGATGACAGCTATTCAGTGGGGACTCTTTCTTTCTCCCCATACTCTGAAGCTAAATTCCCTCTTGAAACCTTGTAAGCCAGTCACTTCGTGCCTTTATTGCCCCCTCATTTTAGATAGCCAATGTCTAAGTTGCCCGTTCCTATCTACCCTGTGTATAGAGTGGATAGCATTGAAACTTGACTTGAAGACTCTTTCCCTCTCTGTTGGTATTTAGAGTAACTACCGCTCTGAGTATAGGTCAGGTTCATCATGAAGATACATCATCTGTCACTGTAGCTGTTCCAGTCTGCTTATCATTTCTAGTGGGAATGTCTCATCTCATAAGGTTGTAGATGGGACTCAGGATTTTTTGTTTGTATGTTTTTTAAAAAGCTAAAGTGGATAGAGAAAAATACTGTTAACTGATGGTACATGGAGGGGATTATAATCAATATAAGGAAACAAGGTATATGACTTGTTGAATGTAAAACTGATGATATGCCCTGTAAACTTTCACTCAATCCACAATAAAAACCTTAAAAAAAAAAAGAAAAAGGGTATCCTCCTCCTATTTAGAGAAGTAGAATTATTATGAAACTTTACAAGCTTACACAATATATAATAAAAATGACAATATGGTACACAGAAGGGAGTAAACAGTCAGAAAGATGATTAAATCCATTTGCCTATATATGTATATATATTTTTTATTTTAAATTTTTTTAACTTGTGGGATAACATCAAGAACATCATACAGGAAGAAAGCAAACAGTCATTAAGAAGACAAGAAAGAAGGAAAAGATCAAACTGGATGTCAGAAGAGACTCTGAAACTTGCTTCCCAGCATAAAGATTCTAAAGCAAATGGAAGAAATAAGGAGGTACAATAGATGAACAGAATATTTCAAAGGTCAGCTTGAGAAGACAAAGTCAAATATTACAACGAAATGTGCAAAGATCTGGAGTTAGAAAACCAAAAGGGAAGAACACGCTCAGCATTTCTCAAGCTGACGGAACTGAAGAAAAAATTCAAGCCTTGACTTTCGTTATTGAAG
>NW_006408568.1:4045248-4056142 GCF_000296735.1 Chrysochloris asiatica | reverse complement strand
AGCCAAAATACTCCTTGGAGGCCAGGATGGCCAAACTTCGTCTCTCATACTTTGGACACATTGTCAGGAGGGACCAGTCACTGGAGAGAGATATCATATTTGGTAAAGTGGAGGGTCAGAGAAAAAAAGGAAGATCCAGCAAGATGGATTGGCAAAAGGCAGCATCAATGGGCTCAAGCGTGGCAACAATTGTGAGGTTACCCTAGGACTGGGCAGTGTTTTGTTCTGTTGTGCACAGGGCCACTATGAGTTGATACTGACTCGATGTCACTTAACAACAACAATGGACTCCTGATGTGATGCTGTAGGATAAGCACTGGACTGCGAGCCACAAAGGCAGCAGTTTTAACCCATCAGCCACTCCTTGGAAACCCTATATAGGGTTACTATGAGTTGGAACCAATTTGACGGTACTTAACAACAATAACAAACAACAACAATAGCATCCCCAAAGGAACCTGGTGGTGCTATAAGATAAACATTGGACTGCTAACTCTAAGGTCAGTAGTTAAAACCTACCAGTTGTTCTACAGGAGAAAAAGATAAGGCTGTCTGCTGTCTCAGAAACCCTCTATGGGTTTGTGATGATTAGAATGGAATCAATGGCAGTGGGTTTGGCTTTTGGTAAGGCAGTACCATAACAGATTATTCTCATTTTCTAGTCCCATTGTTTTCTAAGGGAAACTGAGAACCAAATGCATTTAAATCAGCGTATTGCTTAAAATTTCCCTTTTTGTGACTGATTAATCAGTCACACACAAAAAAATGTGATTTTATTTTTCACAATTACAGAAATTTTACATCAGCAACACACAGAAAAATTTATTTTGATGTCATGGATGCTCCAAAGTATTAAATATATGTTTTTAAAGTAATGAATCTTATTAAGTTCTGCATTATTAAAATAGATTATTCAGAAGGAATGTGTCTTGAATTCATATTATAATTTTGTAGCATTGCTAGGAGACAGGATGAAAAAGTCATGCTTTAAAATAATCAATGCTAGCAATGTTTAAGGGGCTCTGGTAGCGTAGTGGTTATGAGTCGGGCTGCTAACCTCACGGTCAGCAGTTCGAAACTACCAGCTGTTCCGCAGGAGAAAGATGAGGTGTTCTGCTCCCGTAAAGATTTATAGCCTTAGAAACTCTATGTGGGGTCGCTATGAGTCGGAACTGACTCCTCGGCACATAACCACCACTAGCAACATTTACTTTGAAGAAAAATAAAAAGTCATAAAAGTATTATTTCTGTATGATATTAAATAATCCATTTAACAAACTCAAATCTAATTAAAATTTCTTGTAATAACTAATTTCATTTTCCTCCTAGTACAAATATACTTACACAATGAATTGAAGAGACTATGAACTTAATTACATAACAGGGCAACAAATAGGAACTGGAAAGGGAGATATGGCAGAGTAGTTACTAGCTTTGAAATCAGACTTTCTGGTTTCAAATTCCAGCTTGTTCCTATTGTGTGTTATTTAACTTCTTTACATCTCAGTTTCCTTGTCTGCAAAACAGGGATAATACTAGAAGGGTTTTAATGAGCCTTGGTGTGGTGCTGTAGGATAAGCACTGGACTGGTAACCACAAGGCTGACAGTTCAAACCCAACTGTTACTCTACTCTACTGCACAAAACAACAATGGTGATAATCAAATGACATAAGATACCAAGACATTTGCATAGCACCTGGAATTAAGCAAGCCCTCAACAGGAGCTAGCTACCCCTCTTATCAGAAACAAGAATGCTTAAGGTCAGCATAATATATCTTGGGAAATCATTTGTATAGTTCTATAAATGTATGATGACATGCAGTTGAAATGACAAATTTAAGTATTATAAAATTAATTGTTAATGTTTAAGATTTTTCTATTTTATTCTTTAATTTTACTGGAAATAAAAACAAACTGCTCTGCAGACCATCAAATTTGACATGTAACATTTAATTATGATATTGTAAGAAATTTGAAATACCTTTCTCGTAATTTTTTAAGCTCCACATCTCTTTCACCAATCAGTTCTGAGATACTAACGAAGTAATTATGTTCCAAATTTAGGAGCGTTTCCGAGGCAGGAGAATGGATTAGGTCATGGTACACATCTGCAAAGTCTTCATCCCAGCTGGGCTCTTCCGGCCTTGCGTGCTCTAATGTGGTCTACAAGATACACAGGCATTTTTATACCATAATATAGTTATTTTTATTTGACACACTACTAGAAAAGTATGCATACTATAGTCAGGCATGGACAGAAAGATCATATATACCAAGGGGCTTCAAACATTCCATTATGTATTCATTCCATGTTCTACGAACTTTTTGAAGCCCCCTTGTAGGTATGTACTTTTATATATGCCATTTAGAATTATATAAGAGCACAGAAAAAATACGGAAAGATATAAGCAAAGTTGTTAATATGAGTTACCTCAGGGCAGAGATGAGGGTGAGTTGCTAAGTGAAGGAAAGAACAAGTGTCCTCAGTTAAAAAAAGAAAGCACGTTATGATCCCATTTCTGTAAAATAACATACATGCACACACACACACACACAGAAAGGAATGGTCAACTAACTGCTAATGGTTCCTATTTCAGGGCAGGGGGATTTCTAAAAACCTTGACTTTCTTTATATTTTACTGTGTAATACAAAAATTTACATGTGCTAACTAATCAGAAAAAATACTCATAAATCAAAATCTTGAATTTGGCTAATCAACAGGCGAATGTTTCCCCTTGTGTCCTTTCCTTTATTCCTCAATCAATTCCCAGATCATGAGGGAAGAGTTTATGACGACTAGCTGAATCTAGAACTTGGGTTTCATCTACTCTATGTCTCTGCACAGAGGAGCTCTGGTAGCGTAGTGGTTACGAATCGGGCTGTGAACCTTAAGGTCAGCGGTTCGAAACCACCAGCCGCTCCACGGGAGAAAGATGAGGCTTTCTATTCCCGTAAAGATTTACACCCTCGGAAACCCTGTACAGGGTCGCTATGGGTCAGAACTGATTCAACGGCACTTAACAACAACAACAACATGTCTCTGCACACCTGAAGTCTCATTCTGATAACTGTTCCACGTCTCTGGAATCTGGCACTGTTCTAGGATTGATGATCATGCTTCTTAACCTCTGTTCAAAATGAACTTCAGACTCCGGCTGAAACTTTGTAAGAAGGAGCCAGTGCAAGAGCAGAGAGGCCATACAAAACTGTAACGTTCTGTAACTCCACTAACCAGATCACAATAACTATAGCAATTTGTAGTACCAACTTTCAGTTCTGCCTACCGCAAGCCTAAAGAGAAGCTACCCACATGAGAAAGTAGGCTGTGTTTTCCTTGCCATTCTTGTTACTCCCCCAGGAGAGAGATGAGACTAAAAAGTGGACTGTGAGAGTACTGGGGTGCTAAGCAATGGACTGCAAAGAGAAGCCTGGTCCATAGCTGAGCTGTGATTGCTCCACCTCCACCTGCAGGCACAAAGTCCTGGGTTTTTTTTTAACCATTTGGTACCCCTTTATCTCTCATGTTATTGTTGTTAAGTGCCATCAAGTTGGTTCCAACTCATAGCTACCCTGTATAGGATATCCAAGGAGCAGCTGATGAGTTTGAACCACTGACCTTGTGGTCCAGTGCTTTATCCCACAGCGCCACACCAGGACTCTACAGCCATCTTAACTAAATAACCTGTCATCTCCCCTCAATCACTTAAAGCTTTGGTACTAAGTTCACAGTCTCAAATTCTGCTATTATCCTGGCTCACTTCAATGTCCACATAGACAACTCACCTAAGGCCTTGTCTTCTTAGTTCCCTGAACCCCTCATGTTTTTTTTTAAGTTTTTATTGTGAATTATGTGATAGTTTACATGGGAGAACACCAACTTTACATTTATCCTATCCTATATCATTTCATTGCAATGATTACAATCCCCTCCATGTATCATCAAGCAACCAAAGGGTGTACCCTGCAAGCCTGCCCCCTGGCCGTCAGCACACAGCCCCTCTCCCTCCATGAGTCCAGAGTCCTCAGTCTCTCCATCTCTCCACGTCATCATCTCTGCCTCCATCTCTGGCGTCACTGCTTCTCCGCTCTTCTCCCTTGACGGTCCTAGGGACCTTCACTCCTGGACTGCAAAATCAACCACTCCCCTCCTTTTGTTACAAAATGTCTACCTTTACAATTCTAACACTCACAGTCAGACCTGATAGCAATCATTCACTGTTGTACCACAAGAGTCTTATCCCCATCCCCTTTTATCAGCCCCTGTCCAAGCAGAGTGGAAACCATTTAGTGGAGATTCTACCTTCCCCCGCCTCCTCTGGAACTAGGCTCTCTCTTGAAAGCAAGCCAGTCACTTCTTGCCTTTGTAGCTCCCGCTTTTGGATAGCCAATGTCCAAGTTGCCCATCTCTGCCAACCCTATGGACTGAAGGGTGAACCCATCTTTAATAAATTCTCTATTCCACCTTAGTATCCAAAATATGACGGCTCAAATTCTAAAATTTAAACCTGAATTGAATTACTTACTGTATGTGGGTGTTACACTGGGTACATATTTCCAATGCCCAGTGTATAACCCACATATAGTATTTGTCAAAAAAAATATAAGAATGAAAAGTAACCATTATCTTCTTATCTCCACTACCACTTTTTTTTTCTTTCTTTTTTTAAGAGTCCTGGTGCGGTGCTGCAGGTTAATGTACTAGACTGCAAGGTCGGTTTGAACTGTAAGGTTGGCAGTTCAAACTCACCAGCAGCTCCTCAGAAATCCCATACAGGGTTGCTATGAGTCAGAACCAACTCAAAGGTACTGAACAACAACAACCACTTTTTTAGTCTAAGCTTTATTTCTTCCCTCTAACTGTAATGATCTTCTAACTTTGTTCTCTTCCAAGCCATTCTTCACACTATCACACTGAATAACGCTGACCATACTGATCTTTCTGAAATGCAGATATGAGCATTTCATTCCCCTCTTAAAATCTCTTCAATAGCTGCTCATTGCCCTTAACATTAAGGCAAAATTCAACATGGCTTGTAAAACTTTTCTGTAGTCGTTCTGAACATTTTTAAGTTTCTCTAATGTGCCACGGGCTCACCACTTCCAGGCCTTTGTGCATGCTGCACCCTCTGCCCATTGTTGTTAAGTGCCACCTGAGTCGACTCCCACTCATAGTAACCCTGTATAAGGCTTCCGAGGAACAGCAGATGGTTCTGAACTGCAGACCTTATGGTTCCAAGCCCAATGCTGATTCTACAGTGCCACACCCTCTGCCTAGAGTATTCTTTCTCTACTTCCCCACCACACCATCACTTAGCTACTTCTGCTTTTCTTCATGTCTCCGTTGAGTTACCCTCTCCTTTGAGAAGCTTTCCTTGACTTCCCTAGACTATAGAATATGTGTACCTACTTTCTTCTGTAGAGTGGCTCTCATAATACTTATAACAGTCCACTGAATTTAAGTATCTACCTCCCTGCTAGATGTAAACTATGACAGCAACGATCACATCTATTTTGTTTTCTGCTATATCCCAAGTGACTAACACAGTATCTGATAGGCAATGGGTACTCAATCTGTGTTTGTTGAATAAATGAATGAATGAATGAATACAAGAGATCAGCGAATACTGAAAAAGCAGATGGGACACCACCAAAAATAAATAGCCCATTTCACAATCTGACCAAGTGGGCCCTGTTTGGCTTTCCTTCTCCATCCAAACTTATCTTGCATTATTTTAAAGAAAGAAATAGAATCCAATAGCAAAAGATACAATAGTGATTAAAACCAATAGACTCTCTGACAGGAAACAAGAAAAGGAAATGTACAACAAAGTAGACAGTAGGTACATGACATGCGCATTTCAACAAACCATCATAAGCTCCTTGTACTATAGGGGTTCATCAATCAAAGTAGAGCTCTGTGGCTCAAGGCCAGCAGTCCTCTTCAACTTCGATACTTCGTATCAAAGTAGCACATTCAGTACACCTCTGCAGTAATGGGACACACAGCCCACCCTTTCCTGCCCTTCCTTACTGCATATAATGTACATTTATAATGATGAGCCGGGCCCTTCAGGCTGCTAGAACTCAATTGTTTATACTATGTTTAAGAAACCAGGAAATGCATATTATGTTTTTAAACCGTCTTCATCAAAAGGCAGTGAGGGTAAATGTTTCCTGTTTTAAATGTTAACATCTGAAATATCTAATAAAGCCATTTACAGGAAACTAAGTTCATTCCTGCATAGTCCTAGGTAATTGGTATTATCCTAAACATAATGCAATTTCACCTCCTTATTGATGCTCCAAGGAGGTGGCATAGCGGATTAAGCATTAGGCTGCTAACTGCAAGGTTAGCATTGTGAACACACCAGCTGCTCCTAGGGGGAAAGATGAACTGTCTGCTCTGGTAAAAATTTACAGGCTCAGAAACCCTGCGGAGCAGTTCTACTGTGTCCTGTAGGGTTTCTATGACTTGGAATCAGCTTGATGGCAATGGGGTGATGATGAGAAGTTACTGAATACTGTTTACCCATTACAGAGATGCTGTAGTCCTTGCACTGAGACTGAATTGTGCCCCCAAAAAGCATGTGCTTACAATCCTATTTTGGAATGGGCTGTTTTTATCAGGTGAATGAGACAGAATTTGTATAGGGTAGATCTTGAATCAGTATCTTTTCAAATTCAAAGGAGATTAAACAAACAAGGGAGAGCAGCAGAGAGAGAGGAACAGAAGCCACAGGACGATGGCCTAGGAGCAGAAGTTCAAAGAGATAATAAGTTGAGAGAGAGAGAGACAGAGAGAGAGAGAGACAGAGAGAGAGAGAGACAGAGAGAGAGAGAGAGAGAGAGAAAAAGAGAGAGAGAGAAAGCTTCCCTAAGAGCTCACACCCTGAATTCAGACTTCGAAAAGCCACCCATGTATGGTATTTGTTACAGCAGCACTAGAGGCCTAAGTCAGGCCTTTTCTGGCTCACCTACAAACCCTATCAATCTGCTGCTGGTTCTACTTGGATTCTTTTTATCTTCACTGTGCTGTAGCTTCTAACCTCTGCTGGCTTTTGTCCAACTACAACATGCTTCCCCTCTGCATTCCTCTTTTTTTGTGGTCCCTGATTCCTAGATTTTTGAGCTCATACTGAGCTGTTTGGTTTGTATAAATTTCAGAGCCAGTGATAGCTGGATCCAATTTTGTGGATAGAGTAATTTTTGGATTTTCTTGATTATTTTCCTCTCAATATTTCCTTTTGCTCTGAGTAGATGCTTTGCTTTCTTTTTCCTTGCTTCTTTAAGTACCAACCAAGTACTATGGTTCTACAACCATATGGTCACTAGAAAGCTCCACTCTACATACCAAAAGATGTTATAAAAATTATTCTGTATCTATTGTGATTGCCTAGGGCAAGCATAGAGTACTTGCTGAACAGATACTTGTTGATTTTCACTATAAATCTATACTCCAATCAATACAAAGTTATTATTTTGTTATGCTATTGTAAATTAATATCATTAATCTAGAATAGCATCAAATATTATCTCTTTTTTTAGAGTAAGAAAAGCCATGTTGTTGTTAAGTGCCGTTGAATCGGTTCTGACTCACAGTGACCCTGTATAGGGTTTCCGAGGAGTAGTCTGTAGGTTTAAATTGCCAATCTTGTGGTTAGCAGTCCAGTGCTTATCATACAGTGTCACACTAGGACACAAAATACTGGCTGAATAATGAAGTACAAATATTCTTTTAATACATTTTACAGCTTGATTGCATTTAATCAGTAGAAAGATAAGGTTTATTTTAATTGTTATTATCATAGACATTTTAGTATAATAAAGGTTTTTAATATTTAACTTAATGTATGTAAATGCTGTCATTAAATTTTTAAAGCAATTTTATTGTGAAACAATTCACATATCATGTAATTCATCAATTTTCCTACACAATTGAATAAATACTGTCATATTTTAAATGAACTAGGAAACCTTGCTGGGTGTGGAGTAAATTGAAAATCAGAGCAAAGTGAAATGTTGAAAGACAGCTAGTTTCTTTCAAATTCTCACAGACAGAATTTGCTTAGAGTGGGATATAATTCACTCGTCGTGGTGGTGGTGTGCCATGGAGTTGGCTGTGACTCATAGTGACCCCGTATAGAGCTTCTGAGGTTATAAATCTTTATGGAAGCAGAAAGCCTCATCTTTCTCCTGCGGAATGGCTGGTGGTTTCAAACTGCTGACTTTGAGTCTAGCAGCCCTACTCATAACCACTACACTACCGGAACTCCTGATTTACTCATGGCGGTTTGAAATGATTCATTTATTTGTCTGTTTACATAATTCTGTACCTGGCTAAATGAAATATAAGTGCCATTATGTATCTGTATTGCTCATTATTTTACCAACACCTACTATAAACCTAGAAGGAGCTCTGGTAGCGTAGTGGTTACGAATCCGGCTGCAAACCGCAAGGTCAGCAGTTCGAAACTACCAGCTGTTCCGTGGGAGAAAGATGAGGCTTTCTGCTCCCGTAAAGATTTACAGCCTCGGAAACCCTGTACAGGGTCGCTATGAGTCGGAACCGACTCCACGGCACACAACAACAACAACTACTATAAACCTAACACAGAGTAGATGCTCAACATACTCGCATCAAGTCTAAGACACATCATTTTTTCACATTCCAAGTCTCAGAAATCACAATGCTTATACTTAAAGCTCCCCATCCAAATGAAGAAAGAGATGTTTGATCCTGTGAGTGGTATACAAGGCTGCACTTGGACGGCTTGCTCTGGGCTGGACTTGGCTCATGAGTGCAGATACCCAGAGTTCCCACAGGAACAGGAGATTCTTCACATCAAGGAGCATGCGTGTATCCTCAGAGTACTGGCTTGATAGGAAAGGGGAATTTAGGACCTGGATACCTAAAGTAGGGAGGAGTTAAAGGCATGAGGTGGCTGGCTTATAAGCTTTCATGGAGGTGTTCAGTTAAAATGATGGTTATGGGAAAAGTTTACCCATTATGTATGAAAAAGACAATGGTTAGAAGGGCCAGGGGTGGCCTGTGATGTAGTGAATTATTTAATATATCTCTTCTAGCCTTGTCTTTGTAACTCCCACCAAATGAGTCTTTCCCTGGTAAGTCTGGATAAGAAGCAGATGGGGTAAGACACTGATAGGAAGACATGATTCAGCTGTGATGTCTCCAAGAATTAACTGTGAAAACTTGAACTCTAATGTGGGTATAAAATGAGTGATCTCAGTGGGGGTTGAACACACTTTTGGTCACCAGGACGATGTGGGAACAAAGGAGGAGCCCGTGTTTCTTGTTGCTGGTCACCAGTGTGCGTTTGTATTATCAGGTCATTGTCTCCATAGAATGCTGCTTATAAAAGTTCAACATGAACACTTGATGGCAGGCCAGCCAACAATTAACAGGTCTGGCTCGTCTCTCACCACTATTGTTCAGCTTCTTCTCCTCTGAAACGGAGGGTTCCAGGAGTATCATCCTGATCTTTCTCATTTGGTCTCCCAGGTTGTAGAGGATCTGTGTAGTGTGTCTGCTTCTCTGCTGCCATCTTGAAATGATCTTTAAAAAAGCAGTGCATCGTAACATGATTGCAAGTATGAATGCATATATGCATCATCTATGCATATGTGTATGTGTGCATACTTGGAAGTGAATAATCAAAATAAACTAGTTGTACGTGGTGAAAAAATCCCCCCAAAACACAAAAACAAGTCATCTCAAAAGAAGGAGCTGGGATCTCACTACCGTTAAAGAAGAGCCAGGGGTGGAGCGTGTCCTCTGCACCCTGAGAGCCCTGGCACTGAACCTCTGTGACTCAGGGACACAAAGCTGTGACACCAGAGGGGTGGCAGAGGAGCAGCAGCAGCAGAACCAACAATGAGAGAGAGCATGCGACAGAGCAGTGGGCTCCCCAGCCCCTGCAGCATGTAAAGCTGAGTGACTCTGGGCAGGAAGCTTATTTGTAGAATGGGGAGCCTCCAGGCACTTCTGTAGGGGTGCTAGGTTTGCTGACTCACAGAGTTAGAGCCGGGTGCCTTCAGGCTGAGGCTTAGGGTGGAGTGGTGTGTCCTGTGGGCATTTATCAGAAGTTGACTGGGACCACTAGGCCCTGAGCATTTTCTGATCCTGCACTATAACCTGTTAACCTCCCTAACAAACCTCATAACTGTGAGTATGGTATCTGAGCTCTGTGTGGCCATGGCAACACACTGTTGAACCCAGATGAGAAGCAGAGAGTGTGGTGGAAGTGATGGCTGTGCCAATTTTATTTTCAAGTTGGGAATTACAAAAAGCAATATAAGTTTAGGATACCCAGTTAAATTAGAATGCCAGATAAACAACAAATAATGTTTTATTATAATTACTTTTTTCCTTATATTAAAAAATCTGTTTAACTGACATTCTAATTTAACTGGGTAGACTGCATTTATATTTTTATGTTATAAATATAAAAACAGCCTCTCATTTTACAAAAGGATTTTGTCTTATCTACTGTTCTTGCTAGAAAGAAAGTGGAGCAGCAGCAACATGTACTTAGTATACATGATGGAATACATTTTGATATATCGAGGGAAAAGAATTCTACAATTGTTATGGTATTCTTTCAGAGATTTAAAAAACCTCAAAGTTCAGAATGTACTTGAAATTGGCAATTGGACCTATTTTCTTACCTCAGCATAAGCTTTGGCCCATGTACTTGCCAGCTGATGTAAATCTACTTCTCCTGATTTCACAGCATCTAGGGACGCTTCAGCATCTCTATCATAATCTCTAAGGGATTCTTCTTCTATAAACTGGCTCAGGGCTTCTTTTAAATCTGCAGCAGGGACAAGAGATGCCAGCATTAATAAATGTCAGACACACATAAAGAATATT
>NW_006408568.1:4035567-4044868 GCF_000296735.1 Chrysochloris asiatica | reverse complement strand
GTATAGGGTTTCCAAGGAGCAGCTGGTGGGCTTGAACCACCAACCTTGCAGTTCAAACGGCTTTGCAGTCTGGTGCATTAACCCACAGCACCACACCAGGACTTTAGCATAATAAAAACAAAAACTTGACAGATTTTTGAAGATTACTACACTTAAGCAACCTTCAAATCACCACCACCACCACTACTTTAATGTTGAAGGAGCTCTGGTAGTAGGGTGGTTACGAGTCAGGCTGCTAATCTCATGGTCAACAGTTTGAAACTACCAGCAGTTCCTCAGGAGAAAGATGAGGCTTTCTGCTCAGAAACCCTGTACAAGGTTGCTATGAGTCAGAACTGACTCCACAGCACATAACCGCCACCACCACATTTAAGTGGAAAAGTTTCCTGTATAACTTTTAAGGGTATACTGCAAATGCTTTGAATTTAGAAGAGAAATTGAAAGATTAGTATACTAATGACATACTTCAAATGAGTCACGATTCCTATTTTACTGACACTATTTACATCGTCATAATCAAAAGGGCAGTAGTTCTTAATCTTTATAAAACAGGTGCTGTTGTTGTTAGGTGTTACTATGTCGGTTCTGACTCACAGTAACACTATGTGAAACACACCAAAACACTGCCTGATCCTGCGCCACCCTTACATTTGTTCTTACTTCTACGGGGCATTCTGGCTGTACATCTTCCAAGACAGATGTGTTCATTCTTCTGGTAGTCCATGATTTTATTATTCTGCTCCAACACCATAAATCAAAGGCATCACTTCTCTAGTAGCTTTCGCATGCTTAAGAGGCAACTGAAATACCAGAGTTTGGGTTGGGTGTGCCTTAGTCCTCAAGTGACAACTTTGCTTTTAACACTTTAAAGAGCTAGATCTTTTGTTGCATTCTGCCCACTAAAATACATCATTAGACTTCCTGACTGCTGTTGTGACTGCTATGAGTGCTGATTGTGCATACAAGTAAAATGAAATCTTTAACAACTTCAATGTCTTTTTCATTTCATGCTGCTTATTGGTCCATCTGTGAAGATGTTTGTTTTCTTTATGTTAAGGTGTAATCCATACTGAAGGCAATCATCTATGATCTCCATCAGTAAGTGCTTGAAGTTCTCTTCACTTTCAGGAACCAAAATCTGCACATCACAGGTTTTTAATGAGCTTTCCTCCAGTCCTGATGCTATGTTCTTCTTCAGATACTCCACTTTCTCAGCATACACACTGAATACGTATGGCAAAAGATAAAAACACTGATGCTCACCGTTCCTGATACTAAACCACACAGTTTGAACTGTTTGAACCTTTTTCTGTTTGAACAGTTGCCTCTGGGTCTGTCCAGTTCCCACATGAGCACACCTATGTGGTCTTGAATTCTCCTTCTTCACAATGTTGCACATAATTTGTTATGGTCTATACTGTCCAATGCCTTTGCATAGCTAATGAAGTACAGGTAAACATCTCTCTGGTATTCTCTGCTTTCAGCCAAGATCCATCTAATATCAACAAATGATATCCCTCATTCTAAGTCGCTTCTGAATCTGGCCTGAATTTCTGGCAGCTCCCTGCCGATGTACTGCTGCAACCATTTTGGATTTGTTTTCAGAAAAAACGTTATTTACATATACATTAATAATAAAGCAGATAGCTTGGTGTTACCCGCAGAGTATCTGATTAAGCAGTAAAGGGTGAGGGTTCAAGAATTTGCATTCCTGGCAAGTTCACAGGTTATTCTGCTACTGCGGGTCAGGGGTCACAGTTTAAGACTCCTGCCTTAGACAAAGAATTTAACCTCTCTGTGTCCCAGTTTCCTTTCTGTACAATGAGACTGTGCTAGAAGATGTCTAGGTTCCCTTGTAACTGTAGCCTATATTCTCAAATTATTTTCTCCACATCTACGAGATAGAACATAGACCTTTAAAAAAAAAAAAGGCTCAATACAGATGACTTTATGGAGTTCATTTACGTAATAAAAGCTTATTAAACACTAACTACTCTTCTAGGACATCTCATGAAGTGATGACCAGATCATTCACAGAAGTGGCCAAGTTAGCACTATAATTCTGCAATATCATAATTAGCAATACCTGAAATGGCTTATGAACCCACCCACTTAAATTCGGAGCTTAAGAGTTCTAATCAAGACGCGGTAACTAAATTTTCATTATATAATTTCAATTTTATAGTCAACCTCTTTGTAAACTAGAAAGGCTACAAGGACCACTAGAAGAAAAAAAAAAAAAAAATCAGTAAAAAACATGCCTAGGGAAACTTTCATATTCTTGGAAGACAAGCAGTTAAACACACACTTCACAGTTTATGGTATTTCTAAGGTTTGTGCCTTCTAATCTAAAAGTTCTAGTGGCAGAGAATACAGGGAAGTAATAAAGTGGTATTCCTTGAAATATCAGTCCTCACCACTTTCTATGAAGCAAGGTAAATTGTGCAGCAGCATTAGCCGTCCATGCAAATGACTGGCATCTTCTTCAACAGGAAATTGGAGTGGGACCTTCAGTTCTAAGCATTGACTTCCTACTTTGAATTCATATACAAATTCCCTCTCTCGGTTGCAGAATCTTTCTCTATTTTTCTTCATCTTCTTTGACAGGAATTCTATAGAACAAAAAGTTGTGGGTTACATAAATCCGTTAAAAACAAACAAGCCATGGTGCTTCATACTTGCTGTACCATTTCTAAGAAAGATTTTACTTGTGTGACTCTCAGTCAACTCTTCTAGCTTTTCCCAGATATCTATCCCTGCATTTTCATGTTTTAAGGGGAAAAAAGTATATTTTCTTTAAGAAAACACTAAGCACTGTTTTAAAACCTAACGAAGAAAAATAAAAAGATGCCCAAAAAGTACTTTGCAATTGAAGTCAGTGAAGGAATATGGAAAGAGGTACAAGTAAGGAGTCTTCAGCAAAGATGCATAAAGTGCAAATTGCTACAATTTGATAAACTTGACCTGTACTTATAGATGTTGTTGTTGTTAAGTACCGTGGAGTTGGTTCCAACTCATAGTGACCCTGCACAGGGTTTCCAAGGCTGTAAATCTTTATGGGAGCAGAAAGCCTCATCTTTCTCCCACGGAATAGCTGGTAGTTTTGAACTGCCGACCTTGAGGTTAGCAGCCCGATTCGTAACCACTATGCTGCTACCAGAGATGTAGCAGCTCAAAATACCAACTGAGAGGGAAGGAGTCTTTACATCAAGGGTCAAGTCTATCCTCTCCGTACACAGGGTTGATAGGGATGGGCAACTTAGATATTGGCTACCTAAAATGTGTGGGTGGGGGCACTATAAAGGCACAAAGTTGGTAAATTATAAGTTTTCAAGAGTGAGTTTAGTTTCAGAATGTGTGTGGGGAGGTGCAGAGGTAGGGGGTGGAGGTTAGAATCCCCACTGAATAGTTTTCATCTTGTCTAGACGGGTCTGGTGAAAAGAGATGGGGATAAGATTTTCATGATTCAATAGTGAGTAATTGTTATCATGACTAATTGCGACTGTCACAATTGGAAAAGTAGAAGTTTTGTAACAAAAATTGGGATGTGGTTAATCTTACAGTCTAGAAACGGAGGACCCCAGTACCATCAAGGGTGAAGCACACAAGGAGAATGTGGGACATTATCCAGAGTAGCAACTACACCAGAGAGGGAGGCAGAGATGTAGTCATGGAGAGGGGGAGCGAAGGACGACTTTAGATTCAAGGGAAGAGAGGGACAAAGAGCTGGTGCCCAGGAGGCAGACTTGCAGAATGTGCCCTTTGGTGGTGTAAATTATTATATATGCCTGAGTGGGTTTTTTATTGTTGTTGTTTTGTTTTTTTTAAAGAGCTGAAGTGACTAGAGAGAAATACTATTAACTGATGGTACATGGAAGGGATTATAATCATTGTAATGAAACAAGGTGTATGGTTTGTTAAATGTAAAACTGATGATCTGCCCAGTAAACTTTCACTCAGTCCACAGTAAAAAGCTTTTAAAAAAAAAGATAATAGAAGTTTTCCACCAACTTTTTGAAGCCCCCGTGAATGAAAAATCCTAATTGGTTTCTTGATGTTAATGGAACAGATGTTAGTCTTTTCCCACTGCCTCTTCCCCCAAACCTACTGGCACGGCACACTTCGTCCTCAGGTGACCAGCTTCATCTGTATCACGTCCTCACCAGACTGAGTAGCCTGAGGACAAGGACTGTGTCTTACCAACAGTTGAAGCACAGTCCCTGACATGGGGCACACAGGCTTGAGGCAAGTTATTTGTTGGCTAATGGGAGGTCGTGACTGCAATTCTAAATACAGTAGTTCAAATTCGAAATCTGCCACTGTCTTGCCACCTGAGCAATTGTCATTGGGAATTTAACTCACAGAGCTGTCATAAGGATTAGTCAAATAACAGATGCGAGGCATCTGACAAACATGATGATCAATGTTAGGTGCTCTGGTAGTGTAGTGGTTACGAGTTGGGCTGCCAACCTCAAGGTCAGCAGCTTGAAACTACCAGTGGTTCCGCAGGAGAAAGATGAGGCGTTCTGCTCCCGTAAAGATTTACAGCCTTGGAAACCCTGTGCAGGGTCACTATGAGTCGGAACCGACTCCAGGGTACATATCAACAACCAACAGTAATAACATATGCTCTCTAGGTACATATCAATAGAAAAATCAGTCCACTAATTGCGCTGTAGGATAAGCACTGTACTGCTAACCAAAATGTTGGTGGTTTAAGCCCACCAGTTGCTCCTTGAAAACCCTATACAGGGTCGCTGAGGTGGAACCGACTCGACGGCACACAACAATAACAACAACAAATTGAATATATGTGATGAAGGCAGAGGTAGTAAAGAAAAATTGCAGCAGGGACTTGAAAGTCACAAATATGGATTTATGGTCTAATCTTATTCGGATTAAATACGTTTAATAAAACAATCACTAGCTCTGGTTTCAATCGCTACAACGTTTAGCTTTTCTCTGGTTTAATAAATTGGTATTTTAGCCCCCCCCCGCTTCCCCACCAGACCTGGATATTTTTAGCAGGATTGTTCTAAACACCTTCGTGGATTGCTTCAGGTACAAAAAAAGGAGTGGGTGGACTGGGCCGATCTCATACAGTCAATCGAACGAAGGCTCTGAGGCTCAAATTACTCGGGTAAAGGGAAGGCAGGCTTCCTTAGCCAAGATACTCCAGTCTAGGGAAGGGATCAGACCATTTATTAGGGAGTTGCAGTCTAAAGAAGTTATTCGTTCTTGGTTCTGGGCTCACCTCGCCAAGCTCCAAAGTCCTGAACTGTCCACTCACTCCGAGCTGTCAGCGATCGGCACCACCAGGCTCATCAGCTGACCTAAAGACCTCTTTTTGCAACCAGTAGATCCGTCACGGCAGATTCGTTTACACCTTTTTCACTTTTTTGGCACCTTGTGGAAAACCCATCAGTCCCAGTGTCCTTTGCTCCATCATGGTTCAATTTTATCATTTGAAAAATGTAGGAAGGGGTTCTTCAACAATTATTAGATGTTCTAAAGACAGCGCAAAAAGCCGCTGTCGTGATGAAACTGCAAAGGAAAGCATAGACTCCGCTCTTTTTGACCGTTTGCTGAACAAGGGCGTGAACAAACGAGCTCTTCGCAGAACGCATGCGCTAATGTAAGGCTGGCTAGGAATGATTGGAGGACTAAAGTCGATGGGCGGAGAGCTTTGAGGTTTGGTTTTCGGGCGGGAAATGAAACTGCCATTTCAGCCTGGGAGAACTTGAAAGCTGCGAACTTTCAGCCTAGAAGGGGACCAAAATGCGGCCGGTGCGGTGAGTAGTTAATGGCATCTGATGGGGTTGGAGAAAAGGAAAAGGAAGACGCTTTAGGCAACTTTACCTAAACAGGATTGAGGGGAGAGAGCCGAATAGGACGGATGGTGGGAGTGGGGTAGTTGGTTAGTGGAATGGCCCTGTCATGAAGAAATTATCCAGGCTCCAGCGAGAGCCACTCATTTCTTAGAAGTATACTAGCATGATAGCTTTTTCTCTTTGCAGCGATTGTGTTTCGTTTACCCAAGCAGTCATGGTGTGGGTCTGTAGGATCAGCACTAGATTGCTAACCACAAGGCCGGCGGTTCAAATCCACCAGCTGTTCCTCGAAAACCCTATACAAGGTTGCTATGAGTCTGAACCGACTCAACGACGTATAACAACAACAGGCTAGCATTTGAACAGCGCTTTGCATTTCAATAAGTGTTATTTCATTTGTCCATTATCACACTATCCCTGTTTTATCTAACATTAAAACTAGGCATAAATGCTAATTTATTTAAGTCTTAAGCTGGACAATGATCAAACCTAAGTCATCTGACTTCAGATTCTTTGTGGTTTTCATTATGCTACTATTTGAAACAATTCCTCTACTTCATCATATTTGAATGTAATGGAAGCTTAGGATAGGCCATTCATTTAGTAATTATTGAATGAATGAATAGACAGTAGTTCCTGGCTTTTGACAGTTTTCTGTTCCAATGCTAGTTGGTACTGAGGGAAGTCGAGTACCTACACTCCTTTTGAATATTATTGCCTTTATTTTATTATCAATATCTTTATAAATCTGACCTTTGTTTTGGGATGTTAGAAACATTACATATAAACTCATATATTTTGATATATATATGTGAAGAAGTTTCAAAAAGTTGATTATCAATTGTGGCAGTAACTCTACTTGTGCAAGTTTCTGGATCTGTGGATTATCCCTGGAAATGAGGGTGGGTGATATTTGTTGGTTAGTGAAAGTTATCTGTGTGGTTCTTTTACATGCTTCATCATTGTATGTAGTTATTGTTAAGTTCCATCGAGTTGGTTCCGACTGGTTCCAACTCATAGCGATCCCTGTATTGGGTTTTCAAAGCTTTACATCTTTACAGGAGCAGAAAGCTTCATCTCTGCCGTAGAGCAGCTGGCAGGTTCGAACCACGGACCTTGTGGTTAGCAGTGTTTATCGCATGGAGCCACCACAATCCTTTGTATGTAGCTGTAGAAAGAAAGAAAACCATATTTTAAATAGGATAAGTAAGACATGCTATTCTGTAAGGAGATACTACACTTAAGGTGAGATATAAATGATAAGAAGGAGTTATCCAGGAAAAAAACCTATATAATTGTTGTAGTTGTTGTTAAGTGCCATTGAGTCCATTCTGACCCATAGCGACTCTGTATAGGGTTTCCGAGGAGCAGCTGGTGAGCTTGAACTGCTGACCTTGCAGTTCAAACAGCTTTGCAGTCTGGCACATTAGCCCACAGTGCCACACCAGGATAGTCAAGTTGGTTTCCACTCATAGTGACCCTGTGTATAACAGAATGAAACACTGCCTGGCTTTGAGTCACCCTCACAGTCATTGCTATGTTTGAGACCATTGTCGCAGTCGCAGCCTTTGTGTCGTTCCATCTCATCAAGGATCTTTCTCTTTTTCTCTGTCCCTGTATGTTACCAAGCATTATGCCCTTCTCCTGGTACTGGTCCCTTCTCTGATTGTTGTTGTTATGTGCTGTGGAGTCGTAGCGACCCTGTACAGGGTTTCTGAGGCTGTAAATCTTTACGGGAGCAGAAAGCCTCATCTTTCTCCCACGAACAGCTGGTAGTTTTGAATTGCTGACTGTGAGGTTTGCAGCCCGATTCGTAACCACTACACTACCAGAGCTCCATGTCCAAAATATGTGAGACATAGTCTTGTTATCCTTACTTTTAAGGAGCATTCTGGCTGTACTTCTAAGTTCAGATATGTTTATTCCTCTGGCAGTCTATCATTTATTCAATATTTGCCAACACTGTAATTCGAAAGTATAAACTATTCTTCGATTCATTGTCCAGCTTTCCTGTGCATATGAGGTGACTGAAAATACCATGGCTTGGGTCAGGCACACCTTAATCCTCAAAGTGACAATTTAGCTTTTTAACACTTTAATGAGATCTGTTGCAGATTTGTCCAAGGCACCATGTTGTTTACTTTCTTGACCGCTGTTTGCTTGGGCGTTGATTGTGTATACAAGTAAAATTAAATCCTTGACAACTTCAATCTTTTCTCTGTTTATTATGTTGTTGCTTATTGGTCCTGTTGTGAGGATTTTTGTTTTCTTATATTGAGTCGTAATCCATATTGAAGGATGTAGTCTTTGATCTTCATCAGTAAATGCTTTAAATCTTCCCTTTCAGCAAGCAAGGTTGTGTCATCTGCATATCACAGACTGTTAGTGAGCCTTCATGTAATCCTAACGATGAGTTCTTCATTTTATAATCCGGCTTCTTGGATTATTTGCTCAGCATGCAGATTGAATAAATGTGGTGAAAGGCTACAACCTTGGCACACCCTTTTCCTGATTTTAACTGTGTAGTCCCCCTTTTCTGTTCAAATGACTACCTGTTTGTCTATGCACAAATGTTCTGAAGTTCTCATTTTATGTAATATTGCCCATCATTTGTTATAATGCACACAGTCAAATGCCTTTGCGTAGTCAGTGAAATACAGGTTAATATCTTTCTGGTATTCTCTGCTTTCAGCCAAGATCCATTTGACATTAGTAATGATACTCCTCATTCCATTCCCTCTTCTGAATCTGGATTGTATATCTAGCAATTCCCTGTTGATATACTGCTTCAACTGATTTTGATTTGTCTTCAGCAAGACCAGGAGTCCCCAGGTCTTGCCACACTGCTGGCCAACCAGGTCTCCACCCAGGTTCACAGGAGTCTATTGACTGTCATAGGGCTTAGCTTGCAGCTTCATTGCTGTTTTTCTATCACTACCCCTTATCAGTGACCAACTTGATCACCAGTCAGAGCACTAGTCTGCTCATGTATTCCCATTGAGTCTTAGTCTTGGAAGGGGGTTTGCCCTGAGGGGACCTAACTGCTTGCCTTGATGTCTCCTGGGCGAGCAACTTGCATGTTCTTATAGTAGTCAGTCGGACTGCCATTATTGTTTTGTATTTTTCCTGTCAGTCTTCCAAGAAGTATCTTCTGTTCTTCTAGCTGTTCCAGGCTGATCTGCTTGTCCTTTCCAGTGGAAATTTCCCACCTGAGAAGATTCTGGATGGGGTTCAGGAATCCACCTATGGTCGTATGTAATGCAGAAGCTCCACAGGAAGCCTTCTTCACTGGGCACATTGTAGCCCCATTTTAGGTATTCTAATCAGTTATAGGCAGAAAATGAACTTAGAAGCTTTCTATGATGATATTTCTAGCTATTCTTTTCTCACCCCCTCAAGTGTCTATTTTATAATGGTATGCAAGGGAAACCAAGATTCAAAAGATAGCCAAGCATCTTAACATTATTTCC
>NW_006408568.1:4019814-4034572 GCF_000296735.1 Chrysochloris asiatica | reverse complement strand
AGATCTGTTCTTGAGATGGTCTCTAATTTCAGTGAAATACACTCAAGGCTATAATTTGACTCTCATGGCCTTGTTTTAGTTTTCTTCAGCTTTAACTTGAACCATAAGTCCGGCGGTTCAGACTCACCAGCCTGTCTTCAGAAACTATACAGAGTCACTATGAGTCGGAACTGTCTCAATGGCACTTAACAGCAACAGCAGTAAGTTAGTAAGAATCTTACATTTCTTCACCTTTGGCGTTCGTGATTGATATATAGATTTGAATAACAGTCATATTAGCTTCTCTTCCTTGTAGGTGTGTGTATATTACCCTATCACTGAAAAAATCTTGAAATGTTCTTTTTGACAATGAATGTGACACTGTTCCTCGTCAATTTGCCAGTGTGGTAGACTTCTCATCTTGAGTGGCATCCCATCAGTAAATGAAGGTCCTGAAAGTTTTACTCCATGTCATTCATGTCAGCTCGGCTTTGAGGAGGCAGTCTTCCCCAGTCATTTTTAATGCTTTCCAGCCTGAGGAGCTGACACTATATCAGAAATGTTCAGCTGCTACTTGTAAGGTTTTCAAGAAGTACAATGCCAGGTCCTTCTTCCTAGTGTGTCTTAGTCTGAAAGCCCTACCGAGACTTGGCCACCTTGGATGATCCTGCTGGTTTTTAACATACTAGTGGCATACTTTCCAGATACACAGCAACATGCAGGACACCATAATCTAATAGATAGGAAAGTTGTGGCGTCTAGGTAGAGAGAAGTATAAAAGCCAAGGCCCTGAGCTTGAGCGTGTTTGAGGGACATAAAAAAGGGCTCTAAAGCTATAGGTGGCACCAAGTTTCTGTTGTATGTGGTTTTTTGTTTTGTTTTATATGTGCCTTTTATCTGGTACATGATTGCTGGTCAATAAAAGGATGTTGGACTCCTGGTGTGGCGCTGTTGGGTAAGCACTAGGCTGTTAACCTTCAAGGTTGGTGGTTCAAACCCACCAGGCCCTTCTTGGAAACTATATATTGTTGCTATGAGTCAGAACCAGCTCAACAGCACACAACAACAACAAGTGATGTGTTTAAGTGTTTAGAAGATCTGCATGACTAAGTAAACTAATATCTTCTTTATTGTTGATAAGTGCCGTTGAGTAGATTCCAATTCATAGAGACTCTGTATAGGGTTTTTGAGGAGCAAATGGTGGGTTTAAAGCCCTGACCTTGTGGTTTGTAGTCCAGTGCTTACCCAACAGTGCCACTCCAGGAGTCCAATATCTCATTGAGCAACAAATCATGTATCAGACCGAGTACTTATAGAAGACAAAAGAATACATACAACAGAGACGTAAAAATACCCAATAGCAATTACACAGTATGTAAATGCTAAGTTTTAATCACATGAATTGCTCTTTGTGGGCTATCTGAATTACTTTTCTTTTCCATATCAGTTTTGCTGTCTTTGCTGTCCACCTTCACTCTAACATTTTCCTAGGAGCTTATTCCCCTCATGTTTTGTACACATCCTATCTAAAGTTAAAGTGGAAAAGATGGTGTTAAAACTCATGGATTTTGGTTCTATCTGTACGTTTTCCAGGAAGTGTGGTTGTAAATACTTCAGCTAATGCTAAAGCCTTACTATGAAATGCATATCTTGTTTTAAATTTAAGTATACTTTAAGAAAACTGAAACACATTTTCAGTTACTCAAAACTACTATTAATGGCTTTAAGGAAGGTGGGTGAGAGGTTGACATTTGTGTAAATGAAACCTTTGTGTCTTGGTCATAGGCATAAGAAACCAGTCAATTACTCCCAGTTTGAAGACTCTGACAGTGATGGTGAGTGGAATCATCATGCTTTAAAGATGTGGGAAGTCGTTTACTCAGAATTGATGTGGTGGTGGTGGTGGTGTTTGCTGTCGAGTCAATTCGGACTCATGGCAGCCCTGTGCGTGCAGAGGAGAACTGCTCCATAGGGTTTTATAGAGTCCTGGTGGGGCGCTGTAGGAAAAGCTTTGGACTGCTAACCACAGCAGTTCAAACCCACCAGCCGCTCCTCAGAAACCCTATACAGGGTTGCTATGAGTCAGAACTGACTGAACATCTCTTAACAAGATGGTGTTGATACCACGCTGACAAGAATTACATAGGTTGGTGATAACTGAACAAAACCAGATGAAAGTATGCTTTAGATGTAACCTGCTCTAGATGCGTGTTTCTCAGATTACAGTTTGTTTCCTAACTCTTACCTCAAGAAGGTAAGCACTGTCTTTCTGAAACATAAATGTGTTACTGAATACGATGTAAAATTCCTATTCACTGTCAAATAAAACATGACCTTGAAGAGAGGTTAGGCTGAAGTTATGCCATACTGGGTTACATTTTCACTTATCTCTGCTCTTAAGAGAACTTAGTCAAAAAGTTTTAGAACATTGTGTTAAATTATGTTATAATTCAAAATAGTGTTTTTGTTTTTTTTCTTTCTCAGACCACTAGAGTTTCTGTAAGTCAAACATTTAGTAATTCCTAGGTTTTGAAGAAATTTATTTGGCCTTGGTCATAACCTTAAGTGTGTCTAATACTTGGGAGAACATATTAGAGAATGTAACTTACTTTTTTTATTACTGTTACCAAATATTTATGAGTTGCCAGTTATATTTTGGATATTGTGAAGGGAGAAAGCGGATCACAAAACTTCCTGTATTCCCACATGGAGAGCAGAAGAGAGACAGCATGGGTGGGAGAGTCCTTTCCTTCCATGCACAAGACCTGATTTGATTCCTACCAATGTTCTTCATGTGTAGCCATCCCTCACCAGCAGCGGCATACACGATGCTATGATGCTGGAGTCCTGGTGTAGTGCTCTAGGATAAAGCACTGGATCGCAAGATCAGTTTAAACTGCCAGGTCAGTGGTTCAAACCCACCAACTGCTCCTCAGAAACCACACACAGGGCTACTATGAGTTAGAACAAACTCAACAGCACTGAACAAACAACAAAAAATGATGCTGAACAGTTTTCATTGGAGCTTCCAAGCTCAGATGGACTAGAAAGTCCTGGCAATCTAGGAAATCAGGCAATGGTTTTATCACATTTTACTTGGTCACAGCTCTCCCACCTGTAACTGATGTGAGGGTGCTGTAGGGCTGGACAGGGATCACTATGAGCTGGGGATCTGCTCAACAACAGCTTACAACAATGAGAAGTGACATGGTTAAGACGATGTGAAGGTGCACATACGTGTATCATGCATTTGTTGAAAAGACAAAGCAGCAGTTTTATGTTGTGGTGATTAACAGCAGTGCTACATCAGTTCTGAGTACTGGTAGCGGGTCCTTGAAAGAAGACAAGATACTAGGGTTTTTTTTAGTTTTTTTTATGTTTTATTGTGAATTATGTGATAGTTTACATGGGAGAACATTAGTTTTACATTCATCCTGTCGTATATCATTTCATTGCCATGGTTACAATCCCCTCCATGCATCATCAACGAACCAAAGGGTATACACTACAAGCCTGCACACACACACACACACACACACACACACACACCCGGTTGTTAGCACACAGCCCCTCTCCCTCTCTGGGTCTAAAGTCCCCAGCTGCTCCATCTCTCCACGTCATCGTCTCTGCCTCCATCTCAGGCATTACTGCTTCTCTGGGTAGGGTCCCCCTCTCCGCTCTTCTCCCATGATGGTCCCAGGGACCTCCGCTCCTAGACTGAAAAGTTGATCACTCCCCTCCTTGCTACAAAACGTCTACCTTTATATTTCCAACCCTCACAGTCAGTCCTGATAACAATTATTCACTATTGAAGACACTGGGTTTTTATAAAAATCCTTTCATACCAATTTCCAATATATTAAAATTCCCAAGTATACTTTTTTAACTTATTTAATTTTACAGATTTTTAATGATTACTCATTTTTCTTTAACATTTAAATACTAGCTTAATTGCCTTGTAGCTTTTATTGATTTCATGTTGGGTAGATTGATGTTTTAAAAGATAAAGACCGTTTAAAAAAAAAAAAAAGATGTTGAAACGTGAATGAGAATAAGAAAAGACAAAATACTAACGGTTTTAAAACTGGGGAAATTTAATTTTTTGTTCTTATCTATTAAAACTTTAGCAATGATTTCAACTGCTAAAGAAATAATTTTCTTTCTTTTTATTCAGAAAAAGCAAATTTCATGTGTTGTTATTTTTAATTATATATAAATAGATGATTTTGTTTCTTCATCTACACCTTTAAACAAGAAATCCAGGACAGAGTCAAAGGAGTTAAAACAAGAAAAATCAAAACCTAAATTGAAGAATCTCCAGAAAGAGAATATACCACTACAAGAGAGAACCCCTAAAAAAAGGTGAGAGGTAAGACGTACACAGAATGCACAACATTTGTTGTTGTTATGTGCCATGGAGTCGGTTCTGACTCATAGCGACCCTGTACTGGGTTTCCGAGGTTGTAAATCTTTACGGGAGCAGAAAACCTTATCTTTCTCCCGCGGAACAGCTGGTAGTTTCGAACTGCTGACCCTGAGGTTAGCAGCCCAATTTGTAACCACTGTGCTACCAGAGCTATCAATTTAAAACAGATAACAGATTTGAAAGGAGCTCTGGTAGCACAGTGCTTACAAGTTGGGCTACTAACCTCAAGGTCAACAGTTCGAAACTACCAGCTGTTCCCTGGGAGAAAGATGAGGCTTTCTAAAGATTTATAGCCTTGGAAACCCTGTACAGGGTCTCTATGAGTCAGAACCGACTCCACAGCACACAACCACCACCACCAGCGGTGTGTGTGTGTGTGTATGTGTGTGTTAAGTGCCGTCGAGTCGGTTCCGACCCATAGCGACCCTGTACAGAGTTTCCGAGGGTGTAAATCTTTGCGGGAGTAGAAAGCCTCATCTTTCTCCCGCAGAGTGGCTGGTAGTTTCGAACCACTGACCTTAAGGTTCACAGCCTGATTCGTAACCACTATGCTACCAGAGCTCCTTCACCACCACCAGCAGCAGATTTGAATTTTTGGTTTAAATAGGAATCCTAAGAGTTTTATTTTATTTCTTGAATGTAGAATTCTTGTTAAGTGCCATCAAGTCAGTTCCGACCCATAGCGACCCAGTATGGTGTTTCCTAGGAGGAAGTGGTAAACTTGAACTGCCAACCGTGCAGTTCAAACAAAAACTTGGAAGTCCAGTCCATTAACTCACAGTACCGCACTAGGACTCCTGAATGTTGAATGTTTGTTATTGTGAAGTGCTGTAGAGTCGGTTCCAATCCATAGTGACCCTGTATAGGGTTTCCTAGGAACACCTGGTGAGCTTGCAGTTCAAATGGCTTTGTAGCCTGGCGCATTAACCCACAGCGCCATGCCTCGACTCCTGAATGTAGAATGGGAATGTACAAGTAAGCTCCTTCTGATTGTCTCTCTGACTTGGAAAAAAAATTCACAAATATTTAAGGGAATGCCAATTTAAATACTATGACAATCAGATTTACAAAGTGATATGTTTTGTAATCAATGGACTATTAGTCCGTCATAAAAAGGAATGAAGTACTGATTCATACTGTTGTATGGATGAATCTTGAAAACAGCATGCTTAAGAGAAAAAAGCTAGAAGCCAAAGGCTATATATTGTATGATTCCATTGGTATGAAATGTCCAAAATAATCAATAAACCCTTCAAAGTGCTTCTCAGTGCTTTCTCCTTCATGTAACCTTTCCTATTTCCTGTCTTTGATTTTTCTCCCCTCTTAAATGCCATAGCATTTTAGACGACCTTGACAGGATTTACTAAACTGCCTTACATGGGTTAACAGTATCATTTTTCCCCACCCTTCTTGTTAAATTTGGAGTGCAGTGGCTCTGTATGATAAGCACTGGACTGCTAACCACATGGTTGGGTTCAAGCCCATCTTCTGCTCTGCTGGAGAAAGATGAGGATTTCTGCTCCTGCAAAGATTTATAGCCTTGGAACCCTACACAGGGTTACTGTGAGTCTATACCACCTCAATGGCACTTAACAACAGTTTGTTCAATTATAGACTCCTTGAGGGCACTATTAGCCTAGCAACAGATGTGAGAACATAAATATTTCAATTTAATATGGTTCTGGGTGGTACAGTTTGCACTCAGCTACTAACCTAAAGGTAGTAGTTTGAATCTACCCTGAAGTGTAGAAGAACTGCCTGGCAATCTGCTTTATACAGATAGCAGCCAGGAAAATTCTTTAGAGCAGTTGTACTGTGGAATATATAGATTCAGGTCGCTATGAGTTGGAATTGACTTGACAGCAGCTGGGTTTGGATTTGGTTCCAATAGCTGTCTAAAGGGGAGCGGTGAGGGAAGATTCCAGCTGGACAGAGCAGGTAGTAAGGAGAGACATGACCGTGGAAGAGAATAGCAGGTGCAAAGGCACATAATGCTCCTGTTTCAGATCTCTTATGTTGAATACATACTTTAGGAATCCGTCTATCAAAGATGGTGATGGTTATACTTTTAAAATGCTTCTATGACGTCAGAGCAACTCCTAAATAGTAATTCAGGAGAAGCTGAAGCTTTGCTCTTCAGTGGAGATTGATATTTTAAAACCCTTATTATTTGTTTCTATTATAGGATACCTTTGGATGACAAGCTCTACCACAGAGACTTAGAAGTTGCACTAGCTTTATCAGTGAAGGAGACTCCAACAGTCACCATTGATGTGCCAGAATTGCAAGATGAAAGTAACTTTATTTTCTGTATAACCATTTCTTTGAATGGGCCGTCACAGAGGAAAGAAAATGAAATCCTTTGGACTATTAATAGCGTACTTAGCAGAGGATACAGGTGGAGTCCTGGTGTGGTGCTGTGGGCTAGTCAGACTGCAAAGTCGTTTGAACTGCAAGGTCGGTGGTTCAAGCTCACCAGCTGCTCTTTAGAAACCCTCTACAGGGTCTCTATGGGTTGGAATTGACTTGACGGCACTTAACAACAACAATTGGACTCCAAGGCATTCTGGTAGCATAATGGTTATGAGTTGGGCTGCTAACCTCAATGTCGGCAGTTCGAAACTATAAGCCGTTCTGTAGGAGAAA
The DNA here is from genome assembly GCF_000296735.1 of Chrysochloris asiatica. Classification (NCBI taxonomy): domain Eukaryota; kingdom Metazoa; phylum Chordata; class Mammalia; order Afrosoricida; family Chrysochloridae; genus Chrysochloris; species Chrysochloris asiatica. Next base: position 4,027,521 of record NW_006408568.1, on the reverse strand, counting down.
GACGAGGCTTTCTGCTCCCGTAAAGATTTACAGCCTCAGAAACCCTATACAGGGTCGCTATGAGTCGGAACTGACTCCATGGCACACCACCACCACCACCACAGATGGACTCAAATGTTTACTCAGCTACATAAATCACATCCACACACATTGTGGTAAACACCCAAAGTAAACTTGAGGATGTTAACTATGAGTCTGGGTATTCAAATTGTATTTTGGTACACTGTGAAAATATATTTTATCTATCAAATGAATTGGTCTGCACAATCCAAATCACTTCTTTCCAAATCAGATGAACTAATGATGGTAATTTTTATTTTTGAAGGTTAAAGATACTAATTTCATTAGTAATCTCAGTAGATTTAAGAGATTGGTAATTTCTGGATTTCTCCATAGGTTTTCTTCCTTTGGTTTTTTTTTTTTTTTGTGTGTGTGTGTGTGATGACTGTGCAGCAGATGGCAGTATTGACGTTCTGGAGAGGCCAAAGTAATTCCTAGAAAAGGCATGTGAACTGCTAAAATGTTGCTTGGATTGAATTGTTTTGGCTTAAATTCTTTTAAGTGAGGCGATATTTTTTCTTACTATGTTATTTAACTGGAGTCCTGGTGTAGCGTTATAGAATAAGCATTGGACTGCAAGGTTGGTTTGAACCACAAGGTTGGTATTTAAACTTACCAGCTGCTCCTCAGAAACCCTATATAGTACTGATTCAGCACCACTTAACAGCAACAACATAAAAGAGTATAGAATGTATCACAGAATTTTCTTGGAAGAACCACTTCTCAAAGAATAATGCACTTTATAGTATTGTTGTTAAGTGCCATCGAGTTGATTCCGACCCATAGCGACCTTCTTTGGGGTTTCCAAGAAGCAACTGGTGAGCTTGAACCACTGACCTTGCAGTTCAAATGACTTTGCAGTCTGATGCATTAACCCACTGCGCCACACCAAGACTCCGTTTATAGCATTAGAACTTAATAATACTAATTATCATGACTTGAAGGCCTCTTCAAATGCTGTAGATTGTTTCAAGAATAATCATGTAATGATTGGAGTGCTTATGCTAGCAGAAGCATAGATTTGCCTACCCAGTGATCATAGCTAATATTTATTGAATTTACAGTCTCAAAACCCTGTGCAGGATATTTATTGAATTTACAGCCTCAAAACCCTGTGCAGGGTCACTATGGGTTGGAATCGACTCCACGGTATTTAACAGCAATAATGTGGAGTCGATTCCGACTCATAGTGTTAAATACCGTGGAGTTGATTCTGATGCATAGCGACCCTGCACAGGGTTTCTGAGGCTGTAAATCTTTCGGGAGCAGAAAGCCTCATCTTTTTCCCGCAGAATGGCTGGTAGTTTCGAACTGCCGGCCTTGAGGTTAGCAACCCGATTCGTAACCACTACGCTACCAGAGCTGGCCCTATGATAAGTAATTTCCTTGGGTGAACTTGTTTTATCTCCTATAGTAGCCTTGGAATATTTTTTATCTTCACATAATAGGTGAGGAAATTAAGTATTTGAGATGATAAAGTACTTGTCCTTAAACAGCCAGTTTAAGTGTGCCTGCATTTGAAATTAAGTCTGATTTCAGAGCATAATTTCAACTGATTTCTTCAAGTAAAATCACTGTGCAGCTTGAGTTTAAATCATATATCATTAGCAGCCCTGGTGGTGCAGTTGGTTAAGTGTCAGGGTGGTCTGAGCCCACCAGCAGCTCCCTGGGGGACATTTGAGGCCGTCTGTGTTGCATAAAGATGGATAGCCCCAGAAACCTTATGGCGCTGTCCTGTAGGGTTGCTATGAGACAGGATCAACCCAACAGCAGAAGGTTTTAGATATGCTATTAGATTTGAGCACTCATTTTTTCCTATTTCTAGACATTGATTACGGTGCTTCTGAATTTTCTTTCTTATTTCTTATATGTAGGCATTGAAAAATGTGACAATAATGAAATAGAAGCAATGACTAAGTCTCCTCACATCTCTAATTGTAGTGTAGCCGGTGATTATTTAGGTAAGTTTTTTATATTAATAATACATACTCTTCTCTCCTCCCCTCTCCCCCCAACAGCCCTATTTTTCAGACTTTTCTTTTAATTCCTGAAATTGTAGCTAGAACCAGGGTCTTTAAATTTGAACTCTTGGCTTTTGTGTCCTTTCATTTTATCTTTTTGTTTTTCTGTTAATGCAGCCCCATTTTATTCCCTGTGTGAAGTCACAACTACCCATGGCTTCTAGTCTACAGCAGTTTGTCACTAAAGAAATGGGCCACTTTTTTCCCAACTCCAGCTTGAACATTCTTGGGGGATGCCTAGCTCAGTTTGATTTGTTACTAAATCGGATTCTGTTGCTGGGGAGTGAAATTCTAATATTGATCCAGATTGGGTCACATGATTGGTAATTAGACTTATTACTAGAAGCAGAGGAGGAATGGAGCTGGGAAAATGAAAACAATTGATGTATGTTCAATTCTTGAAGTACCTCATGTCACAGAACAGTTTTGATGTCTCTTCATGCCTCTCCTGAAGATTTGGACAAGATTACTGAGGAAGAAGACTTTCCTGATGTTCAAAGGAAAAGAAAAGCAGCGTCTAAAGCTGTGGTACGACAAAGGGGTTTTTTGGAAGGCAGTGACGGCGACAGTGTCAGTAACTCCGAACCAGAAAGTAGTAAGTTAGCTTTTACTGCAAAATTGGTGGTGGTGGTGTGCCGTGGAGTCAGTTCCGAATCGCAAATTTCTACGGGAGCAGAAAGCCTTGTCTTTCTCCCATGGAACACCTGGTACTTTCAAACTGCTGACCATGAGATTAGCAGCCCAACTCATAATAACCACTATGCTACCAGAGATCAAAATTCAGGAAAACGTTCTTGATGGTCACAGACATAAATAAAGCATTACCCCGAACATTTGGGATGTGCAAACTTGAGAACAGCAAAAGTCAGCCATGGCATTTAGGGAAAAAGCTTTGTCTGTAAGATAACCTTTAAGCTTTGCCTTGAAAACTGAGTAGCATTTTGAAACGCTATAGTAGTAAATGGCATTCCTGGCTGATGGAAAGGCATAGAGAGTGGGATAGGCAACTGTCCATACAAGGTTGCAGGGAAGAATGTTGTAGAAAGGGCTGAAGAAGCAGGCTGGCACGAAATCACAGAGGGTCTCACACCCATTTTAAGAATATAGACTTTTGAATTGTTGTTGTTGTTATGTGCCGTGGAGTTGTTTCAGACTCATAGCGACCCTGTACAGGGTTTCCGAGGCTGTAAATCTTTACGGGAGCAGAAAGCCTCATCTTTCTCCTGAGGAACCGCTGGTAGTTTCGAACTGCTGACCGTGAGATTAGCAGCCTGATTCGTAACCACTACGCTATCAGACTTTTGAATTCATGAAAGATTTTGAGGTTGAAATAATATGATAACCTGTATTTTATTATTTCAGTGGTTTTCAGACTCATTCAGAAATCAGGGCAACTAGAAATCATAGTGACCTGGGCTGAGAGTAACAAGATATATTAGTAGAGTAAAGTGAGTAAACACATAAAATTTATGCTTAATTAGATGCTCTGTTTTACTTGATTTTAGCATGCAATAGGCAAACAATAACAAATTTATTCACTAGAATTTATTCAACATATATTTGAATGCCTTTCAGTTAGCAGTCAAACATTTAATGACTTACATACCCAGGGCTTCTTGTTTGAGGGAATAGCCAATAGAATTGTTGATGAGATCAAATATATGCAACAGAGAAAAGCAATCAAGAATGATTTCTTTATCTGAGTGACTGGAAGTCTCCATTTAGTAAGTTGGAAAAAACTTAGTGGAGCAGCAAGTTTGCTGAGTGAAGGGTTGGTGGTGACTAGAGTCAAGAAACGGGTTTGGGACATGTTAGAGACACCCCTATCATCCAAGTGAAGATGTTAAGTAAATAGTTGAATAAACAAGTTTAGAAGAGAAATCCAGACTAGAAGATAAATTTGGGAGCATCACCATGTTAATGGTATTTAGAAATGAGATGGAATGAAATCGATTAGGGAATAGCTGTAGGTAGAAGAGATCTGTACACTAAGTTCTGGAACACTCCAACATTTATAGGTCAGAAAGATTAGCAAAGGACTTGTGGTCAGAAACATTCAGCAAAAGAAATTGAAAAGAAGTGGCCAAAATACAGAAAAACCAAGAGAGAAAGGGTATTGAAAGGCCAGATGGAAAAACGATTTCAGAGATGAATCTGTGATTAAATGAATTGTTAGGTCTAAAAGAAATGAACCAAATTGACCAATGTATTTGGCAAGGTCAGTGGTGAGGTTGATGAAAGTCAAACCGTGCTGAACTTGGTTTGAGAGAATGGAGGGTGGGGGACTGGTAACAGTGAGCGCAAGACAACTTTTTGAGGAGTTTTGCTTTAAAAGTAAAGAAACGGGATATTGTTTTGAATGGTATTTCCTTCATGTATGTGGAAATGATTTGTTAAAAGGGAGAAAAATAGATGCCAAAAGTTTAAAGAAAAATGAAAATCAAGAAAATGCTATGTGATCTGTTTCAGGTAAAGATTCTGAGGGTGATTCTGATTTTGGTGAAAGTGAAGAAAATGATGAAGAATTCACTGTGAGAAAAAATAAAGTTAAAGAAATTAAAAGGAAAGAAGTGAAGGTAAAAGCCCCAGTAGAAAAGAAAGAGAAGAAACCTAAATCCAAATGTAATGCTTTGGGTAAGCTTGGTCCAAAACACTTACTTTGATAAAGGAAATGCATGTTTGTTCATTGTGTTTTTCTTACCTTTACCTTTGTTCTCCTTAATGCTTTGCCAAGTGTTTATTTGTAGCTAAAATACATTGAAGGAAGCAGAGTGAGATGGCGGAGGGAGGAAAGCTGATACGCATTATGCCATATTTTTCACAGATAGAATGTGCCAACATGTAGCCCTTCCCCATGGCCTTCATTATCTTCATAAGCACGCTGTGCCAGTTTTTTTTTAATTTAAATGTTTTTTGACTAAAGTTGACAGCATAAAGACAAAATTAAGCTAAGAAATAAGAGTTCTGGTGTAGAATTGTGGGCTAACGCAGTCAGACTGCAAAGCTGTTTGAACGCAAAGTTGGTGGTTCAAGCTCACCAGCTGCTTCTCGGAAACCCTACGCAGGGTCGCTGTAGGTCGGAACTGACACAACGGCACAACAACAAGATGAATGTAACCTAGGAGTCCTGGTGTGATGCTGCAGGTCAATGTACTGGACCACAGGTTGGTTGAACTGCAAGGTTGGCAGTTCAAACTCACCAGTAGCTTCTTGGAAACCTATTCAGGATTGCTATGATTTGGAACCCACTCGATGGTAATTAGCAACAATAACAACAGAACCTAGGACTCTTGGTATGGTGCTGTAGGATAAAGCATTGGACCGCTAGGTTAGTTTGAACTCAAGGTGGGCGTTTCAAACCCACCAGCTGCTCCTCAGAATCCCTCTCACAGGGTCACTGCAAGTCAGAACTGACTGTTGTTAAGGGCCACCGAGTCAGTTCTGACTCATAGCAGCCCTGTGTAGCTGTTGGGTTTGAAATGTCGAACTTGTGGTTCCCAGTCCAGTGCTCATCCTACAGCATCACACCAGGAGTCCGCCAGAACTGACTAGATGGCACTTAACAACAACATAGCCTAATGATTTCACTCAAGACAATCTCATAAGGTTTTCACATTCAACAGTTGAGCTAATATGCTATAATTACCAACTTAATGGAAACAGTTTAGATTGTTTGCTTTCTGATTACCCGGGTAGGAGGGGCGGGAGGCAGACCGCCAAACTATATTCATGACCATGGTTTATATCATTATGATCAAAAGTAACATTTTTGAACTATGTTTAGACACCTAGGCAGGAGATTAAAGGAAATGAACAGATAGAAAATGAACAGAACCATACAATTTACCTGTCATCTGGGAAGAGGGTGAATGAGGCTGAAACTCACTTGGAGCTGTCATGTGTGGTTTATGCAAGAGTGCGCTATGCCAGAACTTAATTTCAGTGTTCCCGTATGTTATCTGTGTGGGTGGGTTATTTACATGGTTGCGTTATTTCAGAGAAAAAAGAATGCCTGAAGCTCCACTCCCTACCTGTGCAAGCACTTACGTACTTGTGTACACACACCTCTTGTATAGCCACCTTCTAGGTAGCTGAGGGTCACTTGCATCTTACTAATGAAAAATGGAGGCTCAGAGATATTACGTAATTTGTTGAAAATCTTCCATCTAATAAGTGGAGCAAGATTTTGTCCATTCATACCCTAAGTGCTATCTGCAGGACCACATTTTCTCCAGGAATTGAATAAGTGAGTTTTCCTGATTCTAATTAGTTGCTTTCATGCTTGACTTAGTCTTTGGTTTGTCAGCTCTTTTGTCAGTGTTTAGGGCCCTTTTCTTTCCAAATTAAATTCAATAAGGAACCATTTTTACAATAAAGCTTTTGGAATTTGATATGTCTAAAACAAAAAACCAGATATGATATTTTTAAGTTTACTTATAAAACGTACAATGTATTGGAGTCCTGGGCTGGAGCTTTAGGATAAGCACTGGGACCACAAGGTCAGTTTGAACTGCAAGCTTAGCAGTTCAAACTCACCAGCCTGACTCAACAGCTCTTAGCAACAACAGCAATAATAGATTACTATAAGGTATCATTTCAATTAGGTGGATTTTTCTTATTGATATTTTTATGTCTTAGTTTTTTAATATATATGGTACTTGAAACTGTTGTTGTTTTTGAGTGCTTTCAAGTCGGTTCCAACCCACAGCAACTCCTGTATAAGGTTTCCAAAGAGCAGTTGGTGAGCTTGAACCACTGACTTTGTGGTTCAAACTGACTTTGCAGTCCAGCACATTAACCTACTTGACACTAAAGGTTCCATTATTTAGACTTCCCATTTATTAATGGTAGGAGTTGCTCTTTGTCTTAAATAGCTTGATGCTGAGTACTAAGATATAAATACTAATGAGTCTACTTATCCTTCCCCACTGTATTCTAAATTAATGAGATTTTAGTTACAGTCTTATTTTAATTGACAGATTCTTACGATTTCCGGAAACTAGATTTTAAATATGGGGACCTTGGCAGATAAAGCTGTGTATTAGCTTCCTGTAGCTTTCTTAACAAATTGCCACAATACTAGTGGTTTAAACCACACAGATTTATTATTTTACAGTCCAGCAGGCCAGAAGGGTTCTCCCTAGGCTAGAGTCAAGGTTGTATGCAGGGCTGCTTCCCTTTGTGGAGTGTCTAGAGGAGAATTCAGTTTCTTGCCTTGTCCTGGCTTCCTCTCATCCCTCCCATCATCAAAACCAGCCGGGACAGAGCCTTTCTCACATTGTGTCATTCTGATTCTCAGTCTCCTGCTGCTTCTCTCTCACTTCTAAGGACCCTTCAGGTAAACAAGAACAGCCTCGCTACCTCAGAATCCTTAGCTATTACATCTACTAATGCTGTGCCTTGTAAGGTATAATATACCCACAGGTTCTGTTAGGACAGGGGCATCATTGGGGAGCCATTATTTTGCTCCCCATAACTATGATGAAGTCATTAACAAGTTTATATATGCTTCCTCACCAAGACCCACTAAAAAATAAAAAGAAAGTTTCCATTTCTAATTTGATATTTACCAATTAGAGTCTTTTTTATATACCTCAGAGCAAATTGCTGCACAAAGGAGATGAAT
>NW_006408568.1:3916998-4019714 GCF_000296735.1 Chrysochloris asiatica | reverse complement strand
ATATTATATACATACATAATATTAGAAGTAAAACAACAATTAAGTAGTAGGATAAGGAATTATGAAAAATGGATTATATTTCTCATACCATTAATAATTTATAGGGTAGCCTTTGAGTCTTTCAGTTGTCACACATAATTCCAATAGTCCTGGTGTGGCGCTGTGGGTTAATGCGCCAGACTGCAAAGCTGTTTGAACTGCAAGGTCGGCAGTTCAAGCTCACCAGCTGTTCCTTAGACACCCTATAAAGGGTCACTATGGGTCGGAACTGACTCGACAGCACTTAACAACAACAAAAACAACATAGGATAAGCACTGAACTGCTAACCGCAAGGTCGGCAATTCAAATCATCCAGCCACTCCTTAGAAACTGTATACAGGGTCGCTAGGGCACTTAACGACAATAATATATTGTGGCTATATTTTATTTACATTGATAACTTTAATTAAAGTAAAAATTAAAAACTCACGAGTCATATTTCAAGTGCTCAGTCGCTAATGTGGCTAGTGGCAAGTGTATTGAGCAGTAGCAGATATAAAGCTGCATCATTACAGAAATTTCCGCTGGACAGTGCTAACCTAAGGATACAAATGCTAACATTAGGAAGAGGAGATAGTGGAAATGTTCATTTTCATTTGCATTGGAATACATTTTAGGTATCTCAAAGCAAAAGCAAACATTATCTGGAGTGAATTTCTATTCTATTCTCCCTAGGTTTCCTATCTTGCTCATTCCTCCCCACCCAACAAAAACCAGAACCCAAACCTACTCCTGTTCTTATGTCCATTCTCTTGGTAAACGGCTCCATCAAGCAGAGTGCACAGAAGCACAACTTGAAAATCATGGATTGTCTTCATCACCCACCACATCCAATATGATACTTTCCCTTCATTTTCCACCTTTGTCCAGCCCTTTATCCTTTCCCACCTGGATCACAATAGCAGCCTTCTAAGTCATCTACTTGCCATCTACTGCCATCTGAAAGATGCTTTTGAAACACAGGTTACTCCTGAGGAAAAGTAATAGCTAACTCTTCAGAAATGGTCCCACCTGTCTGTTACTTTCAATTTCCTCCCCTTGAGGTTCCACCTCCAGCCAGTCGGAACCAGTGGCTGGTCCTGGAGCTTGCTGCCTTGCCTGTCTTTGCACCCTCTAATCCCTCTGCCTAGAAAACTGCCCTCATCCTCATCTTTACACTTCAGCCTTGATTCGACTCAGGCCATGCCCTCCACAGCCGCTTCCTGCAGATGAATGCCTACTGTTCATTCCTCTGGAGTCTGCCATATCCCTTGTTGTTGTTGCTAAGTGCTGTAGAGTCGGTTCCGACTCATAGCAACCCTCCCTGTACAGGGTTTCTGAGACTGTAAATCTTTACGGGAGCAGAAAGCCTCCTCTTTCTGCTGTGGAACAACTGGTAGTTTCGAACTGCTGACCTTGAGATTTGTAGCCCGATTTGTAACCACTACGCTACCAGACACACTGCTTTATACACTTTTCTTGACCTTTCTTTCCTTTCCACTAGAATCTAGTGACTGGACCATAAATTGCTTGGGAGCAGGATCCTGATCTAGTTTGTCACTAGTGTGTACAACTCTACTGTATTGGGTTGCAAGTATGGAGCCTGGTGTCTGATCATGGTTCTTATACTCACTCTCTAACCACAGGCAGATTGCTTACCCTTTCTGTTTCTTCATCTGACACTAGAATAGCTAAGACCTGTAAGGGCTAAAGGTCATGTATGTGATGTGCTTACCACACTGCCTAGCATATCAGTGTTCACAAAAGATGGTTGTTGTTGGGCATTCAATAAATGTTTGTTGAATAATAAGAATTTTTCCAGTCTGTGGTACTGTCGGGCATTCAATAAATGTTTGTTGAATAATAAGAATTTTTCCAGTCTATGGTACTGTCTTCTAAATATCTTTGTAAGATTATGTAACTATCATTTTTACACATACATGTTAGGTTTAAACTTTGTCTCCCAATGTGATGCATTTTTTCCTGTTTATTTTTTTTCAAATAAGTGGCTTCAGTAGACTCTGCTCCTGTGGCCATCAAATTAGAACCTCAGCCCACACCAAAGAAGGTGTCTCTCTCTTCAGAGGCCACTAGGAAACCACTCCAGATATGCAGCCCTTCAGCTGAAAGCAGGAGACCTAAGTGGGTGCCACCAGGTATGGTATATTTATTGATCAAGGACAGGGGCTTGGAAAGTTCCTACTGATGGATTGTGTTCCTAGGTATAAATGTTACCTCTGAGCATCCCATATTATTACATATTCCTCACATCAAGAATTTCACATTTATTCCTCATGTACTTCACTATTCTGTAATATTAGGCATCTGGGCTGTTCATGGTTTTTTCGGTGTTACAAATAAGGTTGCAATAGGCATAACAATCCTTTTTTTTTTTTTTTTTTTAAAGAAATCTGTGACCACATCTCTGATTATTTTCTTAGAATAAATTCCTAGTACTAGAATTACCAAGTCAAAGGACAAAACCATTTTAAGATTTCTGAGATATAATCTGGCAACTTAATCCGTTTGGCCAGAATCTGTTAGCCTCCACCAGTCTGAAGCCGCAGGCCCTGTACCTGGGGATTCTAGCATTGAGCAAACTCAACTTCTGGCTCACACTCTGTTTTCTCTTGTTCCACAACCCAGTCTCACTGATTTCCAAGGACTTCCTGACTTACCTCTCTTGGCTTTACTAAAACCCTAATCTAGATCCTGTTTGTTTCATACGTAACTATTGCTGGTTTCTTCAGTCTTCCTACCTCTACTTTCCCACTTCCAACTACATGAGCCCTCTTCTGTAGTAAAATGGATCCTTTTTTTGGTCCCCTGGTGTGGCACTGTAGGATTAGCACTGGACTGCGAACTTGCACAAGGTCAGCAGTTCAAACCCACCAATCACTCCTTGGAAACCCTATACAGGGTCACTATGAGTCAGAACTGACCACTGTACCTGAAAACAGCAGCAAAGCATGTGGTAGGTTTTCTTCTGCCAGAGCCTCTATCCAGTTTCCTGTTCCTGATGTGTCTTCATTTGTCTTCTATTTTCTAAGCCCTTCCAAATCACCCCAGTTTTTGCTTCTTGGAAGCATTTTATTGGTTGGTCTGTAGTGGTTACTCCCCTAATGGTAATAAGTTAATTAATAGGTGGAGTTAGACCTGGGCTGTGGGAATGCAGGATTACTTAATTCCCAGTGCTGTCTGGGTTGTGGAGTAGCAGGCATCATTATTGTCATAGGTACGTATATCATTCTTTTAGAGAAAAGCTTGGCAGGAGACAGAAAAATAAACTCATCCTTTGATCTAGTGTCTTCGTTATCTAGTACTGCTAGAACAGAAACACCACAAGTGGATGGCTTCAACAAACAAATGTATTTGCTCACAATTTGTGGTTAAGTGCCATCAAGTCGGTTCTGACCCATAGCGACCCTGTATAGGGCTCCAAAGGACAGACTGATGAGTTTGATCTACCCACCTTGATGTTTAAGCCGACCTTGAAATTGAGTGTTTATCCTACAGCACCACACCAAGACTCCTCACAATTTAGGAAGCTAGAAGTCCAAATTCAGGGTGCCACCTTCAGGGGAGGTTTTCTCTCTGACAGCTCTGGGTGAAGGTCCATGACTCTTTAGTATCCATAATGCCCAGTGTTCTTGGACTCCCTGGTGATCTTGATGTGGTTTAGCATCAATCTTCCTGTCTCTGCTTGCTAATTTATTGTTAAGTGCACTGGAGACAATTCTGACCCACAGAGAACCTGTATAGGATTTCCAAGGGGCGACTGGTGAGCTTGAACTGCTGACCTTGGAGTTTAAACCGACCTTGGGATTCAGGGTTTATCCTACAGCACTACACTGGGACTACAGCTTGCAATTTAGGTTGTTGTTGTTACGTGCCATCCAGTTGGTATCATAGTGACCCTATCAGCAGAAGGAAACACTGCCCACTGCCCTGCCCGATTTATATATTGAAAAAGATGGATTTAAGACACACCCTATACTAATCGTGTCTCATTAACATAACAAAGACAGCCCATTCCCAAATGACCTGAAAATTATAATTGCATTTCCTTACTCTTTTACAACAAATGTTATTTGCTTCCCCTTCCTCTTTCAGCTTTCACTGTTGATGTTTTATTGTCATTACCGTGACTTTAAGGGGGTGTTTTGGAAATAGGCCTTCCTTTCTGCTCTTCAGGACTCCTTCTGCTGATCTAGTCTATAGTTTGATAAACTCTGGAGAGCAGAACAGCATTCATTATGTCTTCTGCTTCTTCTGTTTTACATATGAATCTTTAAGGGATTTCTAACATCAGCGTCCTGTTTTCTTTCAGCGGAATCCAGAAGTAGCAGCAGCAAGAGCAGCCCACTGCCAGTGGTATCTGTTAAGTCTCCAAGTCAGAGTCTTCGCCTGGGCTTGTCCAGATTAGCACGAGTTAAACCTTTACATCCAGCTGCAGCTAGTAGCTGAGTGTGATGTGGGTGGTAGCAAAGAAACTTTTGATGTAGCAAATCACAATTCTGTGTTTGTATTTAGGTTGTGTTATTACTTGAGGACGGGATTGTAACATAAAGGACTCATTGAACATGTCACATAAATGACCGCTGCCCATTTTGTGATGATGTTCTCTGAAAAATGCTTCAAGACTTCAATAATAAATTTATAAGGATTATATTCTAATTTCATTTCTGTCTGAATAGCATGTTGTATTATTCCCTTAAGTATAAGTCACTGTCATTAAGCGATGGTCACTTTGATGTAGAGGCAGTTGAACGGTTCAGTTTATCTGGTGAAAGAAGCCATTTCCATTTCCTTCAAGAGACGTCTCTAGAATGATAGAAGCCGCTTAAGCCACCTTATCGGTTTTATTGCCAAGATGCTTCTGCTTCATATTGCAGCCAATTATATTTATAGTAAGAATTCAAAATTAATTTTACACATTAAAATGGTAGCTGCACTATGGCATACACCCTATACTTAGAAGTAGAAGCTGATTGTATAATAAGTAGAATTTCATGATGTTTTATGAAGGCTTCTTTGTCAAAATCTTTAATCAAAGTAAAAAGGCTCAAGGTGCTCCTCTTTCCGAAACACCACAGCATCCATCTGTCTTTAATGGTCTACAGTTCAGGAGAAAATGAGAGCTTTTCAAAGAATTTTAGCCTTTTTGTTGTAAACATAAATGAGCAGCTGTGTCTTAAGCAGTGCTTTAGTCATCCCTGTTATATTCGGTAATGTTGCTTTTTAGGAAACTGAGGTATGAATTTACTGTGAATAAAAATAGTCGTGGATATTTCATGTTGAATTTCAACCAGATTCTGATCATTTTTTATTAAAAAAAAATTTCAAACCATGTTAACCACTTAAAAATGATTAATCGGGCTGCTAACCTCAAGTCAGCAGTTCGAAACTACCAGCTGTTCCACAGGAGAAAGATGAGACTTTCTGTTCCTGTAAAGATTTGCGGGGTCGCTATGAGTGAGAACCAACTCCATGGCACACAACCACCACCACCAACCAATACATAGCTTAGTTCTTGGTTTATGGAAACAATTGTTAATATGAAAATAAGTATGATTATAGAGAGCATTTGCTCCGATACAAAATTCCTCCTGTACATTTTTTTCTTATGTTTTGGGAGTCCTAGTGTGGCACTGTAAGATAAGCACTGGATTGCTAACCACAAAGTTGTTGGTTCAAACCCTGCAGCTGTTCCTTAGAAACCATGAACAGGGTTTGCTCTGAGTCAGAGTCAAAGGCACTTAACAACAACAAAAATGTATTGTTTTAAGGAGTTAGTTGGAGTCCTGGTGTGACGTTGTGGGTTAATGCGCTGTACTACAAGGTCCTTGGTTCAAGCTCACCAGCCATTCCTTGGAAACCCTATAAAGGGTGGCTATCAGTAGGAATCGACTCGAAGGCACTTAACAACAACAACATTGAAGGAGCTGTTTAAGGCAACTCTGCTGCTAACCAGAAGACGAGTTCAAATCCACCAGCCATTCTAAGTATAAAAGATATAGCAATTGGCTTCTGTAAACATTTACAACCTTGGAACCCCATGTGGACCATTATGCAATATCTGTGAGGGGCACTCTGAGTCAGAATCAAGTCAACAGCAAGGAGTAGTGAATATTCTATACTTTCATACACAACTTTGTTGTGGTTAAGTGCCGTCGAGTCCATTCCTACCCATAGCGACCCTGTACAGGGTTTCAAAGGAGCACCTGGTGAGCTTGAACCACCGACCTTGCAGTTCAAACGACTTTGCAGTCTGATGCATTAGCTCACAGCGCCACACCAGGACTCCGCTCATACACCACTACATTCCTTTTAAAACCATTTGCCAGTTATATAATTATAATATCAGGGTGTTGGTGCAGTTCAACAATAAACATTTGCCAAGAGCCTCCTCAGTTGAATACTGATATCATTGATGAATCATCTAACGCCAACTTGATAATCTTGTTTTCTCCATGGTAATCATAATAATTTCTATTTGTAAATTAGCTAAAAGTATGTTTTAAAACTGGTCATAAAAGCTGAAACCACTAATTACTTTTATGTTGCTAAATCCATTGTACTGTTGTCTCATCTAGTTTTACCGAACCTGTTTATCATACTCTGCGTAAAACACTTATTTCCTTGGCTCATGTGAGGCCATTCTAGTGCAATTTTCTCCCCATGTTCCTCCCTGCTCTGTATTATCTCTAGTATTTAGTGTTCCCTGTAGATACTTCCACCACAGTACATTTTTGTTCCTTTTTTGTCCCCTTGGTACCTGCCCTGCCACCCCCCCCACCCCTACTTTCTTTTTTTAAAGAGCTTGGATGACTAACCTCCAGTGATAAACCTGTGTGCCGAGTCAGGATCTGTAGCTCAAACCTTGCTCTTGACACAGACCTGTTACCTGGTGCATTGACAGTTTGATGTAGTAAATCAATCACTAAATTCAACAATATGCTCCCTATCCCCAACCTTTTCCCTTCTATATTTTCTGTTAATAAATGATCCAACAATCACCCCAGATATCTAAGGCCTGGAACTTCGTCTCTCTGCTCTCTCACCCCTTACATCCAAACACCAAACTCTTGTCTTTTTCCAAACTATTCCTTCCTTCCACCTGTTTTCTTTTACTCTAAGACATCATCACTTACTACTAACAGGCATCCTAACCTACTCTAGACTGCCCTCCATGTAATTATTGCCAGAGTGAAGTTTTTAAAATAAAATTGAACATGAACACCTCTCTGCTAAAAATCCTCAAATGTACACCTTAACCCCTTTAATTCACAAGCTGCTTCAAAATCTGGCTGGCCCCTGTCTGCTTCTTTAGTTGGATACTGCCATGTACCTAGCCGGAACAAACTGAATGCCTGCTCCTAAGGGTGCTCTCCTTTTCCATGGCCCTGGGGCTTCATATCCGTGGCATAGTGGATTACACATTGGACTGCTAACTACAAGGTCAGCTGTTAGAATTCACCAAGCACTCCTTGGAAGAAAGATGAGGCTTTCCGTTCCCATAGTGGCTTATAGCCTCAGAAGCCCTATACAGGCTTACTATGAGTTGGAACCGATGTGATGGTGATAGAGACGATTAAGTGCTGGCCTACTAAATGAAAGGTTGGTGGTTCAGGTTCACCCAGAGGCTGGTCGGAAGAAAGGGCTGGTAATCTATTCCTGAAATACCTGGCTTGACAAACTGAATTGAGTCTCTGACAACTGGTATGGGTGTGTTTTGTGTTCTTTTTGTAGTGGGGGTGTTTGGGCTTTCATATAGGTTCATACTTGCCTTTACATGACTAGCTCCTATTTTTTAAAAATTCTGTTGTTTTTTTTTTTCTTTTTATTGTGGTTTTGATGAAAGTTTACAAAACAGATTGGTTTCCCATTCAGTTCATACACATTTTATTTTGTGACGCTGATTTCCCATTTCCATGCCACCTTTCCTATGTTTTTCTGCCTTCTGAGCTTTATCTCAGGGCCACGACTGCCCTTTTGATCTCCTTTGGTTGACTGTTCTAAGGGGTGCATTCCTCCCTCTTGTTACTGGTCACATTATAGGCCTGTCTCTGGCTGAAAGTTGAGCCATGAGGGTGTGTTCACTGCCAGACTTGCTCCTACTTGCTCTCGAAGACTCAAATATCAGTTCTTTCAAAAAGCTTTATTGAATGTCTGTTCTTTCTTAGACTAACAATGAGTTTCTGCTGACCAAGCTGCTGTCATTCATTTTTAACTTTCCTTTATCTGCATGCCGTCACCTCGTTTCAGAGTAGGAACCCAAAAGTGCTCACTTTAATAAATTACATCAGAATAAATTACATCCAGAACCTTTGTTGGGTGCTCCTCTGACAACCCCATACTTCTCTTGAAGAGGAGAGGGATAATCTCAGATGTTTGGTCTGCTCAGTCTACTCTAAACTCTATCCTCAGGACCTAGGGATTAGGGAGGAAGATGTGTTTTTGTTTTTTGTTCGGGGGGAGGGGACTCGATCACAAGGATTTGAGTTCCCCACGAGCGACGCCCAGCAGTGGGTCTTCCGAATGCCACATTTCTCCCGTCCCACTGCGGGCGGGGGATTCGGGCTGAGCTCAGGAGATAGGTTCTTTCCGCTGATGTGAAGGGGATTGGGGACCGGACCAGAGTCTAAGCCCCTTCAGCTTCGGAGTCACAAAAAGGCCGGGCATAGTTTCTATAGCGACGGAAGGAGGGTGTGGCCCTCCACCTGCAGTACTTCCCCTGTTACAGCAGATCCTAGCTCCCTGCACAGGCCGGCCGGGGGCAGCTGGTGCTAGTCCGATGCAGCTCCTCCCACCTCCCACTCCCACCGGAACAAAGTAAGGCCAGGAAGGCGGGAGGGGCAAGTCTAAATTCACTTGCTGGTCTGACCCAGCCCTTCAAGGGGAAGGGGTGTCTGGGCACTGAGGTGGGAGTGTGAAGAGGGGAGAAAGGAGAAGAATGAAAGGTGTATGAATGAAGAAAAGTAGAGGGAATTTGTGGGACAATGTGTGTGTGTGTGTGTGAATGAGGTGTATGAATGCAGACACGGGCTTGAGGAGGAAAAGGGACGGAGTGTGGGTGTAGAGTAAAGGAAAGTACAATTTTAGATCTTGTTCTGAACAACGGCATCCTCAGAAATTCAACATCAATAGACTTTTCTGTTCATGATAAAATGCCCCTGAACGCGAAGTGGGGAGAGATGGATTTTAGGGGATTCATAAAACCTACCCTGAAGGAATGCTTCCAGCCCTGTCTCCAACAACTGAAAACAAGACTAGCTAAATCGCTTTCTTCACTACTTGTATTGGTTGTCAGAGGCGGGGCTACCTTCACTCTCTGGCTGATCTGGGTGATATTAAGAACATTCTGACTCAGCCCATATTCCTGTATGCCTCTGCCGTCAACCAGAGACCAGTCCCTTGACACAAGAGCATATTAAGGTATAACAGGGGACCAGAACACTCAGAGTTACACTTTACTCCCAGATGGTACTGGCTCCTACTTGGGGTAATTCCCAACAGCAGCAAATTGCTCCTTAAAATGGGGTTGAACTATACAAATTTTGAGAAGCTTTTAAATGCTGTGGTTAACTTGTGGTATTTGCTATGTTGAAAATGTCCACCAACCCATTCAAGGTTTAAGTAATTTGTGACCCTTCCACATAGACTCCAATCTTAATTGGACCTTTCACTGTCCAGGCTTAAATAGAGATTTAGCAAAAAGAGGAGGCCCTTTAAGAATGGAAATGGAATCCTGGTGTGAATAAAAATTGGACAGCTAGCTACAAGATTGGTGGTATAAACCCACCAACTACTCCTCAGAAATCCTCTCAGGGAATAGATGAATTGGTACAGATTCTATGACACTTTAACAACAAGTAAGAGTGGAAAAGTTCAAAATGTGGAAACGACAGATATAAATGTCCTTTGTAGTCTGCATCACTTGAATTTAATCACCTATTTGTAGTTATTGTTAAGTGCTGTCTAGTCAATTCTGACTCATTGTGACTCTGTATAGGGTTTCAGAGGAGCAGCTAGTGAGTTTGAACTGCCTCCTAGAGCACCACACCAGGTAGCGATGTAAAATCCAGGAGTTCAAAATGCTTTTCAAACCAGTTCGAAAACTATGGCTAACTGGTTCTATGAATTAACTTGGTAGTTTCCTTCAGTTTTAGACCTTATCTAGCAGACAGAGGTAAACCTGAAGCGAGTCTTTAGCAGTATGCCAGAGTTTCCCGTCTTTGGCCCTCTCCAACTCAACATTCTTGTCAGCAAATATGCCAGAGTGCAAACTGTGGAGGGCCCAGGGTTGGGAGAACTGGTCTTAGCCAACTCCCAATCAAATGTGACAGCTTGACTGCATTAGTAGAAATATAGTTACCAGATCAAGGGATAAGAAGGTCTTACTGCCTGGTTTAGCATTGAGTCTATAAAAACTGTAGCCACTGTAAGAGAGACCATAAATAGAATAAAATAAACTCTAGAAAATAGTGACAACCACAATGCTGTCTTCCCATTGTGTTTGCATGTGGTATCATAGAAGTAGGAGTTTGAAAGCAAACCAAAACAAAGCAAAACTACATGTGTAAGGACCAAACTGATTTTGCCTGATTTTGCCTACCTAGAAACTGCTTGACTAAACTCTAGTCAGGCTCAGGAAAGCATTTTAAATAGACAAGGCCTCAGTTATTAGTTCCCTCCAGAGGCAAGGTCAATCTCCATTCTGTACATTAGCCTGAACATGTACTCTAGCTCCAAGAATATGATATATGTATAAATAGCCAGGCAGCTCAAGGCCAGAGGCCAGATGTTTTCCTTTACCCTAGCCTAAGAACAAAGACCACCAGTCCTGACCAATTAAACTGTAACATCTCATAGTTTGTCAATTGTTAACCAATCCAAAGATTGTAAAGCTGAGAAACCTGAGCTGTTTGAAAATTCTATAAAAACCCTGCAGACAATGAATTTGGGGCTCTTTCCCTATTCCGAAATGTCGGATAAGGTTAGAGACCTGGCTCGAGCTTGATTAAACAACCCTTATGTATTTGCATCGGTACACGGCTCCGGGGTGGTCTTTGGGGACCCTGAATTCTGGGCATAACGCATGACACCTAGAGATCAGTAGATTCAGGGGAAGGAAATACGGCCACTGTTCTCAACAGTAGTGAGGGTAGATTTGCATTGTTGTTCTGCAGAGGATGATAGGGATCAGTTGTTGCTTTGTGCTGTCAAGTGGTTATGACTCATAGGGACCCTGTATAGAGTTTCCATAGAGTGGCTGGTGAATTTGAACCTCTGACCTTGTTTGTAATACAAACTGTCCCTGTGGTCCAGTGCTTATCCTATAGTGCCATACCAAGACTCCTATAAAAATCAGTGTTGTTGTTGTTGTTAAGTGCCATCAAATTGATTCTGACCCATAGCGACCCTGTATAGAGTTTCCAAGGAGCAGCTGGTGAGCTTGAACCGCTGACCTTGCAGTTCAAACGGCTTTGCAGTTTGGCGCATTATTTTACTCAATATAATTTGGTCTTTGAATAAACATCTATTGAACACCAAACATAAGACAGGGCTTTGAAAAGTCGGTGGGAAAATTCCATTACCTTTGAATTCCATTTTCCACAAACTTTTTGAAGCTCCTTAGCATGCAGAGGAGCAGCTAAGTATGAAATGGGTTGCCTGCAAAACCAAGAAGCCCTGTAGTATAACTATTCAGCAAACCCTGTTGCGATAATATTCAAGCACAGGCAGAGTGATTGTCAGGAATATGAAAGAGAATCCCTGCCTGGTGTGGAAAAGTGAACAAGATGACTTCAAAGACTTCTCTAACTCTTAACAAGTCTGTGAGTCAGGGGACCTTTAAAAGTTTCAAGGATAATATATCAGCCGGAGGATTTCTCTTTGGCAGTTGTAAGTGCTGTGGAGTCAATTTTGACTTATAGAACTGCCCTATAGGTTTTTCAGGTAGAGATCATGAGGTCTTTCTCCCATAGGATTGCTGAATGAGTTCAAGCCACCAGCCTTTCAGTTCGCAGCCGAGCACTTAACTGCTGTGCCACCAGGTCTCCTTCTCTTGGGCAGAAGTGAATGCAATGAAAGTTCATTATCTCCTGTTCACAAATACAAAGGGAATCCCTGCAAGTACTATACTGTCACAATTTCTTTCTAAAATAAAAGTCAAACTACTGACAACTACAAAAGAAGTATTG
The DNA here is from genome assembly GCF_000296735.1 of Chrysochloris asiatica. NCBI lineage: Eukaryota > Metazoa > Chordata > Mammalia > Afrosoricida > Chrysochloridae > Chrysochloris > Chrysochloris asiatica. Next base: position 4,007,489 of record NW_006408568.1, on the reverse strand, counting down.
AATTCCTAACAGATAAATCTCAAAAGATACATTTCCTTTTCAGATATCCAGATAAACGTTGCTGTTAGGTGCTGTCATTTGGTTCTGACTCAAAGCGACCCTATACACAATAGAAAGATACAGTGACCCGTCCTTCGCCATCCTCAGGATTGTTGCTATGTTTGAGCTCACTGTGCTGCCACTATGTCAGTCCATCTTGTTGGGGGTCTTCCTCTTTTTTGCTGACCTTCCACTTTACTAAGCTTGATGTCCTTCTCCAGGGACTGATCCCTCCTGACATGTCCAAAGAACTAGAGACAAAGCCTCCCCATGCTCACTTATAAGGAGCACTCCAGCTGTACTTCCAAGACAGATCTGTTTGTCCTTCTGGCAGCCCATGGCACTTTCAATAGTCTCCAGCACCGTAATTCAAATGCATCAATTCTTCTATGCTCTTCCTTATTTGCTTTAGCTTCCCTATGCTCAAGAGCAAATTTCAGAGTCTCTTCTGACTTCCATTTTGGTCTTGGCTATCTTTCCTGTTTTTTTTTTTTTTTAATGTTTTATTGTGAGTTATATGATAGTTTACACGAGAGAACCTCAGTTCCATACTCATTCCATCGTATAGCATTACACTGCCATGGTTCCAATCCCCTCCATGCATCGTCTTCGGACCAAAGGGCATATCCCAGAAACCCGTGCTCTACGCTTCATCCCTCCGTGTCATCATCTCTGTCTCCATCTCAGGCATCCCCGGTTCTCTGGGTGGGGTCCCGTTCTCGGCTCTTATCCGTTGGTAGTCCCAGAGACCTCCGCTCCTAGACTGGAGAAATAATTGCTGTCTTCCTTGCTACAAAACATCTACCCTTGCATTACCAACCCTCACAATCCGTCTTGATAACTATTATTCACTACAGTATCTCATGCAACCCATCTGTATTTCATTTCATCAGCTCCACCTAGACAAATTAGATAGTACTCACTGGTGATTCTGCCTTCCTCTATGCCCCCTAGCTCTAGGTTCCCTCTTGAAAGCTTGTAAGCCAGTTACTTCTTGCCTTTGTAGTCCCTCCTTCCCCATTTGGGTATCCAATGTCCAAGTTGCCCCTCTCTGTCTACTCTGTGTGTGGAGGGGGTGTTTCCTGTTTTTTTTTAAAATGACATTTGCTTTTCTTCATGTATGATTCTCTTGATGTCATCCCACAACTCTTCTGGTCTTCAGTCTAATGGATTAAATTTGTTTATTGACATGGTCTCTAAATTCAGGTGGGATATACTTGAGGTCATATTTTGGTTCTCACGGACTTGTTTTAATTTTCTTCAACATCAGCCTGAACTTGCATAACAGCAATTGATGGTCCCTTCCACAGTTGACTTCTGGCCTTCTTTTGGCTGATTATATTGTTTCTGCATAGTCTGTTCCCACAATTTGATTCCTGTATATTCCATCTGGTGAGATCCATGTGCTACTTTTTTTTTTTTTTTTTTTAAGTAAAAACATTGAAGTGATTAAGTTGCTGGTCTTGCAAAATTCTATCGTTTGAACTTCAGCATCATTTCTTTCACCAACACCATATTTTCCAACTATTTATCCTTTCCCTTTGTTTTCAATCTTCAGATCCCAATTAGCCATGATTATTTATGTATCTTGATTGTATGTTTGATCAATTTAAGATTGAAGAAATTGGAAGAATTTTTCAATTTCATCATCACTGGCTTTGGTGGCTAGATCATAATTTTGAATGATAGAGGTTTTAACTGGTCTTCCTTGTAGGTGTATGGATATTATCCTATCACAGACAGCACTGTACTTCAGGATAGGTCTTTTTGTTGATGAGTGTGATTCCATTCTTCTTCAATGTTCCCAGCATAGAAGCCATAGAACTCTTGCTCAATGCCAGTCCATTTCAGCTCATTGGTGTGGCACCGTGGATAAGTGACTGACCTCAAGGTCAGTTTGAACTGCAAGGTCAACAGTTCAAACTCACCAGTTGCTCCTTGGAAACCCTATACAGAGTTGCTCTATAGAGTCGGAATCATCTCTATGGTACATAATAACAACAAATGTCTAGGATGGCGTTCTGATGTGGTGCTTTAGGGTAAAGATTCGACTGCAAGGTCAGTTTGAACTGCAAGTTTGGTGTTTCAAATCTACCAGCAGCTCCTTGGAAACCCTATACGAGGTCACTAAGAGTCAGAACCAGCTCAATGACACTAAAACAGCAACAACATCTAGAATACAGATCTTTATGTGTCTATTTCATTTTTTATGACTTCCAGTTTTCCTAGATTCATACTTCATACAGTCCATGTTCTGATTATTAATGGATGATTGCACCTGTTTCTTCCCATTTTGAGTGGTGTCACATCAGAAAATGAAGGTCCTGAAAGCTTTGTTCCACAATGTCGGTGGTTTGAGCTCACCAGTGACTCCCAGGAAAAAGAAGAGACTTTCTGCTCCTGTAAAGATTTATAGCCTTGAAAACCCTACACAGGGTTGCTATGAGTTGGTACCGACTCTAAGGCATGTAACAACCACAACATACAGCTCACCATCCCTGTGCCCAAGAAACAATCATTGTTGTTGTTTTAAGTGCTGTTGAGTCGGTTCCAACCCATAGTGACCTTGTATAGGGTTTCCAAGGAGCAGCTGGTGAGCTTGAACCACCGACCTTGCAGTTCCAACTAACTTTGAAGTCCAGTGCATTAATCCACAGTGCCACATCAGGACTCCAAGAGAAAATTAAAATCAGAAAAAATATATATATATACATAATGAAGTAGCACTAAAGCTTCTGACCAAGTGACAAAATGAGCATCAAAGATGAATGTGCTGAGGAAATCCATAGAGCAGGATCAGTGGGGCTAGGAAGGTAAGGAAGCTCCGGTCTGCATGTGAGAAAGTCTTAAGGAGGAATTTAAATTTTTTAGTTTCCATTCTCAAAGCAGCATCCACTCTAGCTCTGGGTTCAGTTTATTCTTTTCAGTCCTTTATGCAACAAGGTACAAAACATAAAAAGTACTTTAATTCTTTTCTTATGTAGTTCACATTTGGGGGATTAAAAAGTGGTGTTTGTAAATCTTCGAGTCTGGGATGAGTGTTTTCATTGGAATCCAGATTGACTGCATAAAGAAAGAAAGGTCCGAAAGAAAGCCTTTGAGAACCACAGAATTAGTTAGGGAATAAGCCACAGTAGAATGATTTTTCCCAGTTTGATAGTATTTCCATAGAATTCAAATCAGAGGAACTTAGAATTAGTAGTACCTTTAGAGGCCATCTCCTCCAGTCTCGTTATTGTACAGACTTGCTTTAACTCAATTCCATAACGTAACAGAATTGTTTTTCCATCTTGCAGTGAGTTGAATATTTATAGGACTATGCTCTGAATAAGGAGCTCTGGTAGAGTAGTGGTTACGAATCGGGTTGTGAGCCTCAAGGTCAGCAGTTCAAAACTACCAGCTGTACTGCGGGAGAAAGATGAGGCCTTCTGCTCCCGTAAAGATTTACAGCCTTGGAAACCCTGTACAGGGTCACTATGAGTCAGAACCGACTCCACGGCACATAACAACAACAATGCTCTCAATGAAGAAGGTGCAGAAAGATATCCAGAAGAAACATTTCTACCAATTGTCTTCCTTTTCCTTTTCTACAGGCATAGAACTCATTTCATATGTATGTATATGTATAAAATATATATACATTTTAGGGAAGGAGTTGTTTGTGGCAAGAAAATATGGCTTATTTTGCAGTTAGGGGAAATGGGTCTTTTTGCTTAAAGTCCTGAACTGTAAACTCTCTCATTATCTCATCCTCTTTTCCCTGCCCCGTCTCTCCCTCTGCCCTGAGCCGTGTTGCCATCTGACTCCATCTGACTGCCAGAGGAGAAACAAGAAGAAGCAAAGGCTGCACCCTGTGTCTAGGCCTGTCCCTTCCCATCCTGTGTGTGTGGACCATTTAATTTACTCCTCTTGCCAACTGATTTTTTTATTATCTCTCCTGCAGAACTCAAATGGACACTAAAAAGCCCAGGAAATGCAGTTTAACATCCTTCCCAATTGTAAAAGCAAGAAAGAAACAAACTTTCATCTCTGTGAAGGTAAGGACCATTGAATTTCAGTTGGGGAAAAGGTTGTATCCTGACTTAGGAACGTAGGACCCAGTGATGATGCTTGTGCCTGGTGCTTGTCCACTCCTGGAGGGACAGGTGTAAGGAGAGCAGGCTGTTTGGCAGAGGCAAGTTTGGATGAAGGTGGAGAAGAAAGCAGTGGAAACACCTGAATATAGTTCTTGAGCTTCAAAACTGTGAGGCCTTCATCTGATGAGTAGCTTGTATTTGAGGAGCCCCTGGGCTAGTGTGGTAGCCACAGCACAAGTGGTTCAGTTCTACGCTGCTAACTCAAAAGTACCTAGTAAGAAAGATCTAACACTTTACTGAAAAATCAGTCTCGGAAACCCTATGGAGTGCAGTTCTCTTCTGACACACATGAAGTCAGAAGGGTTTTGCATGAAACTGGAAACAAAACAACCAAAAACTGGGTTAGTGTATCTTTCATGGTATCTTTCATTCTGCTCATAGTCTATATTTGGAACCATAACGGAAGTGTCTGATTAAAATTCAAGGATATTTTTATAAAAACTTTCCCCCCACCACCTTCTGCTTCCGTAAAGGTTTACAGCCTTGGAAATCCTGTACAGGGTCTCTATGAGTCGGAACCGACTCCACGGCACATAACAACAACAACCCCTCCAAGGTATAACGCATAAAAATGGACACTAACAAATCCACTGTTCCCCATCCCTACCCAAAAGAACCAATAGATCTGTTTTGGAAGAAGTGCAGCCAGAGCAGAGCGCTCCTTGGAGGCCAGGATAGCTAAGCTTCGTCTCTCATACTTTGGACATATTGTCCGGAGGAAACAGTCACTGGAGAAGGATGTCATGCTGGGTAAAGTGGAGGATCAGAGAAAAAGAGGAAGACTCCTAATGAGATGGATCGGCCAGGTGACATCATTGATGGAGTCAAGTGTGGTGGAGGTAGTGAGGTTGGCCCAGGATTGGACATTGTTTCCTTCTGCTGTGCATGGGGTCGCTATGAGTCGGTTCCGACTCGATGGCACCTGACAACAACAACAACAACCCTATCATCACCACTTACACCAAAAACAAATATATTTTATCATTCACTAGGTACATACTTTTATTAATACCTAAAACGTATTTCATTGTATAAAATAAAAACTTTCCATAAAATATTTGAAATAGTAAATCTACAGAAATAACAAAGTAATAATAAAGATAACATTGTGTTAGTTCAAATTTTTAAATTGCAAACCACATGGTCTTTTTTAAAAAACTTTTTATTGTGACTTGAGTGAAGGTTTACAGGCAGGGCAGATAAGTTTTATATTCAACAAATCACTTACTTTGCTTCATTACAATGATTGCAATCCCCCCACGCACCATCAGCTAACAGTGTTTACCTCTATTTCCTTTAACTCTTGCACTCCTCCTTGTGTCTCCTGCTACCTCCATCTTCCCTGTGCCAACCTCCCTCATGCTGTATAGTGCCTGTCCCGTCACCAGTGTCAACATGTGTCTACCCTCTAGCCCAGGAATAATTTTCCCTGACCCTACACTCTCCAAGTTACCATCATAGAATGTATCTTAACTTTTTACAACAGAAACCACATGGTCTTGATCATGATTTTATGTTAGCGTAATCATGAAGCGTTTTGCATCTTGCATTCTTGCCCCCTGCACCCCAGCTGCTTGAACTCACATTTATTGAATGCCTATGTGACCCTCAAGGAGCCCTGATAGCAAAGTGGTTAAGTCCTTGGCTACTAACCAAAAGGTTGCTGGTTCAAATGTACCCGAGAGATATGACAGTCTACTTCTGTACAGTCTACTTCTGGAAAGCAGTTCCACTCTGTTCTATAGGATTATGGCACTGCCAGACTGCTGACCACAAAGTCAGGGGTTCAAACCCACAAGGTGCTCCTTGGAAACCCTATACAGGGTCGATCAGAGTCAGATCCGATTTCATAGCAGTTAGCAACACAGGATTGCTATGAGTCAGAATTCATTGGATGGCAGTGGGTTTGGTGGGTAACATGACCCTCAGATGAATCTTAGAAGCAAGTCTTATGTACGTATTAGCCTCCTTTCACAGGCAGAGAAACTGAGCTCCAAGCAGGTTAATTAGTCCCAGGTCATAAACCAATGAGTGGAGGACAGAATTCAAACCAATGATATTAGTTTTCAAACCAATATTCTGACCTTTAAGACTCTGTTCAGTGCCTTTCTATTGAGTGATGACAATGCTGACAAGTGTTGTCCTGTAAATTTCCTTAATACATTTAAATTAATTTTAAGGAAAGACTACTCTGCAGCAGTTACAGAGACAGGAATTAGCAAAAATAAAAATGTAAAACTCTCTTCATGGTGTTTTACAGTAACAATAATTAGAAAATTCACAATATCATTATGAATGGCAATTTAAGCATGTATCTTGCTGTCTTTACGTTGCTGTAATTATTCTGATGGCCCCTAAACAAGTGTCCCTTCATTGTCTGCCCATTTTTCCCAGTGGAGTCCTCCATCCAATGGACCTGAGTAGGGTTAAATATGGAAACAGAAACAAATCAATAACTGTCCTTAGCTCTTGGAATCCTGGGTTTCAATGGATTGTTGTTGTTAGGTGCCATCAAGTTGGTACCAATTCATAGCAACCCTATGCACAACAGAGTAGAACAGATAGAATTCAAACCAATATTCTAAGTTTTCAAACTAATGTTCTTAGTTTTCACTGCCTGATCCTGGGCCAACCTCACAATCATTGTTACTCCTGAGCACATAGCTGCTGCCACTCATTTGGGGTCTTCTTTTTCTCCAACTCTTCACTTTACTAAACATGCGTCCTTCTCCAGTGACTAGTCCCTCCTGATGGATAGTTATATTTATTAGAGGATCAGAAGATGAGTGATAACTCCATCACCTAAAAGAAAACACTGAAGCCAGAGAGCAATGGATCACAAAATATCAACAGCATTAAAAAATACTTTACATATTGAATTTTGGTAAACAGTTCAACAATAAGGGAATTTTTAAAATGTGCTTCTGTCTTAGTGTTCTAGTGCTACTATAACAGAAGTGAAGTCTTACTATAGTGCTGTAAGATAAGCTCTGGACTGCTAACTGAAAGGTTGGTGGTTCAAACCCACCAGCTGCTCCTTGGAAACCCTATACTTAATTGCTGTGAGTCAGAACTGACTCAATGGTACATAACAACAACATAACAGAGAAATCACAGCTCCAGGGGGAGGCTCTCACACTCTCTTTCCACAGTAGGGCACAATCCGTGTCTCTTCTATTCCTAGGTTCTATTGGCGATCATGTGGTTCCATCTATTCCTAGCTTCCTTGGCGATCATGTCGTCTGTGTCTTCCTCTCCATTTGTGCTTGCTTGCTTAATCTGTTCTTTTATTTCTCAAAAGAGATTGATTTAAGACACACCATACACTATGTTGTTGTTAGGTGCCATTGAGTAGGTTCCAACTCATAGTGACCCAATGTACAACTGAACAAAATACTGCCCGGTCTTGAGCCATCCTCACAATTGTTATGTTTGAGCCCATTGTTGCTGCCACTGTGACAATCCATCTCATTAGAGCTCTTCCTCCTTTTTGCTTTGCCAAGCATGATGTCTCTTCCTGACAACATATCCGAAGTACGAGAGACCAAGTCTTACCACCCTCACATCTGAGGAACATTGTGGCTGTACTTCTTCCAAGAAAGATTTGTTTGTTCTTCTGGCTGTCTATTGTGCTTTCAATATTCTTCACCAACACCATAAGTTAAATGCATCGATTATTGTCTTCTTTCTTCATTGTTCAACTCTCACTTGCATATGTTGTTGTTGTCAAGTGCTGTTGAGTCAATTTTGACTCATAATGACCCCATATAGGGTTTCTGAGGAGTAACTGCTGAATTTGAACCATTGACCTTCTGGTTCAAACTGACCTTACAGTCCAGTGCTTATCCTATAGCATCACACATGCATATGAGGCGAATGAAAATACCATGGCTTGGGTCAGGCGCACCTTAGTCCTCAAACTGATATCTTTGCTCTTCAACACGTTAAAGAGGTCTTGTGCATCAGATTTGCTCATTGCAATATATTGTTTGGTTTCTTGACTGCTGCTTCCGTGAATGTTGATTGTGGATCCAAGCAAAATGAATTCTTTGACAATTTCAATCTTTTCTCCATTTATCTTGATTTGTCCAGTGGTGAGAATTTTTGTTTTCTTTACATTGAAGTGCAACCCATACTGATGGCTGTGGTTTTTGATCATCATCAGTGTGTATTTTATGTCCTCGTCACTTTTAAGCAAACAAGGTGGTATCACTGGTTCATCGCAGATTATTAATGAGTCTTCCTCCAATGCCAATGCCATGTTCTTCTTCATATAATCTAGCTTCTTGGATTATTTGTTCAGCACACAAATTGAATTATTGTTGTTGTTAACTGCTATCGAGTCAGTTCCGACTCGTAGTGACCCTGTATTGGGTTTCTGAGGAGCTGCTAGTGAGTTTGAACTGCCAACCTTGTGGTTCAAACCCATCTGGTAGTCCAGTGCTTTATCCCACAGCACCACAATAAGAATGATAAAAGGATACAACTCTGATGCACACCTGTCCTGATTTTAAACCATGAAGTAATCCCTCGTTCTATTCTAATGACTGCCTCGTGGTCTGTATGTAGGTTCAACACAAACACAATTAAGTGCTCTGGAATTCCCTTTCTTTGAAAAGTTATCTATAATTTGTTATGATCTACACAGTCAAATTGCTTTGCACAGTCAAAAACACAAGTAAGCATCTTTCTGGTATTCTCTGCTTTCAGCTAAGATCTATCTGACATTTATACTGATATCCTTTATTTCACATCCTCTTCTGAATGGGACTTGAATTTCTGGAAGCTCCCCATTGAGGTACTGCAGCAACATTTTTTTTTTTTAGTTATTTTAAACAAAATTTTACTTGGATGTGATATTAATGATATTGTTAGAGAATTTCTACATCCTGTTGGATCACTTTTCTTTGGGATGGTCATGAATGTGGGTCTCTTTCAGTCTGTTGACCAGGTCTTCCAAATTTCTTGGCAGAGATAAGTGAGCATCTCTAGGCTGCATTTGTTTGTTGAAGCATTTCAGTTACCACAGATACAATGGCTATAAGGAGATTTATGGTATTTACTGGCATTTTAGGGGTACAACATTTAATCCATAACTCCCTCCTTCAAGACCGCCGTGCTGTCTTCTCTATGCTAACATCGTTGTTAAGTGCCATTGAATCAGTTCTAACTCATAGGGACCCTGTGTAAGGTTTCCTGGGTTTGAACCACTGACCATATGGTTAGCAGTCCAGTGCTTATCCTACGGTGCCACACCAGGACTACATAGTAACATAAGGTTCTTCTATTCTAACTGCCCCTATTCTTAGCCTATGGAGATTCCCTTTGCTTCTAGTTTAGCTGGTAGGGATCACTTTGCTCTTACAGTGGCCCTCATTTACATATGACAGCTCTGCTTTGTAGGAAAATGCTCTGCAGTTACAGTTTATCATAGCTGCCAGTAGAGGGAGCAGTTGCCCTGTCTGAAACCTTCCCACTGTCTCAACAAGTAAACTGAAGGATTTGGAGCTATTTTGCAACTCACTTTAAAGTAAAGGACCCGCAATGACACAAAAGTTAAGGGCTTGGCTGCTAACGGAAGGGGTCATGGTTTGATCCCACCTGCTAGTCCATGAGCGAAAAAGCATGAAGATCTGCTGCTGTGAAATTTTGCAACCTAGGAAACTCTGTGGGGCAGTTCTACTTTGTCACATGGGGTCAACATGAGTCAGAATCAACCCAGAGACACCTAAGAAAAGCATTCAGAGAAAGCAGCTCTGACTTTAGGAGGCCGCAGATCTCTGGCCAGGGTCTCAGCTTGGGTCATCCCAGAGAAGAACCTAGCAGAACATCTGAGAGGGGAGCTCTTTAATTTAGGGTGCGATTTTGCAGTGTCTCTGACAATTAATGTGTAGGTACTCCAAAGTGCATCTTAAATCATACTTCAGACACAGTTTCTCTTTTCAGTATTGGAAGAGACCAAATCTTGCCTTTTGGGGTTGTTTTGTTTTTCTTAATATCCTTGCAATCCTTCCATTGCTAAATTTCTTCTCCTTAGACAGACTTTTCTTCATCACCGTTTCTAAAAGAACTCACTTTTCCAATTACAGTGTTTGTGTGTTAGTTTATGTTTTTATGATCCAATAGAGTAGCCACTGGCTGTGTGAAGCTATGGAGCACTTGATGCATGGCTAGTCCAAATGGAGATAAGCTATAGATTCTGTGTACCAGATTGCAGAGACTCAGTGTTTGAAGGCGAATGTAAAAAAATCCCACTGTACATTTTTTATAACTGGTTGGATTTTATTTTAGCAGTGGTAGAATTCTCACCTTCCATGCTGCAGACCTAGGTTCTACTCCTGACTAATGCACCTCATATACTGCCTCCCTGCACCCATCAGTGGAGGCATCCGTTTAACTATGATGCTGATCAGATTTCAGTGGAGTTTCCAGACTAACCGTGGCCTAGGGAGAGAGGTTTTACTTCTGGAAATCAGCCAATAAAAGCTCTAGGATCACAAAGGCCTTATCTGAAACCAATCATGGCGGTGGTACGGTGCCAGCCAGCATTTTGTTCCTTTATAAATGAAGTCGCTAAGGAGCCTTGGTAGCGCAGTGGAATACCAACCAGCTGGGCTGCTAACTGCAAAGTCAGCAGTTTGAACTACCAGTCTCTCTGTGGGAGAAAGATGAGACTTTTTGCTGCTGTAAAGATTTGCAGCTTCGGAAACCCTATACGGGGTCATTATGATTCTGAACCCGACTCCACAGCATGCACCCACCACCACATGGGGTCACTAGTGTCAAGGCCTGACTCACACGGCAGCTAACAACAAAGTTATATAGAAAAAATGTAAGTATTGATTGCATGTTGTGTTTGTGAGTCAGTTCCAACTCATGCAACCTTGTAAAAGTTTTCCAAGAGCAGCTGATGGGTGGACTTGAACTGCTGGTCTGTGGTTAGCAATCCAGTGCTTATCCTACAGTACCACACCAGGACTCAGGAGTCTGAATATATTGTGCTAACAGCATGCTGTTGTCTTGTGTTGTTAAGTGCCTTCGAGTAGGTTCTGATTCATAGCGACCCTGCATAGGGTTTCCAAGGAGCAGCTGATGAGTTTGAACTGCTGATCTTATGGTTCAAATTAACCTGGAGGTCGTATGGCACCACACCAGGACTCCAGGTTGACATAAAGTAGATTGTATTAAAATTAATCTTGTCTATTCATCTGGTAGCGTAGTGGTTACGAATCGGGCTGCCAACCTTAAGGTCAGCGGTTCGAAACTACCAGCCGCTCCGCGGGAGAAAGATGAGGCTTTCTACTCCCGTAAAGATTTACACCCTCGGAAACCCTGTACAGGGTCGCTATGGGTCGGAACCGACTCAACGGCACTTAACAACAACAACAATTCATCTTTTACCTTTTCTAATGTGGCTACTAGAAAAATTTTAATGGCACACAGGGTTTGCATTATATTTCTATGGGACAGCGTTGCTCTAGATGGAAGGCTTCAGACAGCAGATATTGTTGGTCTGTTTCTGGACTGGATCCCCAGCATGAAGGACTGTACCTGACCCAGATAAACCCTTGCTGTGCTCGTGGAATAAAAACCAGCCGAGTGTTTATTTAGTTACTTCCTTTAAAAATACTTTTTTAGTGTCTATTCTTTGTAGGCATTGTTTTAGTTGCTCAGGATACTGGAGAAAGCAAAACAAACTCATGCACCTTAGAATTGGGATTCTTTGTAGGAAGGCCAGGTGGTGCAGTCAAATGATGAGAATGGTAATGCCAGACCTATTTTCTTCCTCTGTAAAGAGTTGAAATTAAAATAGACCAGTGATTCTCAACTTTGGTTAGACATTAGAATCACCCAAGAGATTTGAAAACTCTTGATACCCAGGCTACATTGCAGACCACTAGAATTAGGACTGTGATAGCTCTGGGGGGCATGGACAATTTTTTTAAACATTATTTTAAAAAGACATCTATTTAAGTAACAGCTTTAAGATCTTGATTGGGTTATTCGTTCTCTCTGCTTGTTGGCTGTGAAACTGGAATAGTAGTGTCTACATCCTTTGATTGTGGTCGGATTGAAGGAGATAAGAGAACATAAGTTCTCTGACTGGTGGATGCTGGAAATTCAATAAATACTGGTTGCTTTTACCTTTCCTCCTTGCCATTTAACAATAAAAGGAGTTTCCTATAGGAGACAGGCTTATAAACGAATCACACAAAAGAGGATTCGATGAGGATCATTTATTCTGTTTTTGTATTTCATTCGTACTCTAGCCTTCCAGCCGTGTCACAATAATCTAATCATTCGGTATTACAAAGGAATCAAATTCACAGTCCTCTATAACTGAGCAGAGAACCCAAAGCAGAGACTCCACTGGTCAATGTTGTCTAGGCTATTAGCACGATACACTGTTATTTATGGTAATTAATTCACCTCCTAAATGCAAATAGGAGATTTAGACTGGAAGAGTTTTCAAGGATCACAGAATCAAAACACTAAACCATTGAAAATGTCACCACCTACCTAGAATTGATGTTTCAATGAAATATAAATAAATAATATTATATATGAGCGCGATGTTTGGGGATGGATTTGGTGCAGAATTGAGAGGTCATTTTTAAACTAAGGGCATGTAATTTCACTATGAAATGAAGTAGCACACCTTTCCCTTCTCCCAATAGGCAGGCTTTGTTTGGTCCTCAAGGAGAGCACTTACGTACTTTCCTCATTCTCTGCTAGGGCCCCAAGCTTCCTCCCGAGATCTACAATATAAGTACAAGTTTCTTTGTATTCTCATTGGTGTTCTCAGCTTGGAGAATGGGAAGAAGAGAGACCTGAGATTTGCCTTCAGTCACTGGAAGCAAGCAGGTGGAGGGGAGTGTCTATGAGGACTAGAGTTCATGGCAAAGTGGCTACATACTTTTACTAAAAGCTTCCTAGGGGCATGACAGATTGAATCTATCTGCTTGGCATTGGAAGTGGAGATAAGGAGATGTTAGTATGCAAACCCTTCTGATATATGTTTGGTTTTTCACATTTGCTCCTTGCAACAGTGTTGAGGAGTGCTAGTGTGGTGCTGTGGATTAATGCGCTGGACTGCAAAGTCGGTTTGAACCAGTGTTGGTAGTTCAAGCTCTCTAACCGCTCCTTGGAAACCCTATGTAGGGTCGCTATGGGTCGGAACTGATTCGATGGCACTTAACAACAACAGTGTTGAGGTTACAGAGATACAAACTGAAATTCAAAAAGATTAAACAAATTATCCAAAGTAATTCTATCAATAATTTCTGAAATCAAGAGTCAGAGTTCATTCTATAATTCCTTAATGCTTTTAAATCATTTTTATTGTTAAATGTTGAGTATAAAAATAATATTTAATAAGTATGTGTAAGTATAAACAATGAACACTCTTGTGGGTATCCAACACATAGTTTTAGAAATAAAACTATTGTGTCCTTGTGTGTGGCACTAATGTGTGCTAATGTGTCAGACTGCAAAGTCACTTGAGCTGCAAGGTCGGTGGTTCAAGCTTACCAGCTGCTCCTTGGAAAAACCTATACAGGGTCGCTATGGGCCGGAATTGACTCAATGGCACTTAACAACAACAACAATTGTGTCCTTCAAGGAGCTCTGGTAGTGTAGTAGTTATGAATCGGGCTGCAAGCCACAAGGTCAGCAGTTCGAAACTACCAGCTGTTCCGCGGGAGAAAGATGAGGCTTTCTGTTCCCGTAAAGATTTACAGCCTCGGAAACCCTGTAACAACAACAACAACAAAAATTGTGTCCTTCGGGGTCCTGGTGTGGCACTGCAGGATAATGTGCGGAATCACAAGGTCAGTATGAGCCATAAGGTCAGAGGTTCAAACACACCAGCCGCTCTTTGGAAACCCTATTCAGAGTCACTATGAATCAGAACTGATTCAGTGGCACTCAGCAACAGCCACAATTGTGTCCTTTGGAGTCCTGGTGTGGCGCTGTGGATAAGCACTAAACTGCTAATTGTAAGGTTGATGATTCAAGCCCACCAGCTGATTCAAATCCAGCCGCTCCTTGGAAACTCTATACAGGGTCGCTATGAGTTGGAACTCATTTGATACAACAAATATTCCTAAACTAGCATGTACCGGTAATGCATTTGGCTTTTACTTGATTGGCCATGTCTGTATTCTGATCAGTCCATGCTAGTTTCATTAGTCTTTAGTATTGTTGATTACCATCTCTAATTCAGGTAGCCTATTCAAGCTCTGGTAGCGTAGTGGTTACAAATCAGGCTGCGAACCGCAAGGTCAGCAGTTCGAAACTACCAGCTGCTCCGTGGTAGAAAGATGAGGCTTTCTGCTCCCGTCAAGATTTACAGCCTGAAACTACCAGCTGCTCCGCGGTAGAAAGATGAGGCTTTCTGCTCCCGTAAAGATTTACAGCCTCGGAAACCCTGTAAAGGGTCACTATGGGTCGGAACCGACTCGACGGCACTAAACCACAACAACATTCAAGCTCACCAGCTGCTCCTCAGAAACCCTATACAGGGTCGCTATGGGTTGGAATTGACTTGATGACACTTAACAACAAAAACAACACTCATTTTACCACCATATTCTACCACATGATTGATCCGTTTTGCAGTGGATCAATAGTGTGAATAAATAGTATGTGTTTTTTTCTTGTGTTTTTGCTTTTAAATATGGTGCTGTTAGGAACAATCTTATTCCTGTCCCTTAATGCATATATGCAGGAATTTGTAGGGTATGTACCTAGGAGCAGAATTGCCGTGTCACAGAGTGTGTGAATATTAATTTTAATTACATAATGCCAATTTGTTTTCGTAAAAGTTTCTGTCAGTGTACTCTTCCATCAGCTGAGTGTACAGTTTTCAGTTGTCCCGTGTTCTTCAATCAACTGATATTGCAGGGCTTCCTATACTGACAATTTAGTAGGTGGATAGGAATCCTGTTGGTGGAGTGGTTAAAATGTTCAGCTGCAAACCAAAAGCTTGGTAGTTTGATTCCATCAGCTATTTGCTATAGGGGAGAAAAGAGACCCCATCTTCAAATAAATAAATATCATAGTGACTATTAAGTCATTGTTGTTGATGTTAGGTACTGTCGAGTCAGTACTGACTCATAGCAAACTTAAGCACAACAGAGTGAAACACTGCCCAGTCCTGTGCCAACCTTGCAATCATTGCTATGTTTGAGCCTATTGCTGCTGCCACTGTGCTAGTTGATGTTGTTGGGGTCTTCCTCTTTTTCTCCAGCCCTCCACCTTACCAATCATGATATGTTTTTCCAGGCACTGGTCCCTCCTGATAAAGCATATAAAGTATGAGAGGTGAAGTCTAGACATCCTGACTTCTAAGGAACATTCTGGCTGTACTTCTTCTTTTAGCAATTCGTGGTACTTTTAATATTCTCCTCAAATTCAAATGCTTCAATTCTTCTACAGTCTTCTTTATTCATTGTCTAACTTCATCTGCCTATGAGGTTATTGAAAGTTCTATAGTTTGGGTCAGGTGCACCTTAGTCCTCAAACTGACATCTTTGCTCTTGAACACTTTAAAGAGGTCTTGTGTAGCAGATTTGCCTGATGTAATACATCATTTGATTTTTTGACTCCTGCTTCCATGAATGTTGATGGTTGATCCATGCAAAATGAAGGCTTGGACAACTTCTATCTTTTCTCCATTTGTCTTGAGGTTAAACAACAACGTTTCACCTATTATTAAACAAACTCATCGAGTTTTAGATTTCCACTATTAAAATTTTTATTTCTGAGTGTATTAATTTGCTTATTTTTAAGTCTGTTTGGTCATTTGTGTTGTTGTTATTGTTAAGTGCCAGCAGGGGATTTCTGACTCATAGTGACCCTGTATAGGGTTTCCAAGGAGCGACTGGTAAGTTTGAACCACCAACCTTGCGATTCAAAAAAACTTTGTGGTCTGGTGCTTATCCTAGAGCGCCACACCAGGACTCCATATTAGGTCTAGTTATCTTGTCATTTGTACCTGAGAATTCTAATATGTGGATTATTTCTTGATCTGATCCTGATACATATAGCTTCTGCTAGCTCTCATTCATAGTGCCTTGTTCCCTCACATATTTTGTAATGATTTTGTTTGTTTACTGTAAGGTTTCTAGGGTTGTTTTACAGACAAATAAAATGGTTTACCCAGGCCACACAGCTAGCCCAGGGTAGAGCAGGAATTCTAACCAGTCTATCTGACTCCAAAGTGCATGTATTTTTCTCTACTCTTTGATGCCATAAAGACTTTTAAGTGATTAATTCTTTCAAAAATCATTTCACAAGTGATTACTGAGCACCTTGCTCAGTAAATGCAGCTGGAGGTACAATAATAAACATTATAAATCTCCTTTTTGTAAAGAATGCATAGTTTCATAGGGCTCATAAGCGTGTAATTAGGCAAGTAACAGTAAGACTGCTAACCATAAAGTTGGCAGTTCAAACCCACTAGCAGCTCCTTGAAAACCCTATACAGGGTTGCTATGAGCTGGAACCGATGAAATGGTAGGCACTTAACAACAACAATATCAGATACATAAATTCACTTTGTTTTATAGGGAATTTCGTATCTAATTTGGGGATTAAATACTTGCTTTTTACATATTTCTATTATCACCTGTATCCAGGCACCATCAGAATGAAACCATGATCCCCTTTGGAGGGGAGGTACTCCACAATCCCTTCTCATTCAGTTTTATGGCAGAACACAGAGGTTATTAGATGGCAGAATGGTTTATTAAGAAGCCACTAAGGGGCTTAGATTCCAAGATTCCAGACACAGGTTTGCTGTGTTAGATGTGTTATCTTCGGCAAGTGCACCTTTATCAGCCTTCCTTTCCCCGTCTGTAAAATGAGACATTGTACTGTAGATCCCCTAAGGTCCAGCATCATGATTTTCCAGGATGCACTAGGCAGAGGCACAGAAGGAAAGTACCCGTTAGGCCATGCACTACATGTGCAGGAATGATGGCATAAACTCTTTCAGGCTTGTTCTGTTGCCTTTCTCTTAGGTCCTAGGGATGGCCACGGTCTCCTTCCTCTACTTCCCTGAGAGACAGAGACTGAGGAGATGAAAACCTGGTACTCCCAAGTGGCTGGCCAACTTTCACTCTGCTAATGGGTCTCCAGAGTCCAGTCTTGGCTGTGGGTATAATCAGGAGGCAGCTCCTCCCTGTCTAGGAAGCCTGCGCTGTGTCAGTCATACACAGGACAGGGGCTTTGTGTGCACACTCCTGGCTACAAGCGGCAGTGGAAGAGATACCGTAATTTGGCTAAAGTCTGGCAGTGATGGTAGCTTAATCCCTTAGCTGGGAATATGAGAAACCTAGGAATCTCCTTCTAGCTCCCTGCAGTTCTCTGCTGGGCCTAAGAGTCTAACCTGTTGTGTTCCTTAGAATTTCCCCACAGTATTCTCCTCTCTAAGCTTGTCACACCCTCTCCTGACATTAAAGCATTTGTTTTGAACTCTTGGTCTCTCTAATCTCTGGGAAGGAATTATGGAGCCCATAAGAAAGACACTGCGATTTGGTATCACAGAATTTAAGCTTCATAGGCTCCAACCTCAAGCAGACACTCAGGAATATTTTTGTTGTTGTTTTAAATGAGGAGGTGGAGAAAGAGACAAGGAGGAGCCACCTGAGAAAAGCAGCCAGGCAACCTGTGAGGTCTGCTGGAGGCGGGGCCCTTGGGTGGAGGTGTGCCTTTCTGAAGCGACTGGGTGGCTGGGAGCCTGAGGACCAGGATGGCCCCAATGTGTGCTGGGAGCCTGGCTGCTTTCTCCTCAGCACTTTACACATGAGGAGGACATCGAGGGCTCAGTCCAAGGTAATAAGACGAGGTAGTACCTTCTCAAGGTTCTGCTCTAACTAGCCTGGAACTACTATCCTTTAGCAGGGGGCAGGGAATAGATGCCCCAGTGATCTATGAGCTAATGGTACTGAGTTTTTTACTCAACATGAAGGAGGAGCGGGTGCCTGTTGTGGGTAGAGGCCTGACCTAACAGAAGGCATAGGTGGAAAAGGGAAGGTGGAGGGCCCCAGGGGAGGCGACATTGATCTAGGACACAGGATTGGAGATTTCTGCCTTTCTATACCTCATTCTTCTGCTCTGACATTGATCTAGGACACAGGATTGGAGATTTCTGCCTTTCTATACCTCATTCTTCTGCTCTGACATAGAGGTAACATGGCTGAGTCAGTAGGACCCTGCTTGATTAGACTTGAGGATTGTCTTTTTGTGTAACTCCTCAGTACCTGAAAGCCTTCCATGACTACAGATTTTTTAAAATTTGAAACAAAATGTTTCTTATTCCTGGCATTTTGTTTGAAAATGCAATTACCGTTGAGAGGGAGGTATTGGGGCTTGGGCTTTGCGGGGGGGATCAATTACAAAGAGAAGTGCTGGGGAGTAGGAGAGCCCTGGTCTCTATTGTGAGTGGAAGTCACTAGGACTGGGAATGAGGCCATACTGGGGAAAGGGTAGACAAGCAACTGGAGAGGAATGCTGAAGTTATCAAAGCTCAACTGTTTTGCTATGACTTGTTTGTTGTTGTTGTTGAGTGCTTTCAAGTCAATTGTGACTCATAGTGACCTTGTATAGGGTTTCCAAAGAGAAGCTGGTGGGGTTTGAACTGCCAACCTTAAGGGTCACAGTTCAGTGCTGATCCTACAGCACTATACCAGGAGTCCTAAGTATCGGAATGATGCTATACTGGGGAAAGGGTGAGCTAACAACTCGAGAGGAAAGCCTAAGTCAAAGCTTAGAGCTGTGCCTATCTTTCAGGATAAGCACTATGTCTTTCTGCTCCTCTCTCCTCCAGTTTCCCTACCCTTACGTCTATGTTCTTTTCTCTCTGGTGTTTTAACAACCATTACTTGGTGTGGCACTGTGGGTTAATGTGCTGGACTTCAAGGTCAGTTTGAATGGCAAGGTTCAAGCTCACCAGCCGCTCCACGGAAACTCTACAGGGTCTCTATGAGTCAGAACCAACTCAAAAACACTTGACAACAATAATATGCGAAATACCATTTAGACTTTGGGATTCTAAGATAAGTCGCAGGTCTTTTATTAAAGAGTCTTAAAGTCTAGCAGGAGTCTTCGTGTAGCACTGTAGAATATGCACTGGACTGGTAACTGCAAGGTTGACATTCAAACCCACCAGCCTGTCTGGGAACCCTATATAAGCCCGAGTCGGTGGCACTCAACAACAACAACATAGTTTATCAGCAGAAGACAGGTGTAAGACAGCTTTGTGCAATGCACTTTTTTTTTTCTTAAATGTTTTATTGTGAATTATGTGATAGTTTACATGGGAGAATATTAGTTTTACATTCATTCTATCATATATCCTCTCATTGCCATGGTTACCATCCCCTTCCTTGCATTCTTCTCCCGTACCCCCCAGGTCTTCAGCACACAGTCGCTCTCCCTCTCTGGATCTAAAGTCTCCAGCTGCTCCATCGCTCCACGTCATCATCTCTGGCTCCATTTCAGGCATCACTGCTTCTCTGGGTAGGGTCCCGCTCTCTGCTCTTCTCCCTTGATGGTCCTAGGGACCTCTGCTCCTAGACTGAAAAATTAATCACTCCCCTCCTTGCTGTAAAACATCTACCTTTACATTTCCAACCTTCACAATCAGTCCTGATAACAATTATTCACTATTGTATCACAAGAGACCCATCTGCATTTCATTGCATCAGCCCCGGCTAGTCAGATTGAATACTACTCACTGGAGATCCTACCTTCCTCCAGGCCCTCTGGATCTAGGTTCCCTCGTAAAAGCTTGTAACCCAGTCACTTCTTGCCTTTGTAGCCCCTCGCCCCCCATTTTGGGTAGCCAATGTCCAAGTTGCCCATCCCTGTCTACTCTGTGTGTGGAGGGGGTGGGAATGATTCTTGCTGTAAGGACTTGTTCCCTCTTTTGAGCTACTGCTTCCATAGGTGTAGGTCAAGTTCATCAAATTGTATGAAAATACTTTTTTTTTTTTCCCTCTTCTTTTTACTTTTGGTTGAGCTCTGATCATCCAGTCATTGAAGCCAAGACAAGTGGGTATTATCTGCAAGTGTGGATGTTCTTATGCATATGCCCTCTCTTCTTATCAGCTGGACACTTCACTCTCCACTCTAGTCCTCTGTGGCTATGTCACTGACTCTGGGCCCAAGAGTCCCCAGGTCTTTGTGCAATACACCTTTGCAAGTGCTATAATAAGAGCAAGTATGAAGCATGGGGTAGCCGGGAGGGGGCTACAGGTACAAGAGAGAATGGTCACAGAAGCTAACGGAGGAAGTGGCACCCTGTTCATGATGTGAATGTGGACAAATTCACTGTGCGGATGGCGGGAGTTTGGTATGGAGGAAGTAGTGGTGGGGTGGATAATTGAGCATTCCAAGAAACAACAGGAGCAAAAGTGCTGAGCTGTGAATTGGCATGAGTTTTTGAAATCTGTAAGACGTTTGCGATCTCTGGGGCAGAACCATGATGGGATGAGGTTGGGAAAGTGATGTTTATATGGCAGGACTTCTACACCTTCTGGAAGCCTTTTAGGAGTTTTAAGCATGATCAAAGATGTGTATGTTTAAGTGTAAGGCCACTTAAGGCAGCAGAGTAGAGAATGGATTAGGGGAGGGTGGGGTAACTACTTAGGAGATGGTTGCAATAGGTGTCTGAACTAGGGATACAGTAGATCAGAGTCCTGAAGCGACATCTTCATTTTCACCAAATGGGGCGGTGGGGAGCTACTCATTGTGAGAAGTATTAAGTGACATTTTGCAAGTTTGGATAAACAGTCTCACTCTCAATGAGAGTGAAAATTTTCAACTGAAAATGAGAGGACTGTGTAAGGTTGCAGTTCAAATTTACCAGTTGCTTTTTGGAAACCCTATATAGGGTTGCTATGAGTTGGAATTGACTCGACAGCACTTAACAACATACTTAGCAAAATTTGTGTTGGCTAAACTGGATTTTCAATTGAGACACTTCCCTGGGATAGTTGCCCAAGCAAGGAAGGTAACATGAAGACATTTACCTTCCTAGACATGTTTCTAGACATTCTGCAAATTCTAGGTTGGCTCTGGAGGTGGTCCCAGCCTAACCCAGGCTCTTGTGGTAAACCTTGTGGGGACTTCCAGAGGAAGCACCAAAGGACCTGTCCTCGAGGTCCCAGTGCTAACACATTATGGACACCTAATATTTATTGTTGTAAAACCTCACGGGGTCACGTAAGAGGACATTGTAATTAGGATGATAACTAAACTTCAGTGGCATAAAGGAAAATAAAAATTGAGAGGTGGGTGGGATTCATTCTAAAGGAGAGTGCATTTGATTGTGGCTCCTAAATCTGGACATATTATCAGGAGGGATCAGTCCATAGAGAAGGACATCATGCTAGGTAAAGTGGAAGGTTAGCAAAAAAGAGGAAGACCCTCAATGAGATGAATTGGCACAGTGGCAGCAACAGTGGGCTCAAGCATAGCAGCATTTATGAGGCTGGTACAAAACCAGGAGGTGTTTCCTTCTGTTGTGCTAAGACTCAGAGCTGACTCGGACGGAACTGAGCAACAACAACAACACATCTGATCACACAGAGATTACTTGGAGTTCTCAAATAATACAGATTTCTAGACTCCACTACTAGGGAATTTGAGATCAGGTCTGGAATTTTGTATTTTCAAAGTTCTTCAGACAAATTTGGAAACTCCTGGACGTGTCCCCTTCTGTGTTGGTTAGCACGCTGTCTGGTACATACATGTGCCTAATAAATGCCTCTGAGTAGCTTCCAAGGTCCATCCCACCTCTCTTGCGGAAGCTGGAATATTTCTGGAAGCATCCTAAAGGCAGGAGTTAAGAACCGGGTCACAGAAACTAGTAACTGGAATAGTTTGGCATCTTGGCAGTTGTTTTACATAAATGCCAGGTGAGTGTCTGGGAGATAATAGGAAGTTGGCTTCAGCTTTCTCCCCTTTCTCCTCAGCAGCTTTGAAACTGAACTCTGCTTCTCTTTTGAGAAAGGTGAGCTGGTTTTTGCAAAGCAGAGAGCTAGGATTTACCACTATTGCTTGAGAAAGCAAGCAAGGTGTGAAAACCCAATAGCTAAGCCCAGTGAATGCTACCCAGCCAGCTCAGAAGACCGAGGCCTCCGCCTCCGCGAGGCTGAGGAGCCCAGGCTCAGAACTGGAGACTCCAGGCTCTGATCAGCTGGCTTTGTCCTAGTGCATGCTGACACAGTGTCACCTAGCGATGGTAAGCACAACCAGAGAACCCCCAGGGAAATCCCTACCGTTAAATGTGGGCCTAAATGTAAGGAAGCTTTTTAAAAAGAAGATATTAATTTATTTTGTTTTTATTGTTGAAAATATATATAGTAAAACATACACCAATTCAATAATTTTTACTGATACAATTCAGTGACATTGATGTCACTCTTTTCACCTTCTTTTTTCTAGTTGATCCTTTCCCGTTAGCAAACACACTTACTTTTTCCTGTCTTGCTTTTGTCAATTTGAACCCATATAGGCAGTTTTTTAAATAAGCGCAATGCTAAGGCAGACTTTAAAAAAAAAACAAAAAACTAATGAAGACAAACTACTGTTTGGTTTTAGAGTCCTGGTGTGACACTGAGGGTTAATGCACTGAATTGCAAGGTTGGTTTGAACCACAAGGTCAGTGGTTCAAGCTTATCAGCTGCTCCTTGGAAACCCTATACAGGGTCACTGTGAGTTGGAACCTACTCGATGGCACTTAACAACAATTGTTTCATGTTCAAAAGATTTCAGGGGATATGCTTGGTTTAAAGTTTAAAGATTATCTCAGGGCAGTCCATTCCAGGGGTTCATCTAACCTCAGTGGATCTAGAAAATCTGACTTCCTTAGGGGACTCTTAATAACCTAAACCTGGACATGTGGTCTCCTGTCCCTTCCTTTGGTCCCATCTCTGCTGCTTCCATACTAAGGTCCTCCATAGTCCAGGTCCCTTGACACCTTCTTTCAAAATCTGATTTCACTCGACTCTAGGCTCTGATGTTGGGGGTGGGGGGTGGGGGGAAAGCCTTCCTGTTATTGTGAATGTCTTTTTCCTTCTTACTACATTGAGCCATTCATATTTGTAGATTTTGGGGGGCTTTAAAAGTATTTTAATTTAATTATGCACAGCACAACATACTCCAACCATTTTTACAGGTACAATTCTGTGACCTTGATGGCATTCTTCAACTTGTGGAACCATTCTGACCCCCCTTTTTCTTTTTAAGTTTTTATTGTGAGCTGAGTGATAGTTTACATGGGAGAACATCAGTTTTTCACCATCGTTTCATTGCAATGATTACAACCTCTTTCGTGCATCATCATTCAACAGTATTTGCTTCCATTCCCTGTTTTGTTTTGTTTGTTTGTTTTTGGTGGAGGAGGGAAGGAGATGTACACAGAAACACTCAGGAATATATAATAATTTAAACAACCAAAGGGTACATTTGCAAGCTTTCCTGGCCCACCAGCACCCAGTCCTTCTCTTCCATGAGTCCAGAGTCCTCAGCTGCTCCCTCTCTCCATGTTATCATCTCTGTCTCCATCTCTGGTGTCACTGCTTCTCTGGATAGGGTCCCCTACTCTGTGCATTTTTCTCTTGCAGGTCCTAGGGTCCTAGTTACTGTAAGATTAACTACTCCTCCATTTTTGTTACAAAACTTCTACCTTTACAGTTGTGACAGTCACAATTAGTCATGATAACAATTTCCCACTGTTAAATCATAAGAATCTCTTTTCACCAGACCTATATAGGCAAGATGAAAACTATTCAGCGGGCACTCCACCTTCCTCTGCACACATAAACTAAACTCCCTTTTGAAAACATGTAAGCTAGTCACTTCATGCCTTTATCATCCCCTCATTTTAGGTAGCCAATGTCAAAGTTGCCCATCCCTATCTACCCTGCATACAGAGGTGATAGGATTGATACTTGATGTGAAGATTCCTTCCCTCTCTGTTGGTATTTTGAGGTACTACATCCATAAGTATAAAATTGTAGCAATTTACACTCATTTCCTATAACAAAACTTGGGTTTTTTGTTTTGTTTTGTTTTTTTAATCTTCCTCTAGTTGAGTTCTGATTATCAGGCCATCGAGGCTAGGTTAAATGGGTACTATCTGCAAGTTTGGGCGTTCTTGTGCATCTCCTCTCACTTCATATCAGCTGGATTCTTCACTCTCAGCTTTAGTCCTCCATGGCTGTGTCCTTGTCCATGGGCTCATGTGTCCCCAGGTCTCACCATCTCCAGGTCAACAGGAGTCTATGGAGCGTAGTTGAATTCAGCCCTTTCCTTCATTGCTACCTTTCCCCCTCTTCCACTCACCATTAGCCCAACATGGTTGCCAGCCAGCTTACATACCTGCTCATGTGTTCACTTTGAGTTTCAGTCTTGGAGGGAGGAGGGTTTGTCCTGAAGGGACTTGATTGCTTGCCTTGATGGCTCCCTGGCAAACAACTTGCTTCTTCTTGTAGTAGCCAATCATACTGCCATTTTTGTTTTGGATTTTCCGTGCTGATCTTTCTTTGAAGATGTATCTTGCATTGCTTTAGCTGTTTCTGACTGGTCTGCTTGTACTTTCTAGTGGGAATGTCCCACTTCAGAAGGTTCTGGATGGGGCTCAGAATTCCACCTAAGGTCCTATACACTGCAAAGACTCTGAAGGAAGCCTATTTCACTGGGCAAGTTCTAGAACCCCTTTTAGGTATTCCAATCAGTTATAGGCTGAAGACAGGCTTACAAGCTTTCTGTGATTATATTTCCCAACATTCCGTTCTATCCCACTCATGTGTCTTTAACTTTTTTAGTTTTTCCGATTATCTTTAATTTCAGAAATTATATTAGACATTTGTTTTCAAAATCCATTCTTTACAGAGAAGATAAGAAATTTCTGAAGTCAATCTTTGGGGTTTGGGGGCTTTCTTGCTGACTAAGCAACATTTTTAGTTGAGAGAAGTGTTTCTTTGTTTTGCTCATATTCTTTGAGGAAGAGAAAGTGGATGTTGACTGTCCAGATGTAGGTGTTCTGAAAATCAATGCAGGGCTCTTGCTTTTGGCTGCAGACATAGCTCAGAGTCTTTCTTTCTGGTGTCTTCAGAATGGGTTTAGTTGAAGGGTGCTAGGAGTGCTCTTCAACGATGATAGAAAGCGTCTACTTTTACCTTGATGTCTAACTGTTCTAGTGCATGTTTTACAATTAATCAACAATTCACTTTTGGAGTCTTTGTACTTTTTCACAACTTTCATTTCTTTAAAACTGCATGTATAACCCTTTGCTTCTCGATTAAGAAGTTTCTGCACTTTGGGTGTCATTTTCGGCTTTGGTTTGAGGCGTACTCGAGAGTTATCAAGTACCAGCAACTGGAAACAGTATGGACATGTGTCTTCAAAAGTGTTCTTAGCATAGGAGCTAGCGGGCTTGGCTCGGGCAGCTGGTATGTAGTTTTAGACCCGCAGCCTCAAGGTAGTGCTTCTGCTGCATGTAGCCGGTGAGACAAGCAGATGCCGGAACTCAAGTGTCTATTCTACAATAATAGGCAAGGGAAACCAATATTCATAAGTCAGTCAAGCATCTTAACACATTATTTCCCCTCTTCTGACTATGCCTTGATCCCTGTATCACTGAGCCCTGTTGTTCCAAGGTTGTGCATACATCACTATTTACCTCTGTCCCATTTAGTCCATGCAAACTTGCTTCAGTGTTCCCCTATCTACCTTGTTCTTCCACCCCTCCCCCTTCTTGTGTACTGCCCTCCCCAACACCCAAACTATGATGTGTTTACCTACTACCCTGTGCTCTATCGTCCCCTCCCTCTACCTCCCAAATCCCCCACCCTACCCTCACCAGTAACCAACAAAGAATTTTTTTTTCCCCCTTTTTAGTATGGTTATCTTTTCTTAAGTTTTTACAATAATGGTCTTATGCAGTATTTCTCCTTTTGTGACTGATTAATTTCACTCAGCATAACGTCCTCAAGGTTCATCCATGTTATGTGGTGGCTTGCAGCTTCCTTATTGTTCTTCAAGGTAGCATAGTATTCCATTGTCTCACCCTCCTTTTCTGAGTTGTTCTTCCCCCATTAATATGAACTCACTGCCCTCTAAGCTTTCTTTGAAGTAGGTGTTGTCACTTCCACGGGACCCCGTATAGATAGTTATTAAAAGAAACTAATACTCAAGGCAGATGTTTTTAACTTACTACTTAAGCTAAACAATTATATTTGGTTTTAAGAAAACGTCAGGGGGTTATTTTTGGTTTAAGTTTTAAAGATTATCTCAGGACAGTAGTTTTGGGGGTTCATCTGGCCTCTCTAGCTCCAGAAATCCTATTCTCCATTTCCCCTCTTTTCACCAGGGTTCTTCTGTAGAACTCAGTAATTTCTGTGTATAGATACATGGATTGAGACATAGGCTGAGTTGGTAAGGAGAAAGAGTGGGATGAATAACCACAAATATGTAAGAATTTGGAAGAGGGTATTTGTTCATGAGTATTTACCATCCCTTCAAACACAACTATGATAAAATGATGAAAACTTCCTAGATATTATCAAACTTATTGTTAACTTAAGGCAATGAGTTGCTGGACTGAGGGCTCAGGACCCCCATTTTGTTTATCCATTCATTTTTTGATGGGCATTAGTCATTTCTACTTTTTGGCTATTATGAATAGTGCTGTAATGAACACTGGTATTCAAGTTTCTTTTTGAATCTGTTTTCCAAGTACATACCTAGGAATGGAATTGTTGGGTTATATGATATTTCTCTATAACAGCTATACACTTTCTCATTCTAAACACAGTGGACAAGTGTTCCAATTTTCCCCATATTCTCGCCAAGATTTGCTATTTTCTGTTTTGGTTTTGCTTTTTTATCTTAGCCAACGTGTTATTGTTAAATACTGTCTAGTCTGTTGTGACTCAAAGTATAGGGTTTTCTAGGAGCAGCTGGTGGGTTTGGACAACCAACCTTGTGGTTAGCAGTCTAGTGCTTATACTACAGTGCCACACCAAGACTCCTTATCCATCCTGTTGTTGTTGTTGTTAAATGCCATCAAGTTGGTTCTGACTCATAGAGACCATGTATAGGGCTTCCAAGAAGTGACTGGTGGGTTTGAACCATGCACTTTGGTGTTCAAACTGACCTTGTGGTCTGGTGCATTACCCTGCAGCGCCACACCAGGACATCATCCCAGTGAGAGTGAAATGGTATTTTATAGTGGTTTTGATTTGCATCTTTCTGTTGGCTAATGGTGTTGGGCACTTGCTCATGTGCTTGGCGGCCATCTGGTGAAATGTCTATTCTTGTCCTTTGCCTGTTTTATGATTAGGTTATTTGTCTTTTCATTGCTAAGTTGTCGTTTTATGTGAGGGGACTTCAAAAAATTCTTGGAAAAATTCCATGATACTTTAGCTACATTTTCCACAAACTTTTTGAAGCTGCTTTAAAATATATTTAGGTTATTTAATTCTTATTGGAGATAATGGCTTCAAAAGATATTCTCCAAGTCAGCAGTCTGTCTTTTCACTTTTTTGCTAGAACTTTTGATGAACAAAAGTTTTTTTCATTTTTATGAGGTTCCATTTATTTATTTTGTCTTTTGCTCTTTGTGCCTTTATTATATTAAATCCATTGTTAAAAGCTAGACCCAACAGCATTTCCTTTCAAGAATTTTATGGATTTAGTTTGTACATTAGGTTCTTAATCCTTTGAAAAAAAATTTTTGTGTATGGTGCAAAGTATAGATCTTGTTTCATTTTCTGCATATGAAAATTCAATTTTCCCAACATCATTTGAAGAGAATCTTAGTTCCATATTGAATGGACTTTGCATATTTGTCAAAGACCAATTAACCATAGATATGTGGGTTTATTTTTGGACTCTCAATTCAATTCCATTGGTCTATGTGTCTATTATGCCAGTACCAGGTTGTTGTTGTTAAGTCAGGTTGCTGCTGTAGAGTCAGTTCTGATTCATAGTGACTCTGGTGGGTTTGAACTGCCAACCTCGTGGTTACAGTCCTGTGCTTATCCTATAGCACCACACCAGGACTCCTCTATCTAATAGCTGTATAATATATTTTAAAACAGATTTTTTTTAGTTTTAAAATAATGGCATTGATAGTTTCTGGATTCTAAAAGCAATACATGTTCATATAAAATGGCTGGAAAGTAAAGGAGCTTCACAGTTGAGGGAAAGACCCCTGGTGGCACAGCAGTTCAGGCTCGGCTCCTAACTGCTAACTGCTAACTGCTAACCATCAGGTTGGCAGTTTGAACTCACCAAGTCACTCCATGGGAGAAAGACCTGGTGATCTGCTTCCATTGTTGCCAAAGACTAGAAAGCCATGAAATCCAGTATTAAAGAGTTTTGTTAAATCATGGAAATCTACCTGCAGGGGAGACATGTCATAGGAAATGGTGTCTCCTTGTGCTCACAGTCTAAGGGTTTTTTTTTGTTGTTGTTGTTTTTAATTGGCCAGAGTTAAGTGATTTATTAGTGGTAAAAACAGTAGTTGCTGAGGCTGCTTGTGTACAATCAAACACAAGGATTTTGTTTCTTGATTTGGAGGTTTAGGGTCATGGTTTCATGGAACATCTCAATTAATTGTTGTTATTGTTAGGTGCCATTGAGTCGGTAGTGACTATGCACAACAGAATGAAACACTGCCTGGTGCTGGGCCAACCTCACAATTGTTGCCACACTTGAGCCCATTGATGCTGCCACCTTGCCAATCCATCTCACTGGGGTCTTTCTCTTTTTCTCTGACCCTCCACCTTACCAAACATGACTGGTACCTCCTGACAATATGTCCGAAGTATGAGAGATGAAGTCTGGCCATTCTGGCCTCCAAGGAGCACTCTGGCTGTATTTCTTTCAATACATAGCTGTTCATTCTTTTGGCAGTCCATGGTACTTTCAATATTCTCCTCCAACACCATAACTCAAATGCATCAATTCTTCTATGGTCTTCTTTATTCAACTTCTTAAAACTAAACAATAGTTTAGCTTTACTAATAAAGAGTGTCTGCCTTGACATTATGCTTTTTTGTTTCGTTTTTAAAGCTTTTATTGTGAATTGAGTGATAGTTTACATGGGAGAACATTGGTTTTGCACTCATCCTATTGTATTTGTTTCATTGCAATGATTACAATCCCTTCCATGTATCACCATTTAACAGTATTTACTTCTGTTCCCTCTGCTTTTTTTGTTTTTTAATGTACACAAAAACACTCAGATATATATAATCATTTAAACAACCAAAGGGCACATTCTGCAAGTCTGCCTCCTGGTCACCAGCACACAGCCTTTCTCTTTCCATGAGTCTAGAGTCCTCAGCTGCTCTATCTCTCCATGCCATCACCTCTGCCTCCACCTCTGTGTTGCTGCTTCTGTGGTTAGGGTCCCATGTTCTGCTCATGCTCTTCTCTCTTCGTGGTCCTAAGGTCCTCTGTTCCTGGAATGTAAGATTAACTACCCCCCTTTTTTTGTTATATAACTTCCACCTTTACAGTTGTGGCAATTGCAATTAATCATGACAACAATTACTATTGAACCAAAAGAATCCTACTCCCATCTTGTTTCACCAGACCAGTCTAGACAAGATGAAAACTATTCAGTGGGGTCTCTACCTTCCCCCACACACTCTGAAACTAAACTCCCTCTTGAAAACTTTTAAGCCAGTCATTTTGTGCCTTTATAGCACCCCCCCCCCCCCATTTTAGGTAGCCAATGTCTAATTTGCCTGTCCCTGTCAACCCTGTATACCAAGGGGGCAATCTTGATCCTTGAGGTGAAGAATCCTTCTCTGTCAGTTGGTATTTTGAGCTACTACATCCATAATTATATCTAATGGGTTTTTATAGTGAGAAGCTAAACTGCAGCAATGGTTCCACTGGATTTCAAAAAAGAACGGGCTTTCCTGTTTGTGCAGTTCTGTTGTTCTGTGTTCTGTTTCTTTGTTGTTCTTTTCTCATGCGGCATGCTCATCTGGTGTCTAACATGGTGTCTAAAATTTCAAGATGGATTTCATTGTGGAGGCGTCTGAGATGCTGGATGTAACTGTCCATACATTCATCCTTCTGTCAGGATCCCAGTGCAAGAACCTGGTCTTCCCTAGGTGTGCCAAGTTGGGGGGCCATCCAGAGATGTTCTGCACCTGTGCCAAACACTGGTTAAGGCTGCCTGAGTAGAAGGAGGAAGTTAATAGATAGCAGATAAGGATGAATAGAAAGGGTTTACAAGCCCAGCTGGGTTCAAGATGCAGGAGGAGATCATTTTCATATTCTGCTCCTATTCTCCCCAGCTGTTCTTGGTATTTGGAGATTTTATGCCTTCAGTAATTTTTCCACCAGTAATTTCCCTCCTAATCCCTTGCCTTAACATTGTAAAGATTACAGCCAAGAAAATCCACGGGGATGGTCTTCTATTCTGTCATGCAGGATCTCTATGAGTCAGAATCCACTTGATGGCACCCCACAACAACACAGTTGAGTACAGGTTGTTTAGATGCCTCCTAGAGCTATGATTGAATACAAAAGAGGGTCCTGGTTAGTGTCCTGTTGGCTTTGTTCCCTGCATTCTTCCCTCTGGACCCTACATAGGGCCTTATCCAGACACTGTCAGTGTCCATGTCCTAGACAGAACTGGAATCAGCACCTATACTTTGTCTACTGTGGAGAGAAATTATTTTTACATGTGCTGTTGGTATGTGCCATTGAGTCGGTTCCTTGCATAGGGTTTCCTAGGTGTGGCTGGTGAGTGATTATACTATGGTGCCACACCAGGACTCCCACTTTAAAATTTTTTAACATGCTGTTGTTAAGTGCTGCTGAGTGGGTTCTGACCCATAACTACCCTGTATAGGGTTTTCGAGGAACAGCTTATGTGCTTGAACCATCATCCATGTGATTCAAACCAACCTTGCAATCCAGCACATTAACCCACAGCACTACACAAGGACTCTTTTTTTTTTTTTTTTTAACATAGGAGATAATAAATTTGAATAGAGAGTTCAGGAAATTCCTCTTAAATTGGCTTAGAGATCAGTTAGGGGACCTCAGAACAATGTCGTGGACCTGTCCGCCCCCCGACCCTTTTTTAAATTGTGATTTGAGTGAAAGTTTAGAGTATATTCATTTTCCACACAACAATTCATGCCCACTTTGATTCGTGATGTTGATTGCAATCCCCACAGCATAATGACACTCTTTCTGCTTTCTCTCTGTGCTTACTCTTTACATTTGCACTGCTTTCTTCTCCCTTTCTGACTTCTGAGCTTTATTCCTTGGTCAATGCTGCCCTTTTGATCTGCTATGACTGATTATTCTGAGGAGTGCAGACTTCCCCGATGTTTTATCCTTCACCGTATTGACCTGTTGATTGGCTGAAAGTTGAGCCATAGGGGTAAGTTCAATTTCCATCCTAAAAGGTAACTAAGGACCATTATGTCAAGGACTCCCCTGGTGGCGTGAATGGAGATATACTGGTAGAACCTCTCCCTCAACCCCCAGACTATGAAACTCTCCGTCTTAAGGGAAATTTTAGTTTTGTCACATTGTGAGGCTGGGAGATAACATCCTTTTCTTGCCTCTTGGGGATGCTGTAGTAGAATGTAGTGTTATGTGTCTCTTGCGAAGTTTCTGAAGGCAACAAGCAATCAGCAAATTCATAAATCTCTGAGGATGGTGTGCAGAGATGTAGAAGCCATGGGCTCTTGGAGTGGCCTGGTCAAGCCTGGGGCAGCTGGAGCACTGAGCTGCCCCAGAGCATCTGCTGTGAGTTGCCTCTTTCTTTAGCCTAGGTTACTGTACAAATATTATGATTTTATGTGTGTGTCATGATGGGACAAAGCATGAGAAAGACTGTCCTAGGGCAATGACTCCCAGTTTGTTTTCCCAAGAGGACCAATGTCATATTTAAGACACGCTTTCAGAGGCATGTGATTGAATCTTAATGACAGATGGGACTGTGGGAGTCACAATTTACCCAGCGCCCATTCCATGCACATTTCCTACAGACCCTCATCCAGCTTGCCTTGGTGCTTCCCTAATGGAAGCTTGGTGGAGGTGGTGGTGGAGTTGGTTCTGACTTATAGTGACCCTGCATAAGGTTTCCGAGGCTGTAAATCTTTACAGGAGCAGAAAGCCTCACCTTTCTCCCACAGAACAGCTGGTAGTTTGGAACTGCTGACCTTGAGGTTAGCAGCTTGATTCATATCTACTATACTGCCAGAATTTACCACCCCACAAAGATCCCATTCTATTTTATGACAGTGCTAAGATTTAGAAAATCTCTCTTCTGAGCTGGAGGCTTTGGCTTGGTTCTGTCTTTTGGGGCCATGTTGAATAAGTTTATACAGTACCATGAGGGACAGTCAGGCCTGTGACACTGTTCCTCCTCCCCAGGTGTGCAGGGAGTTTCCCCAGGGAGTTTCGTTTGTTTATTAGTAGTCTTTATTTTTTTATTGAATCTTTGGGATTTTCAATGTATAAGATCATATAGTCTGCAAATAGAGAGAATTTTACTTCTTCTTTGCCAATTTGTTGCTTCTAAGTGTTGTTGAGTTGGCTCTAGCTCATAGTGACTCTGTATAGGGTTTCTGAGGAGCGGCTGGTGAGTTTGAACTGATTCAAACTGACCTTGCAGTCTAATGCATTACTTTTCCTTTCTTGCCTTATAACTCTGGCTAAGACTTCCAACACAATATTGAACAGGAGTGGTGATAAAGGACATCCTTGTCTAGTTCCTATTCACAGAGGTAATGCTTTCTTTCATTTTCTCTCCATTGAGAATGATGTTGGCTGTTGGTTTTGTATGTTGTTATTAAGTGCCATCAAGTTGGTTTTGACCTGTAGTGACCCTGTATAGAGTTTCCAAGAGCAACTGTGAGCTTCAACCATCAACCTTGTGGTTCAAACCGACTTTACAGTCCAGTGCATTAACCCACAGCGCCATACTAGGATGTATGTTGGTATGTTTGTTATGTTGAGGAATTTCCCTTCAATTCCTACTGTGTTGAGCGTTTTTTTGTTTTTAATAAAGAATGGTTGTTGGATTTTGTCAAAGTCTTTTTTGTATCAATTGGTATGATCATGTAGTTCTTTTCCTTTTATAAATTTATGTGGTAGATTACGTTGATTGTTTTTCTAATATTGAACCATTCTGGCATCCCTGATATGAACCCCACTTGATCATGCTGTATTATTTGTTTGATATGCTGTTGAATTCTATTGGCTGGGGTTTTGTTGAGAATTTTTGCATCTGTGTTCATGAGGGATGTTGTTTTTGTTGTTGAGTGCAATTGAGTCGGTTCCAACCCCTAGTGACCCATGAGGGATACTGGTCTCTAATTTTCTTTTTTAGTGATGTCCTTGCCTGGTTTAAGCATGAGGCTTATATTTGCTTCATAAAATGTATTAGGAAGTTTTCCATCCTTTTCTATATTTTGGAATATTTTCAGTAAAATTGGTGTCAGCTTTTCTTTGAATGCTTGGTAAAATTCACCAGCACAGACATCTGGAACCGGACTTTTTTTTGTTGTTGGGTAGGCTTTACTTTTTTTTTTTTTTTCCTTTTCTTTTTTTCTTTTATTGTGTGATAGTTTACATGGGGGAACATTAGC
Organism: Chrysochloris asiatica; assembly: GCF_000296735.1. Taxonomy (NCBI): domain Eukaryota; kingdom Metazoa; phylum Chordata; class Mammalia; order Afrosoricida; family Chrysochloridae; genus Chrysochloris; species Chrysochloris asiatica. The sequence continues at coordinate 3,973,660 of NW_006408568.1, read as the reverse complement.
TTTACACTCATTCTATCATACATCGTTTCATTGCCATAGTTACCATCCCGTCCATGCATCATCACCCAACCAAAGGTTATACCCCGCAGGCCCCCCCTCTCTCCCAACAGTCCTCATCGCACAGCTCCCTTCCCTCCCTGGATCTCAAGTCCTCAGCCACGCCATCTCTTCATGTCATCCTCTCTGTCTCCATCTCAGGCCTCGCTGCTTCTCTGGGTGGGGTCCCGATCTCTGTTCTTCTCCAGTGATGGTCCCAGGGGCCTTCGCTCCTAGACTGAAAGGTTAATCACATCCCTTCTTGCTATAAAATATCCACTTTTACCTTTACAGTCCTCACAATCCATCCTCATAACAATTATTCATCCCTGCATCACAAGAGACCCATCCGCATTTCTTTTCATCAGCCCTTCCTAGACAGGTTGAATATTACTCACTTGAGACTCCACCCTCCTCCCCGCCCTGTCGATCCAGGTTCCCTCTTGAAAGCTTGTAAGCCAGTCACTTCTTACCTTTGTATCCCTCCCCCCACTTTGGGTATAGGCTTTACTTTTTAAAAAACTATTTTACATCTACAGAAAAATTGAGCGGAGAGTAGTTTCCATATATCCACATGCCACTCTGAGTTTTCTCTATTAGTAATGTAGAAACACCTCAGCTCAGACTCATTTTGACCCTATGTGTTTCAGAGAAGAACTGAGTACCATAAGAATTTCAATGGCTGATTTTTCAGAATTAGTACTCTAGGCCTTTCCTCCAAGGCATGCCTTTTTAGATTTGAACCACCAACCTTTCTGTTAGCAGCTACTCACACAACACAAGGACTAGGTTAATGAATCAATATTGATACACTATTATTAACTAATATCAACAACAACAATACCTTATGCATGTGAAAGCTGGACAGTGAATAAAGAAGACCATAGAAGAATTGATGCTTTTGAGTTATGGTGTTAGAGGAGAATATTGAAAATGCCATGGGCTGCCAAAAGAACCAATAGATCTGTTTTGGAAGAAGTGCAGCCAGAGTGCTCCTTGGAGGCCAAGATGGCCAAACTTCATCTCTCATACTTCGGACATATTGTCAGGAGGGACCAGTCGCTGGAGAAGGATATCATGTTTGGTAAGGTAGAGGGCCAGAGAAAAAGAAGAAGACCCCCAACGAGATGGATTGGCCAAGTGGCAGCATCGATGGACTCAAGCGTGGCAACAGACAGTAGTGAGGTTGGCCCAGGATCGGGCAGTGTTTCATTCTGCTGCGCATAAGGTCGCTATGAGTTGGTACTAACTCGATGGCACCTAACAACAACAACAACAACATACCTTATTTGGAGTCCTGGTGTAGCACTATAGGATAAGTACTTGATCTTAAAGTTGGCTTTAACTGCAAGGTTGGCAGTTCAGACTCACCAGCTGCTCATCAACAACCTTACACAGGTAGGGCTGTGACTTGACTGCCTGTAGCAACAACAATACTTTATTTGGAACTAGGATAAGCACTAGACTGCTAGCCACAAAGTCAGGGATTCAAACCTACCAGCTGCTCCTCAGAAACCCTATAGAGAGTCACGAAGAGTTGGAACCAACTCAATGACACTTAACAACAACAATACATTATTTAGTTGTGAGATGGCTCTGTACGATAAGCACTGGTCTGGGAAAAACAAGGCTGGTGGTTTAAACTCACCAGCCACTCCATGGGTAAAAAAATTAGACTTTTTGTTCCCTCAGAGATTTACAGCCTTGGAAACCCTTTATAGGGTCTCTATGGATCAAACCGACTCTACAATACTTAACAACAACACTATACTTTATTGAAAATTAACACTGCTGGAAAATTCATTTGGTTTTCATTCATTCATGCATTCATTCAGTATTTCTTTGAGATTTTCTTAGCTATTCGTTGATTTGGGGTCAAAAGAACTGACTTCAGGGGTATCTTCATTACACTGAAATAAAATAAATTTCTTGTGACTTGGGGTGAAGCCATGCCAAGCTTTCTCCCAATTCTCTTGCGCTTGATCCAGGTTGAGAGTAAACCTTTGATTCAAGCCCAGAAGCCACCTTCTAAGGCCAAGAACCTCAGAATGACCCGATTCTTGCATAAGGTAGGAAAGGATACTTAATGCCTTCTGTCTAGGAGAGAATTGGGGGGTGGGGAGGGAAGAAGGCAAGACGTGTGACCAGGGCAGCTTTTAGCAGGCAATTTTGGTCAACTCAACATAATAAGCTTCATCCACATTATAGAGAATTTTAAATGTGACTATTAATTGACAATCATGCTACCTCTCCCCTTCACCAAAACAAATACCTAAAGACTTTGATCTAAATGGGTAGTTGAAGACAATGCAGCGGAATGAGAGTTTCTGTTACAACATGGAAGGCTTATATGTGACAGGAAGGCCTTCCTCATGTTAGCATGGTAAGACATTGAAATGATGGTATAATGACTAACATTTGTGGAATACTCTAAGTCATTTGCCTCACAAAAGCCCTTTGAGGTGGTCCCAGCTTTGTCTTTATGGTTTTGTTGTTGTTGCTAAGCGCTGTTGAATCCATTCCGACCCATAGTGACCCTGTATAGGGTTTCCAAGGAGCAGCTGGTGAGCTTGAACCACCAACCTTGCAGTTCAAATGACTTTGCAGTACAGTGCATGAACCCACAGTACCACACCGGGGTAACTGAGGTGTAAAGAGAGAGGCTAGGTGACTTGTGTAAGGTCCACAGTTAGTAAGTGGATTCTCATCCAGAGCCCAACTACTGCTTTAGAATCTGAATTTTTCTCCAAGAACTTTTAGAATAGGTTCATGTCTGGATTTGAGTCAGTCTTATCTTTGTTGTGGAGAAGGGGCTAGAAGAAATGACCCCCTGAAGATATCTTCTGGCCTGAGGTTTCTGTAATGTATCCAATTTCTCCTTCTATAGAACACAAACACCAACATTACTTCACTGCCTTTTGTGGACATCAAGGGAAAGAAGAACATGGTGGTAAACTTCCCACACATCAACAGTAAAGTTCTGCTGAAATCATCCCTTCATCATCAGGTGAGTATGGGGCTGTGAAAAGTCCTCATTCCAGTCTAGAACCACTTTGAGAGAGGCAGTCCAGGTTAATGGGGAAAGCACAGCATCAGCTAAAGAGCTGGATTCTAGTCCTCTTGTTATTCTTCACATTGAGTGAAAACTTGAGCAAATAAGTCATTGGCCTCGTAGCCTTGATTTCTTTTTCTGCAAAATGGGCTCTTTATTGGGTTGTCTTGATTCATTGAGAAAGGGAGAGATGAAGTGTTTAAAACATAAATAGTGGACACATACACAGTGTTTGTTCTCCTTCCATGTTCCCTACCTTTTGGTATGAGGACCAAATGAGATATTAAGTGGGGAACCAAAAAAACCAAAAGAAATATTTACATACATGAGTTCAAGTTTCTGTGTCCTTGGCAAGTCACTTTATGGAGGTGGGCATTGGCCTTCTCAAGAACAGAAAGAAAGAGTAAGAAAGAAACCATGACTGCCTCTGTCTACAATAAGATGGCATTGGGTTGCCAACTCAATATTGTAATTGACATGTGTCTCCCAGAGAGGAGTGGGGCCATCAGTTACATACTTCCTATGGGAGAAAGATTAAGAAAATCCATTGCCTCGTAATTACTGTTTTCTCCCGAGAAAGGAAAAGGGAAAGAACTTGGCTAAATGTGGGTGCTTGTGGTCATAAAAATGGTTTATGACCCTGGAAGCTTATTATAGTCTTTTATTATAAACCTCTTTCCCTGGACAGGAGACCCAAACTCACAGTCAGGTATCAGCCTCTGAGCTCAAGACTTCAGAATTGCCTTTCCACTGTAGCATTAAAACCCAAGATCCCAAGCCCATGGAGAAACCAGCAAGGAAACAAAAGTTGCCTCTGACACCAGCAGGTATGGCTTTGGAGCAGTAATTGAGTTGATGGCAATGGGTATGGATGGTTGGGGTTCACAGACTTATAGTTTATTAAATTTCAGTTCTCAGAACATTTCTAACTGTAGCTTTGCCTTTGGTTGTCTCTCCCCTTCTTAAACTATCTTAGTAACTGCCCATGAGGAGATTCATTCAGTTCTGAGCAAATTCTGCTTTGTTCAGAGCTGATATCTGCCTCCCAGCGTAGTGGTTACGAATCGGGCTGTGAACCTTAAGGTCAGCAGTTCGAAACTACCAGCCGCTCCGCGGGAGAAAGATGAGGCTTTCTACTCCCGTAAAGATTTACACCCTCGGAAACCCTGTACAGGGTCGCTATGGGTCGGAACCGACTCGACGGCACTTAACAACAACAACAAATTATCTTTAGAGGAGTTCTGGTGTGGCGCTTTAGAAGCGCTGGGCTGCTAACCACAAAGTTGGCGGTTCAAACCCACCAGCTGCTCCTTGGAAACCCTATACAGGGTCACTATGAGTCAAAACCAACTTGACAGCACTTAACAACAACTATCTTTAGAAGGAGCTCTGGTGACACAGTAGTCAAGCACTCAGCTGCTAACTGAAGGGGTGGCTCTGTGGAAGAAAGTTCTGGTGATCTGCTTCTGTAAGGATTACAACCACTACCAATTGCTTTAAATGGGATCACATTAGAAGGTTGTGAGTAGAATGGGAGAAAATGTGGAACGAAACTTAAAATGACACAAAATATCAGGCTTATTGGCCAGACAGAGACTGAAAGAACCCCGAGACTATGGGCCTTGGGCACTCTTCTTGTGTGGACCTGAACTCATCTTCCTTGCTCAATTTTCAGCCAAGCAGTAGACAACAATAGTGAGATATGCATGCCATAGAATGGTTAACCATTACAAGGGCAGTGTTTATCTAAGAACAAAATGCAGAAGGATTGGGAAAAAAGGAGAAATGGAGGGAGGAAGTAGGATGAAGGGGGTGTTACATTGAGGAAATTGCAATAATTGACGTAAAACAAAGTCTAGGATTTGCTGAACGGAAAATTGATGATCTGCTCTGTACACCTTAATCAATTTACAATAAGTAGTTTTAAAAAATGACAGCCTTATGGGGTGGTTCTACTCTGTTGCATTGGGTTGCAAAGAGTTGGAATCAACACAATGGCACCTTACAACAACAACATTATCTTTAGACCCTTGATCTAAGAGCACATTGTACCCAACGTATACACACCTGCTGTTCACATATTTGAAGACAGATATCATGCTTCCCAGAAATCTTTTTTATCTCCTGGCAGTCCCTTCTTCAACTCTTTAGCAGTTTGTCAAATCACATGGTCCAGTCCACCTTCAATCCTGGTTCCTTTCCTCTGAACATTCTACACAGCATTGTCTTGGTTACCTAGGACTGCCATAACAAAAGATATCACCAGTGGGTGACTTTAAAAAACAGAAATGTATTTTCTCACAGTTTTGGAAGCTAAGGTCCAAATCAAGGACTTGACCAATGCAATTCCTTCTGTGGGTCTCGCTCCTAGCTTCTGGTGACTGTTGCCAATCCTCTGCATTCCTTTGCAGCTAGTTGGTGCATCTGTCTCTGTTGTCACATAGTGTCCCTTTGTGTGTCTGTGACTATTCTCTTTTTATAACACATCACTCAGAAGGTTATATGACCCCATTAGCTCAACAAAAGATACACCTATTTCCTAATAAGATCACTGCAATATAACTTTTGGGGGACACAGTTCAATCCGTAGTAAATATAAATTTCTTTATGTCTATGAAAGTGTCAGTCTCACCCTATGTCTTCCAGACCAAAAGGACCAGACTCTTGATTTGATTGGGTCAGTATAGAATGTTGTTGTTCAGCTCATAGCGACCCGAATAGGGTTTCTGAGGAGCAGCTAGTGGGTTTGAACTGCTGACTTTGTGATTTGAAGTCCAGTGTTGATCCTACAGTGCCACACCATCTACTTAATACTGTGTGTGTTAAGTATGGAATAGAGAAGTACCGACCCACATTCCTTCTTGATCATCTCCGATAGTCACTGGCTCAACTGCAGACCTACTGAGCCTTTAAAGTCAGCCTGATCTCTGAAGTCATCAGAGTTTGCAAACTCTCTCAGGATAAACTCCTGAGATAAACCCCACCTTACCTACACACTATTGTTGACACTGAGTTTACTTTTGACTATTTTTTAATCCATGCTACTATAACTGGAACTCTGAGGAGGACTCAATATTTTAACTTCCCTTTTGTGTTTTCTTCCTAATTTGTTGAAATCAAATACAAGACTTTAAAATTATCCTTTTTAAATTTTCTTCCCATGAGCTTCAAAATGCCTGGTCCTTGTTGAATCACCTGGTTGAGAAAGAGGCTGACTGACTCAAGAACTAGAAGGGATGCCATCATCTGCACCCCGGGAAAATCCCTGTGCTACCTTCAGTTAACTGACATCTGCAATGTTTTTTACACAGAGGCTCTAAGGTCTTTTAAGAACAAGTTGTCTCCATATGAGCACAGTGAAATCCTGGGCTACACAGAACTATGGTTCCTGGGGCTCGAAGCTGAAAAGCTCAAAATGACTCCAGAGAAATTCAGCAAGACGTGTTTTGATGATGAACATGGCTCCTATAAGAAGGTGATGGGAAAGTGGTCCATGGTAACCGCAGGGGCCTTGTGACTTGGGGTCAAGAGATAGTTGAGGAAGGAAAGAGGTGGAGGGGTATTTTATAGCATTTGATGCTGATATAAGTGGGGCTAGGAGTCCTGAGGGATTCTAGTAGGTGCTAAACTAAAGAAAGACTGTTTAAAAACAGTAAAACATTCACTTACTGTGCAAAAGATTCTGCTAACAGAACACGAATTTTCTCTGAGAGTATTTGGGGGTAACAGGTTTGCATGTTGGGTGAATTCCTACAGACTCTCCTCCCACACATCATTGGAAAAAGTTGGACTGCTAAATCAGGTGTAGTTTCCCCAGGGCTTCCTTTGCTTTATTTTATTTTTTTGTCTCCTGCAAACAAGCTCATGGATGGTACCATCTCTATTTTAGAATAGATATTTTCCCACACATTAAACAAGTTTTTTTCACTGTAGTCCCTTGACTACTTTCAGTTTCCTAAACATTGACCCCAGTGACTCCTCCTCTTCTCTTTCTGACTGCACATCAGGGGTTCCCTAGGATCATACTTCTTCCAAGCCTGAAGGAGAAATCTGAACAATGATTGTTCCTAGGTGCCATGGAGTTGATTCCAACTCACAATGACCCCATGTACAATAGAACAAACCACTGCCTGGTCCTGTGCCGTCCTCACAATTGTTGCCATATTTGAGCCCATGGTTGTAGCCACTGTGTTGATCCGTCTCATTAAGGGTTTTCCTCCTTTTCATTGACCCATTACATAGTCCAGAGTCCCCGTGTGGCGCTGTGGGTTAATGCTCTGGACTGCAAAGTTGGTTTGGACTGCACGATCAGTGGTACAAATTCACCAGCTGTTCCTCAGAAACCCTATACAGGGTTGTTATGGGTCAGAACCAACTTGACAGCACTTAACAAGAACAACATTACATAGTCCTGGTGTAGCATTGTAGGATAAGCACTGGATCACAAGGTCAGTTTGAACCATAAAGTCAGCAGTTCAAACCCACCAGCTGCTCCTTGGAAACCCTATGCAGGGTCGATTTGATTTGGAACCGACTCAATGGCACTTAACAACCACTAGTATGGAGCATGATGTCCTTCTTCAGGGAGTGGTCTCGTGGCTCTTTTACTTCAGGAACACTTGTGATGACCTCCTGATTATATATAATGCTTCGTCTACTGGGCTTGTGGGCTGTCCACAGTTTCCTCCTCTGGACATTTCCTTATAACTTCATTGGCTTCTTACATGGTAGAATAGGTCTTTAATGGCTTCATAGAAGAGGAGGATTCTCTTAACACTTAGGACTGTGTTTCTCAACTTTCACTGAACACAGAAATCTCCTGGGGATCTTGATAACATGCCAGATCTTACCCAGTGGCTCTAGGGTGCGTTTCAAGATGCTGTATTTCTAACAAGTTCCTAGGTGATGCACAGTTTGAGAAGCAGGCATTTAGAGTTTTTTGGTGCACGGTCTCCAGTGACAGTCCTAGTTCTCCACCATTTTTAGGTCAAAGATCCATCTGGGAGTCTGATAAGATCTATAGGTCCTTGTTCCAGAAAAGACATCCTGAACATACACACAATTTCAGGAAGTTAACAGGTCCTTGGTTAAGTATCCTCAACAAAATTTTACCTCCAATTCAGCCAGACATCCTCAGTTCCCCAGCCCCACCTCACCTGTGCCTAGACTCCCAGGGAAATTCCCTAAAGCACTACCTTTAACCTAATTCCTGGGACTCAATACCCCCAGTCTCAAATGTCCTTGATAGCAGTGTCTTTGGTGGAGGCTGGTGGATAATATGTACTATCTGAAGCCTGGAGTCTCGATCCTTATTAGATTCCAATGCACATATGATAAACAGTGCGCATACCCTAAAACTTAAATAAACAACACAGCTGCAGTCTGTCAGCAGATATTATTAACTCAGTACCTATTTATTGAGTTATGATGTTGGAGGAGACTGCTAATAGAACAAGTAGATCTGTGTTGAAGGAAGTACAGCCAGAGTGCTCCATGGAAGCCAGGATGGCCACACTTCGTCTTTCATACTTTGGTGGATATATTGTTAGGAGGGACCAGTCTCTGCAGAAGGATATCATGTTTGGTAAAGTAGAGGGTTGGAGAAAAAGAGAAGACCACCAATGATATGGATTGGCACAATGGCAGCATCAGTGGGCTCAAATGTAGCAATAATTCTGAGGTTGGCCCAGGACCGGGCAGTGTTTCATTCTGTTGTGCAAAGGACCACTATCAGTGGGTACCGACTCAATGACACCTAGCAACAACAACAGATTTATTGAGTACCTACCATGTGCTTTGGCATCTGCTGGACTCTGGAAATACACAGGCAACTATCAAAAATGAGTAAGCCCTTGCCCTCAAGTACCACAATCAATGCCAAAGTTGAGCAAATGATTATGATATACTCAAGCTTGTGGTATGTAGAAGGTATATACAAATCCTGGAGAAAAACACGTGCACTTTCAAAACAGGTGTGCTGGAACCTGTTCCTCATCTTTTCTCCATTCTGTTGATTTTCACTAGTTGATGAATATATACAGACTCCCACCATACAACCACAAACACATCCTGAGGACTTGTACACAAATACTTATCCTCACCTCTCCCAAACTGATGAGTGTCACTCTAGGGATTAGAGATTTATAGAGCTGGCAGACCTTTTGCTGTTGTTATTAGGTGCCAACTCATAGCAACCCCACGCACAACAGAATTAAATGTTACCAGTCCTGTGCTATCTTCACTGTTGCTGCCACTGTGTCAATCCATCCCATTGGGGCACTTCCTCTTTTTCGCTTATTCTTTATTTTATCAAGGATGATGTCTTTCTGGAGGGAATGCTCCCTCCTGATAACACATCCAAAATATGTGAGATGAAATCACACCATCCTCATGTCTAAGAAACATTCTGGGTGCACTTCTTCCAAGACAGATTTGTTTGTTCTTTTGGCAGTCCATGGTACTTTCAATATTCCTTGCCCACACTATACTTCAAATGCACCGATTCTTCTTTGGTCTTCCTTTTTCATTGTCCAGTTTTCCCATGCATATGAGGCGATTGGAAATATCGTGGCTTTATGAGGTGATTGGAAATATTATGGCTTGAGTCAGGTGAACCTGACATTTAATACTAAAGTCTTTTGTGGTATATTTTCCCAGGGCAAAATGTCTTCTGATTTCTTGACTGCTGCTTTCATGAGTATTGAATGTGGACCCAAGTTAAATGAAATAACTTATAACTTCAATCTTTTCTCCATTTATCATGATATTATTTATTGATACAGCTGTGAAGAGTTTTGTTAGGGAACTCTTATTCAGATCCCTCCTTTACAGATGAAAGAGTTCTGCAGCTCAGAATGGGAAAGTAGTTTGACTTAGACCACCCAGATAAGGATGTTTTTAAACCTAAAACTTCCATGGCATTGCCTAAACACCTGCACCTTGGTTTCCAGCACCAGGAGGGATGAGGGCATTTCTGCTCTTGGAAAATATTTCTCTTCTTAGATGAGGAAAAGGAACTCTGGTAGTGTAGTGGTTACGAATCAGACTGTTAACCTGAGGTCAGTAGTTTGAAACTACCAGCTGTTCCACGGGAGAAAGATGAGGCTTTCTGCTCCATAAAGATTTACAGCCTCGGAAACCCTGTACAGGGTCAGTATGAGTCGGAACCGACTCCACAGCACAGAACCACCAGCAGACGAGGAAAGCCTAAGTCTGTACTGCTAACACCAGGATAGGATTAAATCTGGATAAGTCAAAATGAGAATCAAATCTGGCCAGAAAGGGGAATACTTTCTATGGGGACATATTGGGGTCACAAGTGAAACTTGCTCCAAACTACAGTTGTTAACTAAATTGCTCAAGAGTCATGGAATACCTAAACTAGAAGGAATCTTCAAGGCTACTTTTACTTAACAGATTCCAACACATACAGGAAACTAGAGCTGGTGGTAGACCTGATTTTCCCAAAGACCATCCAATGTTCTTTGCATTGATTGAGATGTGGCAGAGTTTATGGGAATTGCCCTGGCACCACATGCAATATCAGGTGATCTGGTATCAGGGCACCAATCTAACCATAGTGGTAGTGTTGAGAAAAGGGTAGAAATCACTCCTGTGCCCACTGCAGCTCAGACACTTCCTCCTAGGAGTGAGCCTCAGTTGGGATGGTGTCCAGGAACCCCAGTGGCTGGGCAGCTCCAGAGCACACAGTTCTGCTCTCCATTCTTGTCCTGGCTTCTGCAGGTCCTGCATGATCACATTGCCTACCGCTACGAAGTTCTGGAGATGATTGGGAAAGGGTCCTTTGGACAGGTGGCCAAGTGTCTGGACCACAAAAACAATGAGTTGGTGGCCCTGAAAATCATCAGGAACAAGAAGAGGTATGGCTTAGGACACGGCCTGCGTGATTCTTGTCCCTTTGAAATGCCATTTCTTCATAACTCGGCCTCTTTTTAAATTTTTTTACCTTTGTCTTCCATTTCCTCTTTCTAGCTAAATGACTCTGAGATGGGGCAAAAGAAACAAGGCATAGCACTTCTAGAATTTTCTGCAAGTTCAGGCAGTTCTTGTTGGAATCACAGGGAGGGGGTGAATAAATGGTCTTACTGTTGCAGCATGATTTGACATCTGTGTTTTCTGTCCCTCTTCTTCATCTTCCCTGCCATGTCCAATTACCTCAGGTTTCATCACCAGGCCCTAGTGGAACTGAAGATCCTGGAAGCTCTCAGAAGAAAAGACAAAGACAATACCTACAATGTGGTACACATGAAGGACTTTTTCTACTTCCGCAATCACCTCTGTATCACCTTTGAACTCCTGGGGTTAGCTGCTTTCACTTTTTAATTTTCATTTGAAAATGGACTTAAGTGACAGAAGATAAACTTTGAACACTAATTTTTTTCTGAATGTGAGGTACAGCATAGGTACTGGGCACTACCCTGAGTGATCCAAACTAGGTCTGTCCTCAAGACTGTCTGCCAACGTAATATGAGATAGGTTTTAAAAAGGACGTTTATTTGCTACCATGCCCCATTCATTGGCTTCTCAACTTTTCTTGGGTGCAGAGATTGGCACTCACGGTAGCAGGCAGCTGGCTGCTCAGAGTGGGAAAGGCTTTGGTTTTGAACAAACTAGGACCAGGGCAGATACTTTGTTTGGTAAGAGATCAGAATCTGACTTAAAGAGATGGAAATTACCTGATGGAATTTTAGAACTGAAGGGATGTGCTCATTGAAAGGGTTTGCTAATTGGATTGTGTTTTCCTCTAAGGAGACAGTCAGATGCAGTTTAAGTGAAAGCTCCAAACTGAGTGCATTTAGCTAAGGAGAAGGATCAAGAATGAACTCTCAGGCGCCTGGGGGCTGTTGGATTTACTGACCTGCCAGCTCAGTGCTCCCATGACACTGCTGCAGATGGTGAGATCAGGGAACCAGCTAACTTCTCCTCTCCTCACCATCTCTGATGGTTGTAAATATGGTCCATTCTCCAATATGCAGAGGTGGACTGTCCTCCCTGCAGCCAAGCAGGTCACCCAGGCTGCCTTTTTTTGGCTATTGATCACAAAGCCCAATTAGGATGCTCTGAGAGGGCAGGAGAGGCAAGTGTATGTCTTCAGTTGTGTGGAGCGAGAATTCAAACCTCAGAGAAATTGGGTCATTGCCTAGGGTCACACCAAGTCCCTAATGTCTCCATGGTGCCTCTTAGGAATGAGTGGCCTCCTAGATACTGCCATAGAAGGCTTCAGAAATAGAAAATGAAGAGAAACCTGAAAGATTGATGCAGAGTGATTTCACGGTGATGACTGCTTTCCCCCTCCTCTCCTCATTTAGTTTTCACAGAGATTGCAAACTAGCAGCCTATAGACATGGCACAGCATTTAAACATACTTTGTGTTGCTTTCCAACATTTGTAAGTCAATAGATTTCATATAATAGAAAAGACTCTCTGACTGTAAATACAGGATGATCTGGCAAGAGTGAGTCCTCATTCCTGCAAGGTGTTAGTTAACTCGGACAAAGCAGCCAGGTTTATTTTAAATTGGTTGTTATTAAGTGCCATGGAGTCGGTTCTAATGTATAGGGACCCTGTGTATGGTTTCCAAGGAGCGGCTGGTAAATCTGAATCACCCACCTTGCAGTTCAAACTGACCTTGTTGCCCAGTGTTTATCCTACAGCACCACACCAGAACTCCACTTAAGTGGGTTGTTATTGTTGTTGTTAGGTTCTTAGAAGTAAGTTCCGACTCACAGAGACCCTGTATAGGGTTTCTGAGGAGTGTCTGGTGAGATTGAACCACCAAACTTGTGGTTTAGGGGTTCTCTACTGGACCTCAGCCCCCATCTGCCCACTCTCTTGTCAGCAAGTTGATCTCTTTAAGACATCTCTTCGTGTTTGGCAAGTAGAGGATTAGCAGGTGTGAAGAAAACTCTCAGTGAAATCAATTGAAACAATAAACACATGAACTCAAACATGCTGGTGGTCATGATGATGACAAAAAACTGGACATTGTATCCTGCTGTACATAAGGTTGCTATGAGTCTGAATAGACTCAAAGGCTTCTATATATTTACCTTTCTACCAAGCTTCCCTATCCTATTCTATCCATCCAGGAACCCATCCATCCATCTCTCTACACATCTATCTTTCTATCAGATATAGATAGGAGTGGAGGCTTAGTAACAAGTAATTTGTAGTTTTAGTACAAATTTAATGTAAAGATGTAGGCTTTGGGGATACTTTCAAAGGATCTGAAGAAGTATGAATACAGCATTTCAGAAGTTTGGTCCAAAGTCTTAACACTCATTTCACATAAGAAATCAGGGGACATCTGAGAGGCCAGCACAGATAAGTTTCACTTTGGGTCCACCATAAATCACAGGGAATGTTGAACTTATTGGACACTATAGCTCTGCCTCCTGGTCTCAGGCATACCTGCTAGCAGAGGGAATGAGGTTATATGGGGTTGTTTTTGAGTTCAAACTCAGCATTATATTTTTACACTGATGCACATCACTTTCTCTCTCTTTCCCAGAATCAACTTGTATGAGCTGATGAAGAATAATAGTTTTCAAGGCTTCAGTTTGTCAATAGTTCGGCGCTTTACCCTCTCTGTTTTGAAGTGTTTACAAATGCTTTATGTAGAGAAAATCATTCACTGTGACCTCAAGCCAGTGAGTATCATCTTAGTCCTCCTATGGGGACTAGTCTCCATCCTCAAGAACTACTTGTCTTATTCCATTCCCCTAAGGCACAGATACTGGAAAAGGGAAGACAGAGACAATTGGTATAATTGAGGAAAATAGGAAAAAAGATCCTAGGGCTTCCCTATAGAAGATCTGGGAATGGGTGAAGGGCAGGGGGCTGTGTTTTGAACATCAAGATTTGTAATGAAAATTCCTGCAAGTCTGAATTTATCCTTTTATTTCTTCCTGTATGATGTTCTTTATTTTACTTAATTTTTTTAAAGGTTTTATTGTGAGTTATGTGATAGTTTACATGGGAGAACATTAGCTTTACATTCATCTTATTGTATATCGTTTCATTGCCATGGTTACAACCCCTTCCATGCATCATCAAACAATCAAAGGGTATACACTACAAGCTTGGCCCTTGGTCCTCAGAACACATCCCCTCACCATCTCTGGGTCTAGAGTCCCCAGCCACTCCATCTCTCCATGTCATCATCTCTACCTCCATCTCTGGCATCAGTGTTTCTCTGGGTAGGGTCCCGCACTCCGCTCTTCTCCCTTGATGGTCCCAGGGACCTCCACTCCTGGACTGCAAAGTCAACCACTCCCCTCCTTTTGCTACAAAATGTCTACCTTTACATTTCCAACCCTTACAGTCAGTCCTGATAACAATTATTCACTATTGTGCCACATGAGCCCTATCCTTATTTCCTTTCATCAGCCCCACTCAACAGATTAGATACTACTCAGTGGAGACTCTACCTTCCTCCATGCCCTCTGGATCTAGACTCCCTCTTGAAAGTTTGTAAGTCAGTCACTTCTTGCCTTTGTAGCTACCCCCGCCCCCCGCCCCCTGCATTTTGGGTAGCCAATGTCCAAGTTGCCCATCCCTGTCTACTTTGTGTATGGAAGAGGTGGGAATGATCCTCACTCTAAAGATTTGTTCCCTCTTTTGAGCTACTGCATCCATAGGTGTAGGTCAAGTTCATCAAATTGTATCAGATTACTCTTTTTTTCCCTCTTCTAGTTGAGTTCTGATCATCCAGTCATTGAAGCCAGGTCAAGTGGGTATTATCTGCAAGTGTGATGGTTCTTTTGCATATCCCCTCACTTCTTATCAGCTGGACACTTCACTCTCCACTCTAGGCTTCTGTGACTATGTTACTGCCTCTGGGCCCAGGAGTCCCCAGGTCTTGTCATACTGCTGGCCAACCAGATCTCTACCTGGGTTCACAGGAGATTTGAACGTGGTTGGACTTAGCTTGCAGCTTCATTGCTGTTTTTCCTTCACTTCCCCTTATTGGTGACCACCGTGGTCACCAGTCAGATCCCATGCCTGCTCATGTTTTACCCTTGAGTCTTAGTCTTGGAAGGGGGTTTGCCCTGTGGGGACCCGAATGCTTGCCTTGATGTCTCCTAGGCAAGCAACTTGCTTGTTCTTGTAGTAGTCAGTCAGACTACTGTTACTGTTTTTTATTTTTCCTTTTGGTCTTTCTTTCAAGAAGTGTATTCTGTTCTTCTAGCCATTCCAGGCTGGTCTGCTTGTCCTTTGAAGTGGAGATTTCCCACCTCAGCAGATTCTGGATGGGGTTCAGGATTCCACCTATGGTCTTATGCAATGCAAAGGCTCTGCAGGAAGCCTCCTTCACTGGGCAAGTTGTAGCCCCATTTTAGATATTCCAATCAGTTATAGGCAGAAGGCAGACTTACAAGTTTTCTATGGTGATATTTCTGCTATTCTGTATGATGTTCTTGATGTTGTCCCACAATCTTCTGATGTTCAGTCATCAGTGTCTAAAGCATCAAATCTGTTCTTGAGGTCATCTATAAATTCAGGTGGGATATGTTCAAAGCCATATATGACTCTCTTGTAATTTTCTCCAGCTTCAACCTAAACTTGCATATGCCCAAGTTCTGTTCCATAGTTTACTCCTGGTATTGTTTTAGCTAATAATATTGAGTTTTTCCACTGTGTCTTCCCACAGATGTATGTAGTTGATTTCATTTCTGTATATTCCATCTGGTGAGGTCCATGTATATAGTCATCTTTTATGCTATTTTAAAAAATGAATATGCAATGAATGCATCATTGGTCTTGCAAAATTCTATCATGCTATCTCTAGCATCATTTCGATCACCAAGGCTATGTTTTCCAGCTATTGATTTTTCCTCTTTGTTTCCAATATTTGCTTTCCAGTCACCAGTAGTTATCAGTACATCCTGATTGCATGTTTGATCAATTTCAGACTGAAGAACCTGGTAGAATTGTTCATCATTGGCTTCAGTGGTTGATGCATAAGTTTATATAATTGTGGTATTAACTGGTCTTCCTTGTAGGCATATGGATATATTATCCTATTGTAGACAACATTGTACTTTAAGATAGATCTTGAGTTTCTTCTTTTTTCTATGATGAACATGACACCATTTCTCTTAAATTTTTCATTCCAGGCATAGTATACCATATGATTGTCAGATTCAGAATGGCCACTACCAGTCCATTTCAGCTCACTGATGTCTAGCCTTTATGCATAGCATTTCATTTTTTGACAACTTAAAAGGCTTTATGCATTCCATGTAATTTTTGACAACTTAAAATTTTTCTAGATTTGTACTTTGTGTGTTCCATGTTCTGATTATTAATGGATGTTTACAACTGTTTCTCCTCATTTTGAATTATACTCCATCAGCAAATGAAAGTCCTAAAATTTTCAATCTACTTTGAGGAGGCAGCTCTTCTTCAGTAGTATTTTGAGTGCCTTCCAACCTGAAGGGCTCATCTTCTGGTACTAGATCTGACAATGTTTCACTTCTAATCATAAGTTTTCAGTGACTAAATACTCAGTAGTATTACCCCCTCTCCTTCTTCCAAGGCTGTCTTGTTCTGGAAGCTCAGCTGAATACCTGTCCACCATGGGTGACCCTGCTGGTATTTAAAATACAGGTGGCATAGCTTCCAGTGTCACAATAACATGCAAGCCACCACAGTATCACAGACTGACAGACCAGTGGTGGCATCTGATATTGAGACCATTGAATAATGGATGTTTACAGCTGTTTCTTCTTATTTTGAGTTGTGTCCCATCAGAAGATGAAGGTCTTGAGAACTTTACTCCATTTGTATCATCATGGTCAACTCTCCTTTGAGGAGGCAGTTCTTCTTTAGTTGTGTTTTAAGTACCTTCCAACCTGAGGGGCGCATCTTCTAGAACTATATCTGACAGTGTCCTGCTGCTATGTGTAAGGTTTTCAGGGACTATACATTCAGAAGTAGACCTCCTCTCCTTCTTCCTAGTCTGGCTTAGTCTGGAAGCTCAACTGAAATCTTGCTAACAGATTCTTAGACTCTGAAAGGAGAACTCGGTCTCTGGCTTCTCTGGTTTCTACTGAAACATCTAAATACTCAGATTCTGAATACTGCCACATTTCCCCCAAAGTCAGCATACTTTGCTGACTCCATACTCCAATCAAATTGTTTTTCATTTTTTTGTTTTGACTTCTTATTGTCTTAGCAATATATCAACAGGGGCACTTAATGAAACATAAAAAAAAAAAATTTATTCAGTGGCATTTCTAAGGCTGTATGCTAGCAAGACATGGAACTAAATGCCCAGGAAGATAAAAATAAGCCTACAGCTTTTAGAAGTTATAATTTATATGGGGAAAGAGGCTAAATATATGTAAAAGAAATTGTACAAAGTGGTGAATACTGGGTCCAAACAAGAGCAACAGACCAAAAGTGGAATACAAAGTCAGAGGAAGTCAGGGGTGATGGGATTGGAGACTTTGTGGAAAAAGGCCATCTGGAAGTGGTAGCATGTTGAATGAATTAGGTCTTGAGGGCCAGTGAGCATTTAGGTAAATAGGCAAGAACTGGGAAAACATGATTAAGACCTGTCTTGTTCTCTCTAGGAGAATATAGTGCTATATCAAAAGGGCCAAGTCTCAGTTAAAGTCATTGACTTTGGATCCAGCTGTTATGAACACCAAAAAGGTAGGTTGCGGTTCCAGCTCTCTGCGGGGGTCATGGGACACGAGCGAATACGCGGAATCGTAGGGTGAAGAAATGAATGAATACAATCGAAAGGCTTTTCAACTCGTAGTGCTGTCCGGCTATGTTCTCCAGCTTCTGCCCCTGCTTCTGCTTTCTGCTCTTTGCTGTCTGTTCTCTCTGCTGTCTGCCCTCTGCCTTCTCCATCCTACTCTCTGCTTCTTCTGCTGCTTCTTCCTTCCTCTTTCTGCCTCCCTCCTTCTCCCTTCTGCTTCTTCTTCTTTCTGCCCTCTACTTCTTTCTCCTAGCTCTGCCAGCCCAGATCAGCAAGTCTTTATTTTTTATACTTAAAACTACACAGTACATGCATTGACACTTTTATCACAACATTCTTGCACCTAGTCCTTAGACAACCTTGACAGAAATACTTCTGTGATGTTCTTTTCCTGTATGAGATAAAATTGTTTCTTCTTGTTTCTACTAAAAGATTATAAACTTTCTATCCTACATAATGTGCTATTATTTTTATAGTAAAGGTATTCATTAAATCACTTGGAAGCTATGTGGCATAAAGCCCAACCTGGCTACTTGCTGCAAGAAGTGTAGATTATTAAGTCAAAACTATCCTTCACTTAAGTTCATTATTGTCAGCTTATTTACGCAGGTGTTTGTATGTAGGGGTTTGAGAATTCTAGCTAGTGACTGAATGTGGTGAGGCCTATGGGGGTAGGTTAGCTTGACTCTAATATGCTATTTGCTTTTGTGGCCTCACAAATGCAGTTACTTAGGTTTCTAATGAAAAGGAGTAATTTACACAATTTCTCTTTGTATTCAATCCACCAAGGCTGAAAGCAATTGCTGCTAAACTAGTTTTTCTTAAGGTTTGTAGAACTCATAGTGAAAAGCTGTGAATATTGCCAAATTATATATTTTTATAAGTAAAATTAAGATTACTCTCTAGAGAAGGTAGAAAGCAACTTCTGAGAGCTATCTGTTTTGCCAGACCACTCCACAATTTACCGGAACTGTGTCAAGCAGCAAATCGAAGCTGTCCTCTACCCTCATTGGCCCCCAGCAGTAGGTCCCAGTTCAGTCCCTTTGTCTGAATTGTACTATTGGATTTCTCTCTCTTACTGAAACAAATACTTCTCACATCAGATTATCTATGTTCTAGTCTGGGTTCAGTCATAAAAATTGCCAGTAGGATTTTGAATAAGGTGTTTCACCTCTCTGATTCTCAGTTTTCTCATCTATAAAATGAGATTGGATTAAAAGATCTTAAGGATCCTTTGAGCTCTCATATTCTGTGCATAAATGGAACTCCCTAAGAGTGTTGAGTCTCAAAACTGATATGCTTCAGAATCACTTGAAGACTGAAAAATTACTCTTTCTAGTACTTACTCCTGATATACCAAATCAGAATTTCAAGAACCTACATTTTAGAAAGCATAACCACTCTAAACATAGTGAATTTCCCTAATTGCCCTAGTCTTCATGCTTTCTTCAGAATCCAGAAAGTAGCTCTGAACATCAGTCATATAATCTTCTCTGAATATAAAATTAATCATCTGTTATTTATCAACACTTAACACAACACAGTACACATAATATATTGAATACACATTTTCAAATAACACATACTTCTTCCTCCCAGATTCTGACATGCCTCTTCTGGCCAAGCTGAAAATCACATTATTCTCAGATGAGTTTATTCAAAACTTGGTTTTATATTAATTCTACTTCTTAAATTATTATTATTATTGTGACCCTGGTGGACTTCACTTTGCTTCTCTAAACAAGATCTACTCTGGAGCTATTTATCAATAAAATGGGGACAATTAACACCTCCATAATCTCAGGTTGCTGTAAGAATTTGATGAGATTAAATGCATAGTGTGACTCTTAACTGTTGGTGGGTTGGACAACCATCTCCCTGCCAAGGCAGTAGGGTGAGAAAGTGTTTGGGAGCCTTGATTATCATCTACCATCATCCTTCTCCTGGAAGCATTCATAGGAGCTGGAGAAGGATGCTCTGGGGAAGGAGGAGGTTTCCCATGAGAGATTTCTCTCTTTCCCTGCTCTGCAGTATATACCTACATCCAAAGTCGGTTCTACAGATCCCCAGAGGTGATTCTGGGTCATTCCTACAATATGGCCATTGATATGTGGAGTCTAGGATGCATCATGGCAGAGTTGTACATGGGCTATCCGCTGTTTCCTGGAGAGAATGAAGTGGAGCAGCTGGCCTGCATCATGGAGGTGAGGGAGATGCCTGGGGGAGGTTGGGCCTGAGATGTGCAGCAGAGCTGTGGCTCTCAAACCTTGGACTGCATTAGACTTGCCTAGGCCAGTGGCCTGCAAATGTGTTTTTTGGGGGGAGCGCAGGGGGAGCGGATATTCTTTAAAAAGTATTATTGAAATTCTGTACCCACTTACACGTAATTGAGTTGGCATCTTACATTTTTATTATCAATTTAAGTAGTTTCAAAAGGTGCCCTGGTGGCTCAATAGTTAAGCACTCATCAGGTCTATCCCTCCCAGTGAGAAAGACCTTCCATAAAGGTTGTTGTTGTTGTTGTTAAGTGCTATCAAGTCATTTCTGACTCATAGCAACTCTGTGTAGAGTTTCTGAGGAGTAGCTGGTGGGGTTGAACCATTGACCTTGTGGTTAGCAGTCCAGTGCTTATCCTACAGTGTCACAGCTGGGTTCCCAGCTGCAATGACAGATGGTCCACAGCTGAGAAGGACTCTGTAATTTCTCTTTCTCTGTATACTTCTATAAGTGGTAGTTGAACAAGTGGATGCTATGCTACTTTAAAAAGACATTTTGTCTTATGGTAGTCTGAGATTCATCTGGTGATTTCCACCTCCTGTTCCTCTCCTCCTTTCCCAGTACTCCATAATGAGATATATCATTTCTAAATTCAGGTGTGACCAGTATGTAGTATTCTGGTTTATTTGTTCTGACAATGAGATCAGCTGCCGTGGAAAGTGGCCTGCTCCTAACTGACAACGATGTCCCATTTACAGTAGAATGGCCAGTGTGGGCTCTCAGGAGACTGAAGCAACCCTGGATTAAGAGTTTAGACATTGGGCTCTAGGTCTGTAATGCCACTGACTTGATGATGTCATTTAATATCCCCAAGTTCTTATCTGTAGAAAGCAAAGTTTTACCAAAGTCCCACCCAGCTCTAACAGTCTTTGAATCTGTGACTCCATTAAGAATGAACCAACTGCATTGTACTTGTTGAAGGTGCTGGGCCTGCCGCCAGCCCACTTCATTCAGACGTCCTCCAGGAGACAGACATTCTTTGGTAAGTCCCCTGGTCTCTCTATTTTCATATAGTGACTTATGAGGTATCACAGGCCTTGGAGATACCTCCCATATCCTAAGCCCCATTTGGTTGTATTCTCTTTGTCCTATCTCAAAGGGAGAAGCAGCTCTCAGAAAAATAAAAGGATGCTGAGAAGTAGTGCCAGATGGCATGATGGAGAACACAGTGGGGTGAGGTGGGGTGTGGGGAGCCACTTTGGGAATGGGGTGGAATGGGCTCGTAGCAGTGAAAATATATAAGATCAAGAGAAAAACCATGTTCCTGCTCTGAAGATGTATCAGTAAATCTTCAAATCTCGAAAGATTATTATTATGCCTTCTCCTAGACGTTTTTCCCACCTCTCCCAATCAATTTACTCTCTTACATGATTACAGTTTCCCCTCATTGTGCAGTGAAGTCTAAGAGTGTCTTTTCAAGACTATTGAATGATTCCATTGCTACATTTTTATCATTAATGGAACATTATTCTTTCTTACTTAAAATCTCTCACTCCCCCAAACCTTTATAAAGTGAGTTTATTGCAACTTTAGTAAAAACAAAACCCTAGATAAGCAAGGGCTCAGAACAGTTTTGTTGTAGGCATGTGTTGGTTGCACATACGTACAGATCATCTGTCGGTGCTGCTAGGGTTGAGTTTCATCTCCAGCCCCATGCCACTCCCCCCATCACAGTCCCCAGGCTCTGGAGTTTGAGGTCCTCTGCCTTCGTATCTGAGTGCTGCTGTGCAAGATGGACCAGCAGGGCACCAGGAAGGGCTGTCAGGGCACTGTAGACCAAAAAGATGAAGTAAGTCCCAGATCTGAAATCCTTCTGAAGAACCACAGAAGCTAAGGGATTCCCACGTAGGAAAAACCTTAGTGGTCAAAGGTCAGCCAAGTGGAGCAAAGCAGACTCCACAAGCACGCTCCCTGCCCTCTAGAATCACATCTCTGACCAACCATTGTGGTCGTGCTGATTCACAGGCTCGGATGGCTGTCAAAATCTAGTTATTCCTAGTATTCCTCCCATCTCTCAATTTCAAGCAAGAATGGTCTTAGAAAGGAGGAGACCGATCACATGATTTTTTTCAACAATTTACCCTAATAACAGGAAAGTCAAAAAGCTTGCTCATTAGGGATCCTCTTGAGTTATGCAGGGCTGATGGTTATTCAACATGTACTAGTTCAGTCACGGGGCCATTTAAATGTTGGACCGCTTCTGTGTTGTTGTTGTTGTTGGAAAGAATTGTCAAGTTGGTTCCAACTCATAGCAACTCTGTAAAGGGTTCTTGAGGAGCGACTGGCGAGGTTGAATCACCGACCTAGTGGTTCAAACTGACCTTGAAGTCCAGTGCGTGCTTATCTTACAACGCCACACCAGGACTCCAAGTGTCGATTGTTGGGGTTGTTATTAAGTGCCGTCCAGTCAGTTCCGATTATAGCAACTCTGTATAGGGTTTTCTAGGAGTGTGCTGGATGAATTTGAGCCACCAACCTTGCAATTCAAACCGACCTTGTGGTTCAGTGCTTATTCTACAGCACCACACCGGGACTACTTCTGTACCAGATGATACATAGCCACAACCTTAAACCACAGGCTCCTTGACAAGCAGAAATCTTCCATGATCCAGTTTCAGTGTCAAGGTTGGCATCCAATCTGATTGGTGATGTCCAAGCCATACCAATGGTTAAATCTTTGTACATCATGCTCAGAGTTTTGAAGACCTTGATAGTAAACAAAAGGAGGTGCCCTGGTTACTGTAGAACAATGTCTGCACATTTACCTATCTTCCACATTAGTCTGATTATAGACTCGCTGTTTTAACATATACATGGAACAATGGAACTGGTCTCTTGACCCTAAGAAGATTTTTTTCCTCCCACCACTAACAACTCAGCCTTTTGGATTTTGAAGGATTTTAGGGAAGGAAAATTGGGATATTAGTGTTAAAGACATTGTTGTGGGAAGTCACATTTTAAGACAATAACACTGAACTAGTGAGGTAGTATTTAGGTGAAGCCTAGAAGGGATAAAATATAAGCAGCTTGGTAGAAGAGTACCAAAGACATATACACACCATTTTGTAGACAGAGGACAGTAAGGAGGCCAACAAACAAAGCTAGCTACTGGGGAGATCCAGAGGACTGAGAATAACTTGAACAAGAAAAATAAGTATTTAATGATTGCTTTAGGAGCTATGTTATTTACAAACCTATGTTCTTGAGTTTTCTATGACTATTTGTAAACAAGGAACTTGGAATAAGATGGTAACATTGGGGATGTAATCAAAAAAGAAATGCGATTTTTATGAGTTCATTGTTCCTCTATCGTACACATGCCCCTTATCCATTTGTATCCATGTAGATACTCAGATATCCGAGTGTGTACATATAGGCTGAATAACCATCAGCCCTGCATAACGCATTCATGGAAGTCTGTTTTACAGTAATATAATAAACGTAGGTGTTCTTTGGGAAGCCTTACAAATGGCATGGTTTCAAAAGTAATAGAAGTACTTCACTGCTCACTATCTAGACTGTCCATTAAAGAACCTCACTGAGCAGCTTTTGTGAGAATTCAGTTTTGTGTATAAAGTGTGTGTGTACTTATACATGCTCACCCATATACACACAGACTTGCAAAATGTGAGCATGAAATGATCAACTTTTCTGAACATACATACTAGAATTAAAACATCCAAATGAGTGGTAGGTATCACCTTCAAAACAATGAGCAAAGCATTCCCGAGAGCCTTTGGAAGTCTCTTCAGGGCTTGTTTTCAGGGATGGTAAATCATATATTTGGTGAGGGATTTAATCTGTGGAAACAACTTAAAAACCGTTCTAAGTCATGTCTTGAGCAAGCAACTAAGTTTGATTATCCTGATTAAGAATTTGATTTTGGTGTGACTAGAAAGAGGTAATGAAGTTATTTGCTTAAATAATTTATGAACTCTGAAAGAAATCCTTATACTGAAATAAATTTCATGCTATGCCCTGTAAAATGTCCCCTGTTAACACTTTATTGGGCTAGCAGGAAAAGAATAAGAACACATATATCCTTTCTGATCGATAATATCCTTGTAGATTAGAGCTAATTGCTTTTTTCACTTCAGATTAATTCTTTCACCATCACTACTATTATTGCTGTTTCTTCTGCTGCTGTTGCTACTACTATGTTGGCTAATGCTAAATTATTTTAAGCATTTGGTTGGGAAAGGAGGTGGTGGGAAGGAGGTTCAAAACATACTGGGTAGTAGGAAAAATTGGTTTTTAAGTTTCATTGTATTCATTGCCTAATCTACATGAGGGTGTTTAAACTGAGACTGTACGTGTGCTTGTCAGGGAGGTGGGGTAGAGGGGGTAAGATAGAGAATGGGACAACTTCCAAAGACCACTCCAAGCAGCAGCAGGGTTGAGTAAACAGCTGTGATGTGAACAATGGATATCTACACCTGGAACTAAATACAGAATGTTGTATTTCTAAAGATTCCAAAGGTTTTCCTAAAAATATAACCAACAACAGGGGGAAAAAAAGATATCCGGACTCCAAGGATCTCACGATGGTGCTGAAAACCTACGACACCAGCTTCCTAGACTTTCTCAGAAGGTGTTTGGTGTGAGTTTGCTGGGTTATTTTCACCTCTGGGCTTCCTCTTAAATACTGTCCTTTCACATATGTTTTCTGATGAAGGCTGGGGTTGGGAGATAATTATAAAAATAACAAGAAATCCTTTCTTTAGGGAACTAGGGAAAGGATGAGCTGTAAAATTATGACGTACAACTTTTTAGAATCTGAATGAGTATTTTGAGACTTCAAAACTAGGCTCTTTACCTTAGTCAAGTCATAGTAAAAATGGAATCAGCACATGAAGTCCTCAGCCAGTACCAAGTTTAGAAGGAGTTTAAAGACTATTAGCTATTGTTACTATTTTATTATTGAAAAGGTTTTGCAAGCCTATCTCCACTAAGTGGCAAGTAGAGTAGCTGAGTGTTATTTGGCAAGTCATTGTTCTTCTCTGGACCTCAATGTCTTTTTCTATAAAATGGGGTACTCTTTCTTTTCATATTTTGATCTTTTTGTTTAATAAAGGTTTCTATGATTTTGTACCAATACTTAAAAATAAATTTTATTGTGAAATGAGTGAATGTTTGCAGAACAGATCATCAGTTTTACATTCAACAAATCATACACTTCATTTCATCTCAGTGATTTCCATCCCTTTAATGTAACATTACTTTTACCACACTGGTGGGGTTCCCAGCCAGTGGCTCCAAACTCCCAGAGAGCAGGGGTTGCACTGGGGATGGATGAGGGTAGGAGCTGGTCTTACCAGGGAAGCTTGGGGAAAAAGAAGGAATCACATCTTTCCCTTTACTTGTGTGACTCTGCTCTGCCAGGCCACCTTCTGTCACCAAAGCTGCTCACAAAAACTCAAGATGCTCATGATGAGTCAGGCCAGTCGTTCCCCAGTCAGTCTCCCCTCTCACCATCCCTGCTCAGTTTCTCCTCCCAGCAAGCACTCAGTCTACTTCTCTAACCTTTCCTCTGAAATTCAGGGCTCCAGGATTTTAATCTGTGTCTGTTTCACTTGGTCTCTCGCATAGTTGTTGTAGAGGGTCTGTGTAGTGTGTCTGACTAGACTGTCATCTTGCTGGAAGCCGCTTATAAGCTTTAAGATCTCAGTTGCTACTCACAAAAATAAGATGTAGAACATTGTCTTTTGGGACTATTCTATGCCAGCTGACCATGGTGTCTCCTGGGACTATGGTCCTGAGTCTTCTGGCCTGGTGACTCTTTTCCTCAAGATGCTTGGTAAGTTTAAGAAGTTTTCCTAACTTTGTATGACAGCGAGGTCCTCTTAAGATCCTGTCTAGCTCTACCAGTCGTATGTATAGTTGTTTAGCATTTTCAGTAGCCCATATTTTTGTATTCTTTCAGTCTTCCAGTGGGATGGAGTAGCATTAGTAAATTGTTCCTGTTGCATATCTTTGCATCCTGGAATTTAGTTGCCAGCTCAGGTGTAAATGATCATTTACTGCTGGATAAAGGAGATAAAGAAGGCTCCTGTATCCCATCATTTCCGATATCCCACTCCAACCTCTCGTGGATGCTGTAGAGTGTACATTAAGGAAACTCACCAATAAGTCACAGATGAGTTATCCAAAACCCCCAATTGTTCACAAACAGTTCAAAACCAAGTAAGAAACTTAAAAAAACATTTTTTTTTTTTTTTTTAAGAGCAATTGTTCACAACTTGTCAGAGGCAATTAAATTAATGGGGCCTGTCACCTTCTCAATTCCTAGATTTCGACTGTGGCACTGTAGAATAAACACTGGACCACAGGATCGATTTGAACTGCAAGGTGACAGTTCAAACTCACCAGCTGCTCCTTGGGAACCTTATATAGGGTTGCTATGAGTCAGAACCTACTCTACAAACAATGTTTGGAATGACAGACTAAACAGTTTGAGTAAAACTTATTAGAACATATGGAAAGTCTTGTCTTGGTTAATTCTGGAAATTTAGGATTGGGAAAATGTAGTTTAGCAGCAGTTGATTTCATAAAGAACTGGATGTTTTAGTTATTTATAACCTTGATGAATCTATATTAATTTCATCTGCAGTTTAGTAAGAGCTATTCCCAGCATGATGGATACCACTTAGGCAACAACTGACATTTTGTGTCTTGGAAGTTGGGACCCTTTCACATGATCAGTAGTCAGTAGTGATGTGAATGTCTTTAGATAACTACTGAAGGATTGAAAGAATTGGTTGTCTTACTCTCTGTAATGCAAATAGGAAGGGTTAGGACCTGGGTAAAAATTACTATGGTAGAAAGTGACTGGGAAGTGAGGATTGGCTCGGTAAGTAAGAAGACATTTTAAATAATTAAGGTTTTTCAAATTTAGAATAGTTGGCTCCCTGCAATTACTGAAATTACTTTTCACTGAAATGACTCAAAACAACAAGATGATTCCATGTTAGAGGTCAGATGTGCTCTGCCGTAGAATTTTTGCTGGATTATACCCAAGACTTATTATAAATCTTAATATTCTAGTATTCCCTAATTCTTTTTAATGACGTATTTGAAGGCCCAGATCCCATACTATGAGAACTGAAATTTAAGTACTGCTGGGTTTTGATCATAGTAACTGACTTCTAAGGAGATTTTCTATCATATTGATTATAAGAAAGTTTCTAGGAAGACTTGGGTTCTAATATTATTTTTTCTGGATACCCAATATCTTTAAATTGTATGTCATAGCCTCTGGTCTATGGTATCTTTAAGCAATATTTTAAATGAAAACTAGGTTGTTATTATGTGTTGTTGAGTTGATTTAATAAAGAACTGGGTGCTTGAGTTATTTACAGCCTTGGTTATAAATTGGTTCCGACTCATAGAAACCCTGTTTAGTCTTGTGTCATCCTCATAATTGTTCTATTTGAGCCCATTGTTGCTTCCACAGTGTCACTCCACCTCATTGGGGTCTTCCCTTTTTTCACTGACCATCTACTTTATCAAGAATGATGTCCTTTTCCAGGGACACGTCCCTCCTGACATGTCCAAATGTCCAAAGTACGAGAGATACAATTGCAGCATTCTTGCTCCTCAGGAGCATTCTGGCATTCAGGAAGATTTGTTTGTCCTACTGTTAGTCCATGGTACTCTTTTTTTAAAAAAAAAAAACAAAAAAAACACTTTGTCTTGCCAATTTAGTAAAGGTTTACACTGATTATCAGTTTTACATTCTACAAGTCATACACTTTCCTTCAGAACAATGATTGCAATCCTCTCTGTGTACCATCAGTTAACAGTGTACACTTTAACTCTTGCATTCCTTCCTGTGTCTCCCACTACCTTAATTTTTCCTCTGCCAATTTGCCTCTTGTTGGATATTGCCTACCTCTTAACCCATATTTAGGAGCTCTGGTAGCATAGTGGTTACGAATTGGGCTGCTAATCTCAAGATCAGCAGTTTGAAACTACCAGCAGTTCTGTGGGAGAAAGATGAAGCTTTCTGTTCCTGTAAAGATTTACAGCCTCGGAAACCCTGTTCAGGGAACCAACTCGATGGCACTTAACAACAACAATCCATATTAACATGTGTCTGTTCTCTATCCTGTGAATAATTTTCCCTTTCTTCTCCCCCATGGTAGCTATCATAGAATGTTTCTTTTCTCTTTTTTTCTTGTTAAAGATGTTACTCTTTTATTTTCTCTTGTAAATTTTCTGTATTCTTTTCTTTTCTTAACAGTTTTTATTGTGCATTAAGTGAAAGTTTACAGGGCAGATGATCAGTTTTACATTCAGCAAATCATACACCTTGTTTCACTGCAATGATTATAATCTCCTCCATGTACAATCAGTTAACAGTATTTCTCTCTATCTACTTTAGCTCTCTTTTAAAAAAAACACTCAGGCATATATAATAATTTCCACCACCAGAAGGCACAAGTCTACCTTCTGGCTGCCATCTCTTAGTCCCTCTCTTCCCATGAATCTAGATCCTCAGCTGCTCCCTCTCTCCATGTCCCCATCTCTGCCTCCATCTCTAGTGCCACTGCTTCTCTGGATAAGGTCTCACATTCTGCTTGTGCTCTTCTCCCTTGATGATCTTAGGATCCTTTGTTTCTGGACTGTAGGATTAACTACTCCCCTGTTTTTGTTACAAAACTTCTACCTTTCCAATTGTGACAGTCACAATTAGTCATGATAACAATTACTATTGAATCATAAGAATCTTATCCCAATCTCTTTAAACCAGACCCATCTAGACAAGATGAAAACTATTCAGTGAGGACTCTTTCTCCACCTCCCCCCACATTCTTAAACTAACCCCCCTCCCCCTTGAAACTTTAAAAGCTAGTCACTTCGTGCCTTTATCGACTCCTCATTTTAGGTAACCAATGTCTAAGTTGCCTGTCCCTATTTACCCTGAATACGGAGGAGAAAGCAATGATACTTGATGTAAGACTCCTACCCTCTCTGTTGGTATTACTACCTCCATGAGTATAGGTCAAGTTCATAAAAAATTGTTTTATTCTTTTTTTTTTTTTTAATCTTCCCCAAGTTGGGTTCTGATTATCAAGCCATCAAGGCTAGGTCAAATGGGTACTGTCTGCAAGTTTGGGTGTTCTTGTGTGTCTCCCCTTACTTCATATCAGCTGGATGTTTCACTCTCAGCTCTAGCTCTCTGTGGCTATATCCTTGTCCATGGGCTCAGGTGTCCCCAGGTCTCACCACACTTTGGACCAACTAGTCCTTCCTCTTTCCTCTCTCATTTCTAGGTCAACGGGAGAGAATGTTTCTTTTATCAAGAAAAAACTTTGTACAATCATGGACTATGCACTATTTGTTTTTTTTGTGATGGACTAATTTCACTCAGCACAATGTCCTCCAGATTCATACATGTTGTGAGGTGTTTTGCAGATGCATCCTTATCTCTCAATGTTGTGGTAGTATTCCATTGTGTGTATGTACAAAAGTTTTTTTAACCTTTCTTCTGTTGATGGACATTTAAGCTATCTTTTTGCTATTGTGAATAGTGCTGCAATGAACATTGGTGTGCATATAACCACTCATGTATGGCTCATTGTTGTGGATACATACTAAGTAGAGGAATTGCTGGATCATGTAGTATTTCTATTTCCAACTTTTTGAGAAAAATGCCATACCGCTTTGCGTAATGCTTGTACCATTTTACAGCCTCACTAACCGTGTAGAAGGGACCCATCCTCTCCACACTGTAAGCAGCATTTGTTGTTTTCTATTTCTTTGAACTTTGCCATTAATGCTAGAATAAGATAATATCTCATTGTTGTATTGATTTGCATCTCGTGGCACTGTGGGTTAATGCACTGGACTACAAAGTCAGTTTGAACCACAAGATCAGTGCTTTAAGCTCACGAGGTGCTCCTTGGAAACCCTATACTGGGTCACTATGGATCAGAACCTGACTCAACGGCACTTAACAACAATGGCTAGTGATCCTGAGCATTTCTTCATATGTTTGTTGGCTGTCTGAATGTCTTCTTTGGTGAAGTGTCTGTTCATATCCTCTGCCCAATTTTTAATTGGATTGTATTCCTCTTGTTGAGGCATTTAAATGTTGTGTAAATTTTAGAGAGTATTCCTTTATCTGATATATCATTGCCAAACATTTTCCCCAGTCTAGGGATCCTTTTTTGACTCTTTCTATGAAATTCTTTGATAACTGTCTCATTTTTAGGAGGCCCCACTCATCTATTTTGTTTTCTGTGCGTGTGTTTTCACTTAAGTTTGATAGTGTATTTATGCCCTGTATCAGTGCCCCAAAGTTTGTCCCTATTTTTTCATTGATGATCTTTATAGTTCTAGGTTTTACAATTATGTCTTTAATCCACGTTGAGTTAATTTTTGTATATATGGTGTGACATAGGAGTCTTCTTTATTTTTATGCAGTGATTTCCAGTTTTGCCAGCACCATTTGTTGAAGAGATTATTTCTTCCCCATTTAATGTCTGTTGGCCCTTTGTAGAAGACCAACTGACTGCAGGTGGATAGATTTACTTCTGGGTTCTCAATTCTGTTCTACTGACCTATGTGTCTTTTGTTGTACCAACTGTTTTGACTACTGTGACTGTTTAGTAGGTTTTGGGATTGGAAAGTGAGAGGCCTCATACTTTGTTGTTCTTTTTTAGTAATGCTTTTCTTCTCCAAGGTCTCTTTCCTTTCCATATAAAGTCGGTGATTAGTTTTTCCATCTTGTTAAAGAATGACATTGGGATCTGGATTGGGATAGAATAATATCTATAAGTTGCTTTGGGTAGTGTTGATATTTTCACAATATTAAGTCTCCTATCCAATTTCAACTGATTTTTTGTATGTTGATCTTGTACCCTGCCACTTTGCCAAATTTATCAGTGAGTTCTAATAATTTTCTTGCTGAGTCTTTGGATCATATTATCTGAAAATTGAGAGCGTTTTCTTTCTTTACTAATTTGGATGCCTTTAATTTCCCTTTCTTGCTTCATAGTTCTGGCTAAGATTTCTAGTACAATATTGAATAGGAGTGGTGACAAAGGGCATTCTTGTCTGGTTGGTACATTCATTATTCTTCACAAAACACCATAATACAAATGCATTGATTCGTCTGTGGTCTTATTTATTAATTGTTACAACTGTCACATATGAGGGTAATGAAAATACCATAACTTGGTGCACCATAGTCCTCAAACTGATATCTTTGCTCTTTAACACTTTAAAGAGGTCCTTTGCAGCATATTTGACTAATGTAATATGTAATTTGATTTCCTGACTGCTGCGTCCATGAGTGTTGATTGTAGATCCAAGCAACATGAAGTCTTTAACAACTTCAATCTTTTCTCCATTTATCATGTTATTGATTGATCCAGTTGTGTGGATTTAATTTTCTTTACATTGAAGTGTAATCCATACTGAAGGAGCAGTAGTCTTTGAACCTCATCAGCAAGTATTACAAGCCCTCTTTGCTTCCAACAAATAAGATTTTGTCATCTGCATATCTCAGGTTGTTGATGACTCTCCTCCAATCCAACTTCTTAGATTATTTTTTCAGCATACAGATTGAATAATATGGTAAAAGGGTATAATATTGACACACACCTTTCAAGATTTTAAACCATTCAGTGTTCCATTTTTCTATTGAATGACTGCTTCTTGCGTGATGTACAGGCACCTGATGAGCACTGTGTTCTGGAATACCCATTCTTCTCAATGTTATCCATAACTTGTTATGGTCTACATAAGGGAAAGCTTTTGCATAGTCAATAAAGCACCAGTAAACATCTTTCTGGTACTCTCTGCTTTCAGCCAAATTTCATCTGATGCCAGCAATGATATCCCTCGTTCCACATCCTTTTCTGAATTCAGCTTGAATTTAGGGCAGCAAACAATTGATATACTGTTGTAATTGCTTCTGAATGATCTTCAACAGCATTTTTACTTGCATGTACTATTAATGATGTTGTTTGATGATTTCCACATTCTATTGGGACACCTTTATTTGGAATGGACACAAAAATGGATCTCCTCCCATTAGTTGGCCTGGTAACTGTCTTGGCATAGATTACTGAGTGAGTCCCTTTGTGCTGAAGCACTGCATAAGTTTGTTGAAACATTTTAATTTGTATTCCATCAACTTCTGGAGTCTTATTTTTTTCCCAATGCCTTAAGTTCAGCTTAGACTTCTTCCTTCATATCATTAGTTCTTGATCGTATGGGACCTCTTTAGTGTGTGAACATCAGCTAATTCTTTTTGGTACAGTGATTGTGTATTCCTTCCATCTTTTCTTGATGCATTCTGCATCATTCAATATTTTGCCCATAGGATCCTTCAATATAGAAAGTCGAGGCTTGAATTTTTCTTTCAGTTTGAGAAATGCTGAGCCTGCTCTTCCTTTCAGATTTCTAACTCCAGCTTGTCACACTGTTCATTATAATGCTTTTTTTGTGTGTTCTCAGGCTGTCCTTTGAAAATTTCTGTTCAGCTCTTAATCATTTCTTCCAGTCACTTCTCTAAGTTCAAGAGCAAGTTTCAGAGTCCCTTCTGACTTCCACTTTGGTCTTTACTTTTCTTTCCTGTCTTTTTAATGACCTTTTGCTTTCTCATTTATGATCTTGATGTCATCCATAACTCTTATGGTCCTCAATTATTAGTGTGTAATGCATCTAATCTGTTCTTGAGATGGTCTCTAAATTCAGCTGGATATGTTCAAGGCCAAATGTTCAAGACTAAAATGGTCTTATTTTAGTTTTCTTCAGCTTCAGCCTGAACTTGCATATGAGCAATTGATGGTCTGTTCCACAGTCTGCCCCTGGACTTGTTTTGGCTGATGATATGGAGCTTTTCCACCGTCTCTTCCCACAGATGTGATAAATTTAATTCCTTTGTATTCCATCTGGTGAGATCCATATGTATACTCACCTTCTATGTTTTTGAAAAAGGATATTTGCAATCAATAACTCATTGGTCTTGCATAAGACTATCATATGGATTTTTCTGGAGGTATGGGGCAAAATGGTGGACTAGGTAGAAAATCTGTCTGGACACTCTACAACAAAGATATAAAAGACCAAATGAGACAGATGCATATGATAATCCTAGAACTGTGGGCTTCAGATTAAGTGATAGAGAAGGGAACGGATGTTTACTAAGAGAGAGAGCTGAGCACATGTGGCAGAAAAAGAGGTGACTGCTGATCTGTGGTAACTGACCAAACTGCTGCAGCCATCTCGAGCATTTGGGAGCGACTTCAGCAATAAGAAAACATGTTTGCATTGCAGAAACCTACCTAGTGGCTCACAGAGACAAAGGTACAATTTTTTATTTTTTTCCTTGTTCCCCATACTCCTATAATAACCAGAGGTGAGGCCGAGCTTCACCAGCATACACCCCCAGGGAAACTCCTCCTCTCATTCTGTCAGAGCCACATGGAAATGAGTTCTGAGGTTGTGAGCCCCACTCTAGGAGGGAGGAGCTATTTACAATAAACCCTCTTGGGCAGGCTCTGCTCCAAATCTGCAAACTTGGCCCTGGCCAGCCCTGGATTAGCTCTCCCTAGGAGACACAGCTTAATGGATGCATGGGGTAAAGAAAAAAAGAAAGAGAGATTTGTGATCTGTGTGGATTGGCGTGGCACAGCATGGCCATCATGAACTTTCTGGCAGCTTTAAGGCAAGAGGCATATTGCTTATTTTTAGAAAAAAAGTCTATCAGTTCTTTTGTGTGTGTGTTGTTGTTACTATTTTTTTTTTTTTTCACAGTTTGCTGCTTTGTTTTCGTACTCTCTTCTGTGTGTGTTTTGTCTTCTTGCCTCACCCGACAAGAGACAACAACTGTGGCTATACAGTCCAGCCACATCTGTACTCTCTACAACCCCACCAATTGAGCAAGAGCCAATACTAGCTGCTACACACCAAATCAATGACCTCAATAAACATCAGCTAAATCCACCCTGAACTGAACTGCATGAACAACAACTGGTTCATAAGCTCATCTGATCATATCTACCAGGAGGCAGTTGGTGAGTGTCTAAGAATACACCAACATACATTCATCAACTTAATACAAATACAACAACACCACAATGTCTGTCTCAAGAGTAGCAGACAATTTCTGTTCACACGAAGAAACAAGCTAGAGTAGCTCAAACAAATGACCAAGATGTAGAGCTAGAAAATGTTTTTGAGGAAAAACAGCATTGGAACTACCTGAAAAAGAATTCAGGAGAATGATATTTAGGTACTTCCAAATTATTGGTTAAGGAAAACAAGAAACAGTTCAGAAAAGTGCTGCAGGAATAGTCAAACAAAATAGATAAAGGATTGGAGATGATACAAGTGTGCAAACAGAAATCCAGAAGATTAATTCTAATATATCAGAATACTACAAACCATCTTCTCAGATCACAAGGCTATAAAATTAGAAATCAACAATAGGAAGATCAAGGAAACACAATCAAATACATGAAAACAGAATTAACACCCTGCTTAAAAGCTACTGGGTAATAGAACAAATAAAAAACTAAATTACATTCCTTGAATCAGATGGGAACAAAAACAGCATACCAAAACCTTTAGGGCACCACAAAAGCAGTGCTTAGAGGGCAATTTATAGCAATAAACATACACATCTAAAAAAAGAAGAAAGAACCAAAATCAACACATTAACATCATATCTCCAACAACTAGAAAAAGACCAATAAAGTAAGCTTACAATCACCAGAATAAAAGAAATAATAAAGATTAGAGTAGAAATAAAAAATTAGAAAATAAAAAAACAATAGAAAGAATCAATAAGACAAGCAGTTGGTTATTTGAAAGGATTAAGAAAATTGACAATCAACTGGCAAATATAACCGAAAAAACGAGGGATGAGATGCAAATAACACACATAGAAATGATATTGGTGATGTCATAACAAAACCAACAGAAATAAAAAGGATAATAACAATACTATGAAGAATTGTATTCCAGTGAATTTAAAAATCTAGACGCAATTGATACATGTTTAGAAAAATATGGCCTACCTAAACTAACAGAGTGAAATAGAAAGCTTGAATAAAATATATAGAACAAAAGAAATTAGACAGTTTAAAAACTCCCAACATAAGAAAGTCCAGGTCCAGATGGTTGGTTTTACTGATGAATTTTACCAAACATTCAGAGAAGCCAGACACAGATATCTTAAAATAGAAAATTATAGACCAATATCCCTCATGAACATAGATGCAAAAATTCTCAACAAAGTCCTAGCTAATAGAATTAAACAACATATCAAAAAAAATATATTACATTACAACCAAGTGGAATTCATACCAGGGATGTATTTGCTGTTGTTATGTGCCGTGGAGTCAGTTCTGACTCATAGTGACCCTGTACAGGGTTTCCGAGGCTGTAAATCTTTACGGGAGTAGAAACCCTCATCTTTCTCCCGCAGAACAGCTGGTAGTTTCGACTGCTGACCATGAGGTTAGAAGCCCGATTCTTAACCACTACACTACCAGAGATAGAAAGTTCAATATTAGAAACCCACCATATAAATTTAAAAAATGAAAAGAAGCATATGATCATATTGTTGTTGCTGGTAGGTGCCATCAAGTCAGTTCCGACCCATAGCGACCTTATGCACAGCAGAATGAAACACTGCCCGATCCTGGGCCAACCTCACAATTGTTGCCATACTTGAGTCCATTGATGCTACCACTTTGCCAATCTATCTCGTTGGGGGTCTTCCTCTTTTCCTCTGACCCTCCACCTTACCAAACATGATATCCTTCTCCAGCGACTTGTCCCTCCTGACAATATGTCTGAAGTATGAGAGATGAAGTTTGACCATCTTGGCCTCTAAGGAGCACACTCTGGCTGCACTTCTTCCAACGCAGATCTGTTGGTTCTTTTGGCAGCCCATGGCACTTTCAATATTCTCCTCCAACACCATAACTCAAAAGCATCAATTCTTCTACAGTCTTATTCACTGTCCAGCTTTCGCATGCATATGAGGTTATTGAAAATACCATGGCTTGGGTCAGGCGCACCTTAGTCCTCAAGCTGACATCTTTGCTCTTCAACACTTTACAAAGGTCTTGTGCAGCTGATTTGCCTAATGCAATACATCATTTGATTTCTTGACTGCTGCTTCCGTGAGTGTTGATAGTTGATCCAAGAAGAAGTCCTTGACAACTTCAATCTTTTCTCTGCTGATAAGAATGTTGTTTATTGGTCCAGTGGTGAAGATTTTTGTTTTCTTTACATTGAGATGCACTCCATACTTAAGGCTGTGCTCTTTAATCTTCATCAGTAAATATTTTAAGTCCTCTTCATTGACTGATACAGAAAAGGCATTTCACAAAATCCAACATCCATTCTGGGTAAAAGTATTCAACATAGTAGGAACATAAGAAAAATGTCTTAACAGACTTAAGAGGATATATCCAAATCCAATGGACTCCTGGTGTGCTGTAGGATCAGCACTGGACTGTGAACCACAAGATCAACAGTTCAAACCCACCAGGTGCTCCTTGGAAACCCTATACAGGGTCGCTATGAGTTGGAACCAACTCAATGACACTTAACAACAACAACATACAAATCCAACAGCCAACATAACTCTCAATGGACAGAAACTGAAAGCATTCCCTTTGCAAACAGCAACCATACAAGGATGCCCTTTATCACCACTCTATTCAATATTGTGTTGGAAGTCTTAGCCAGAACTATAAGACAGGTAAGGGGAATTAAAGGGATCTAAATTGGCAAAGAAGAAGCAAAACTCTCTATATTTGCAGGTGATATGATCCTATACATAGAAAAATCCCAAAAAGTAATCAAGAAAATTATTGGAACTCAAAGAAAGATTCAGCCAAGTGGCATGCTACAAGATCAATGTACAAAAACAAACCAGATTCCTTTATACTAATAAAGACAGCGCTGAAAAGGAAATTAGGAAAATAATACCATTTACAATAGACATCCAAATGACAAAATGCTCGGGAATAAATATAACCAGAGAAAAGATCTATACAAAGAACACTACAGAACACTGCAACAGGAATCCAAAATAGATTTACAAAAATTGAAGAATATACCATGATCATGAATAGGAAGATTTAATATTGTGAAAATGCCAACACTATCCAAAGCAATCTATAGGTATAATACAATTCTAATCTAGATTCCAACGTCGTTCTTTTAAAAGATGGAAAAAATAACTATGAACTTTATATGGAAAATAAAGAGACCTCAGATAAGCAAAGCGCTGCTTAAAGAGAAGAACAAAGTTGGAGGTCTCTTACTCCTGATCTCAAATTTTACTAAACAGCCACAGTGGTCAATGGAACAGAATTCAGAACACAGAAGTAAATCATAAATCCATCCACATACAGTTAGCTGATATTTGACAAAGGACCAAAATGCATTAAATGGAGAAGAGGTAATCTCATCAACAAATAGTGCTTGAAAAACTGGAAATGCATTTGTAGAAGAATGAAACAAGACCCATATCTCACACCATATGCAAAACCAAATTCAACATGGATTAAAGACCTAAATGTAACCTAAAACCATAAAGATCATCAATGGAAAAAAAGAGGACAAACTTAGGTACTCTAATACAAGCTGTAAGTACACAGTCAAACATTACAAAAAACATACAAAGAATAGAAGGAAAAATAGATGCCTGGGACCTCTTAAAAACTAGACACTTAATGTGCATCAAAAGATTTTGCCAATAGAATAAAAAGGGAGTCCACAGATTGGGAAAAAAAGTTTTAGAACAACATATCAGACAAGGGGCTAATATATAAAATTTGTATAAAACTACACCACCACTACAAAAAAAGGACAAACAGCCCAGTTAAAAAAAAGGGCATGGGATAGGAACAGATAGTTCACCAAAGAAGACATTCAGGCAACCAAAAAAATATGAAGAAATGTTCATAATCATTGGTCATTAGAGAGATGCAAATCAAAACAACAATGAAACATCATCTCACCATCGCATTGGTAGCAAAGTTTTAAATAAAAAACAGAAAACAACAAATGCTGGCAAATGTCTGGAGAAACTGGGACCCTCCTACATTGCTGGTGAGAATGTTAATGGTTCAACCACTCCAGAAAATGGTCTGCTCACCATGGAAAGGTCAGTTATTCGAAATCAAAAGAGCAACATTTACCTAAGGACAGAGTTGAGAAGGGATGAAAAGGAGGGTGGAATGGAAATAGGAACCATAGGAGGAAGTGGAATAAGTGTTGTTGCAGGGAAGGGATTGCAATCACTGAGATTAAACAAGGTCAATCCTGGTGTGGCGCTGGGGGTTAATGCACCAGACAGCAAAGCTGTTTGAACAGCAAGGTCGGTGGTTCAAGCTCACCAGCTGCTCCTTGGAAACACTATACAGGGTCACTATGGGTTGGAACAGACTCGATGGCACATAACAACAACAATGATTTGTTGAATGTAAAACTGATGCTCTTGTCTGTAAACCTTCGTTCAATTCCTAATAAAAATTTTAAAAAAGTATATCATGTGATCTCCAGCATGTTTGTTTTTTATCACTAATGCCATATTTTCATACCACTGATTCTTCCTTTTTGTTTCAAATGTTCATGTTCCAATCACCAGTAATTATCAATGCATCTTGATTGTATGTTTCATCAATTTCAGACTGAAGAAGTTGGTTGTGGTTGTTGTTAGGTGCTATTGAGTTTGTTCTGACTCAGTAATCTTATGCATAACAGAATGAAACACTCTGATCTCACGCCATCCTCACAATTGTTATACTGGAGCCCATGTTGTTGTTACTGTCTCAATCCATCTGTTTGGGGGTCTTCCTATTTTTTGCTGAACCTTCCTTTTACCAAGCATGATATTCTTCTTCAGGAATTGGTCCCTCCTGATACTATGTCCGCACCCCCCATGGCTTCTAAGGAGCATTTGGCTGCCCTTTTTCCAAGACACATTTGTTTGTTCTTGCAACCCAAGGTACTTTAATATTCTCCGCCAACACCATGATTCAAATGCATCTATTCTTATTTGGAAAATTGTAGAATTTTCACATGCATATGAGGCAATGGGAAATATCCATCACTTGGGTCAAGCGCACCTTAGTCCTACAACTGAAACCTTTGTGGTGTAACACTGTAAAGAGGCCTTTTGTCGCAAATTTGCCAAATACAATTCATCCTTTGATTTCTTGACTGTTGCTTCCATGAATGTTGATTGTGGATCCATGCAAAATGAAGTGTTTGAAAATTTCAAGGTTGTCTCTATTTATCACGATGTTATTTATTGGTCCAGTTGTGAGGATTTTTGT
Organism: Chrysochloris asiatica; assembly: GCF_000296735.1. Taxonomy (NCBI): domain Eukaryota; kingdom Metazoa; phylum Chordata; class Mammalia; order Afrosoricida; family Chrysochloridae; genus Chrysochloris; species Chrysochloris asiatica. The sequence continues at coordinate 3,934,242 of NW_006408568.1, read as the reverse complement.
TTTTTTACACTGAGGTGCAATCCATACTAAAGGCTGTTGTCTTTGATCTTCATGAGTATTTTAAATCCTCTTCACTTCCAGGAAGCAAGGTTGAAGTCTTCCTTCAGTCCTGATGCCACATTCGTCTTCTTTTAATCCAGCTTCCCTGATTATTTGCTCAGCATACAGATTGAATAAGTATGGAGAAAGGCTATAGCCCTAGTACACACCTTTCCTGATTTTAAAACATTCAGTATCTACTTGTTCTGTTCTAATGATTGCCTCTTAGTCTGTATACAGGGTCTTCATGAACACAATTACTTGTTCACTGAAATATTATCCATAGTTTTTCATGATCCATGCTGTCAAAGCCTTTGCATATTCAATAAAACACAAGTAAACATCTATCTGATATTCTCTGCTTTCAGCCAAAATCCATCCTATGTCAGCAATGATAGCCCGCCTTCTACATCCTCTTTTGAATCTGACTTGAATTTTTGGCAACTGCCTGCCAATGGACTGCTGCAATAGTTTTTAAAATTATCTTAAGTAAAATTTTATTTGCATGTGATATTAATGATGATTTCCACATAATGTAGGGTCACCTTTCTTTGGAGTAGGTACAAATATGGATCTCTTCAAATCAGTCTTCCAAATTTCTTGGCATAGATGAATGAGTGCCTCAATTTGCCAAAAGATTTCAATTTGTATTCTGTCAGTTCCTGGAACCTTGTTTTCTACCAGTGCCTTCAGTGCAGCTTGGACTTTTTTCTTCAGTACCATCGGTTCTTGATCTTATGCTACGTCTTGAAATGCCTGAAAGTCGACTATTTCTTTTGGTACAGTGACTCTGTATATTCCTTACATCTTCTTTTGATGCTTTCTGCATCATTCACTATTTTGCTCATAGAGTTCTTCAATATTGCAAGTTGAGGCTTTCATTTTTATTTCAGTTCTTTCAGCTTGAGAAATGCTGAGCAGGTCCTTCCCTTTTGGTTTTCTAACTCCAGGTCTTTGCACATTTCATCATAATACTTTGCATTGAAGAAGTTGGTAGAATTCTTCAATTTCATCATCATTTATTAGTTGGTTCGTAAATTTGAATAATAGTGATATGAACTGGGGTCTTCCTTGTGAGCATATGGATATTATCCTGTCACAAACAGCAATGTAAAGATAGATCTTGAAATTCTTTTAGATGATGAATGTGACACAATTTCTCTTCATTTTTTCTTTCATGGCACAGTAAACCATATGATTATCTAATTCACAATAGTATCTGTCTGTTTTAGCTCACTAATGCCTAGGATGCAGATCTTTTTGTTCCATTTCTTTTTTAACAAGTTCCAATTTTCCTAGGACATTCTGACTACTAATGAATATTTGCAGAATGTTCTCCACATTTTAAATTGTACACCATCAACAAATGAATGTCCCAAAGGTTTGCTCCATAATGTTATTATGGTTAATTCTGTTTTGAGGTGGTAGTTCTCCCCTTTGTATTGTGAGGACCTTCCAAACTGATATAGTGCCGGCACTGTTTTAGACAATGTTTTGCTGAGGGTTCATCTTCCAGCACTGTATCAGACAATGTTTTGCTGTTGTTCATGAGGTTTTTCAGTGGCTAGCCATTTAGAAGTCTGCCTCCTTTTCTAACTGATCTGACTTAGTCTGGAAGCCCCATTGAAACCTGTCCAGCATGGGTGATCCTTCTGGTAGTTATACTGGTGGTATCACAGCAACATATAAACTAGCACAATAGGGCAAGCTGACAACTGAGTAGTGGAATTTTGAGTTCTTGTTAAATGAAAACAAGATTAGGTTCTTAAGTGTTTTAATACTAAAAAAGAAAATAAAACAATAACCAGTGCTGGGTTCTGTTGATGTGTAGATGGGAGCCTTCTCTTCGCATGACTCCTGATCAGGCCCTTAAGCATGCTTGGATTCATGAGTCACGGAGTTTCAAACCCCAACCTAGGACTCAGACCCTGAGGAAGCTCAGTCTCAGTTTCCCCTCGGAGGAAAAGAAGAACAAGGTTCAGGGGCATCACCTCTTGGCCCAAAAAGGTACAGTTCCTCCAAAAGCCAGTCCCATTCCCAAAGGTCAGGGCCCTAGGCATCGCTGAAAGATTTGCATGTCAATTTCCCCGAACTGGATCTTGGTGGTCCAGTTATTTGGGCTACGCCACTACAGACTTCCATTTCTTTCCTGCCTACAGGATTTTCCTCCTTCAGGATTTTTGCCTCTAGCAGGTTTCTCCTATCTTTTTGCCCATTATCCTTAGGATGTTCAATTTACTCCTATCTTCTAATTCCCAAATAAGCCCTGGTGGTGCAGTGGTTAAGTACTTAACTGCTAACCCAAAGATTGACAGTTTGAATCCACCAACCACTCCATGGGAAAACGATGTGACAGTCTGCTTCTGTAAAGATTATATTCTTGGAAACCTATAGGGCCACTCCCCCTGTCCTATTGGGTTGCTATGAGTAGGAATTGACTCAATGACAATTAAAAAATACATGTATCATTACCACCACCAGGATTTCCAAAACCCGTGACTGCCTAATGGACAATGAAGTTCATATTTACATACAACCTGTTCTTTCTCTCTCTCTCCATGGGCAGATGAAATCACCAAAGAAGAGTCTACAGACAAAAGAAGAGATGGAGCCACTTTGAAGCCAGTTCCAAATGCAGGTGATCAGCAGGGCTCTCTGCAGCATGGTGTTGATGTACAGCTGCCTCATCTAGCAGAAGCTACTAGAAAGTCAGAGGCAGTTGAGACAGAACAGTCCCTGACCTCCACAGGAGATCAAAGCAAGAACTCCTCCCCCAAGAACACAAATATTTTACCACCCATTGTATGATCTTTGCTGAGGGCGCACCCTGTTCTTTTCCATCAGTGATTTGTATTAGAGACAGCATTTATATTGTACAATACTTCAGATTGTTGTTTTTTAAGACATAAAGGTTTGTTTAAAAAAGAAAACAAAGCTATTCAATTGACATGATTCCTCTTATGAGGGATGAAGAAGAATGTCCTGTGCCTTCATTCTTTCTCTCTGCCCCCAAACCAGATAAAACGAGTGGTTTTTATACTCAATGTTATTGCTAGTTTAATAATAATGGTTTTTATACTTAATGTTATAGCATCATTAATGGAGCTATAAATAGATTTTCCTTCTTTCAAGACTGTTACCTTTTGTCAGTCAGGGGTCTTGTCTGAAAATGACAAGTTGAATTCAAATTAGTTTAAGCGACAAAGGGATTTATGTAACTGGAAAGTCAGGAGGGATGGATATTGTTTCAGGCACAGCAGAATCTTAAGAATTCAAGCAATATAAATTTGCTTCTCTTTATGGTTAACTTTGATGATGGCCTTTCCCAGAATGGATACCCACCAACATACTTTCAAAAGATGTAGTCTTCCTTGAAGGCAGCCAGGGTCCCAGAAATGGCTGTCTGGCATAGGCATAGATCATATGCCTATAACTGAACCAGTCACTGAGAGACTGGGATCATCTGATTGGGTCACAAGACATTATAGCGGTGGTGGTGGTGGCTGCAACATGAATGATGCTCTTCTAGGACCACACAGATGCTTTCCAAAGGAAGGGAACTTGATTAATTAGTGACTATGCTCATTTGTCTACCTCCCCAAACCTAACCATTTCCATTTATTCATTTCCCTTCAAATCCTTATTTATCAATTATAATCTTTAATTACACCTACATGATTTATATGATTGCAATCATAGTATACACTTAGACATGATTTATATGATTGCAATCATAGTATACACTTAGACATGAAACTTAAGATCATAACATCATACACAACATGGGAAATACAGTTGTCTTTATAGTTTTCAGTTTAGTAGCGGAATAAATTCCATTATGGGTGATGCTAGGTAACTGGGTTTGGATGAGCTCACCTAGGGCAGATGATACAGAGTGAGACTAGCAGAAGATCAAGAGTAAGTTCTGGGAAAGATAAATATACAAAAGGAGCTAACAAGTTGAGTAGACAACTCCCTCCAAAAAGACCCAGAGAAGTAGGATGAAAAATGGAATGCTATGAGATTCCACAGCAAGGTCAGGCTTAGAATGGAAACTTTCTGCAGTGGGGTGATCTAGATGTTAGGTCAGAACAGGTGACTTATCCAGGGACCTGGCCAAGGTCCTATAGCTAGAAAGGTACAGCACTAGGAAGAACTCAGGTCTTGTGGACTTTTCATACTTTGACACCAACTATTTTCAGCCATGGATACGTTGGAGGTGGGTTCTCATTTTGCACCTCCAAGTCCTTGATATTATGGTGAGAAGGACTTAGGTTTGATATTATAAAGCATTTTTGTGTTTATAAAAGGCTGAATGAATTACAGATGAATTGTGCCACCTTATTTTGAGAGCATACTTCAAAGGAGAGTTGCTGCAAATGGACAGAGATGGGCATAGCAACAGTTTGAATGACCTGGGACTGCACTCAGTCCAGCACTGTTTTACCTCTGCTCTTCATCTGACTGGATTTTTCTTTCCTAAAATTTCCTTGCCTTGTCGTCCCTTTGGACAATGTGGGAAGCTTTAAGGAAATCTAAGGTTCAACTTTTTTTCAAAGGTAAATTTTTAAAAAAACAACACAAAAACAAATAACAAAAAACCAAAACCAAAGACTTTGAGCCAGCCCTTTAATTGTAATTTTTAAAATTTTATTTTGTGTCCTTGCTCGCATGGACATGAAAATCTGCAAAATCCAGTGATTAGCATAAGATGGCATGTGTTTCATGTGAGTGGTATGAAGATAATATGAATGCTCTGAGAATGTGGAGAGGGAAGCTGTGGAGGTGAGAAAGCAGGCAGGGGCCCAGGGCTGGGTTCTAGTGCCGTGAGTGGGCGCCCGTTACAGGTTCACCATCAGCCAGTCCAGCAGCTGCAGCCGTGTCACATTTCCCACCGCCTCGTCTAGCTGTCGCTCCTTCTCATAGCGCAGCACTGACTGCAGGACCTCACCCACGCTGCGTCCTTTGTCCACAGCGGTCGCCGAGAGCTGAAGTAGCTGTGGAGAGGAAAGAGAACAGCAGTGGAGGGACTAGATATATCCTGCCAAGGTTGAGCATAAATAGGCCAGGCAGACTCTGGAGAATGACAGCTGGGGCCTAGGGGGCAGGGGGAACAGGGAGGGGGCCTCAGATGTTGAGAAGACTTCCTTAACTGTCATGTTTGCTGGCCTGTTGGCAATATCACCCTCAATTTAAGGAAAAGATGTCAATGCCCACCTGTCCATACTACGGAAAATGTGAATTCCCATTAAGATCTTAATCTTCCAGTGTTTTTCCCTATAATGCTCTGCTTCTAGAAGGTGTATGGTTAGTCATGTTCATGCTTTCTCAGAATTCTAGAGTGCCAATCTCACTGAACTCATAAAACAGCTTATATCATTGTCTCGGAGTCCTTGTGTGACATTGTAGGATAAGCACTTGACAGTTAACCATGAAGTTGGCAGTTCAAACCCACCAGCTGCTCCTTGGAAACCTTATACAGGGTCACTATGAGTCAGAACCGACTTGACGGCACTTAACAACATCATTGTTTTATGATGAACAAGGGCAAAAGAGAAAATATCCAATGGAAAAAGTAGATGTGGCCTTTCATGCCCCATAGGCCAGAGAAGCCTAGAAGATACCTCAGAAGTCATTTGAACTTCCTTGAAAATGTTGCCTAGAGAGATGAAGAGATTTATCAGTACCACCCTGCTGGTAATTAGCAGAGCTGAAATCCATACCCAGATCTCTGAACCCTATGCTCATTTCTCTTTCTATATACAAAATAATGAAGAATGAATCAAATCAGTCATTCTAATATGAACATAATGCATTACACCATTCTTCCAGGACCTAAGATCAAGCTATCTCAGGTAATCATATTTTATTTTGTGCATTGTACTCCTGAACTTTTATGAGAAAAAGTCAAAGACAAACAAACATGTCAAATATCAGGAGCTTTATCAGAAGGGGACATTTCCATACAAGAAACTGTGTGCATGTGCATGTGTGCATGTGCGTGCACAACTGTGCCTTTCCAAGAGCATGATGAAATTTCTGTGAAGACCAGGTCTGAGGGTCAGTACATATTCAGACCAATGTCTTCTATTTTCCAAATACATTTCTGCCTGTGAAAACCTAGCATCATTAGAGTAGTATCCAAATACTTTAAGATGCTGGCTTATTGACTGATTTTATTGCTAGTTATGTTTTAATGTAACTAAATTATTTGAGAATGGCATTGCCTCTATAATATGGCCAAGTATTCAATGAGAAGTTGTAATGACAGGAATCCGAACACATGTTATGCAAACTGTATGGGAAGAGGAGCACTGGAAGGCAGAGGAAAACCCAGTTACCTTTAGGTCTAGCTCTCTTGGGAATGGTCAAATTAAATCTGAAAATCTTATGGTTAATTATGCCAGTAATGACAAATTGAAGGGGAATGGCATCTTATTTATCTTCAAAAGGAAAATTTCAAGATATATCTTGAAGCATAATGCTGTGATAGGATAATATCCATACGTCTACAAGAACGACCAGTTATTATCACTATTACTCAAATTTACACACCAATCACTAAAGCTGGTGGTGATGAAATTGAAGAATTCTACTCACTTAAGTCTATTAACTTCTTCAGTCTGAAACTGATCAAACATGCAATCAAGATATATTGATAATTACTGGTGATTGGAATACAAAGGCTGGAAACAAAGAGGAAGGATCAGTAGTTGGAAAATATGGCCTCAGTAACAGAAATGTTGCTGGAGATTGCATGATAGAATTTTGTAAGACCAATGACTTATTCATTAAAAATACCTTTTTAAAAAAAATATATAAAAGACAACTAAACACATGGACCTCACTATATGAAATACACAGAAATCAAATTGACTATATCTATGAGACGAGATGGTGGAAAAGTCCCATATCATCTATCAAAACAAGGCCAGGGGCAGACTGTGTAACAGACCATCAGTTGTGCAAATTCAAGTTCAGGCTGAAGCTGAAGAAAATTAAAACAAGTCTAAATATGACCTTGAACATATCCCACCTGAATTTAGAAATAATCTCAAGAACAGACTTGATGCAGTAGATACTAATGTCCAAAGACCAAAAAAATTGTGGGATGATATCAAGAACATCATATAGGAAGAAAGTAAAAGTTCTTTAAGAAGACAAAAAAGAAGGAAAAGTCCAAACTGGATGTCAGAAAAGACTCTGAAGCTTACTCTCCAATGTAGAGATGCTAAAATGGAAGAAATGAGGAGGTAAAAGAGTTGAACAGAAAAATTCAAAGAGCAGCTCGAGGAGAAAAAGTCAAGTATTATAATGAAATGTGCAAAGACCTAGAGTTAGAAAACCAAAGGAAGAACATGTTCAGCATTTTCATTTTTAAAGAAATGAAGAAAAAATTCAAGCCTCAACTTGAAATACTAAGGATTCTGTGGACTCCTGGTGTGGCACTGTTAGTTAATTCACTGGGGTGCAGAGTCTACTTGAGCCAGGAGGCCTGCGGTTCAAGTTTACCAGCTGCTCCTTGGAAACCCTATACAGGGTCACTATGGATTGGTACCTGACTTGACAATACTTAACAACAACAACAATGGGTATAATATTGAATGATACAGAAAGCATCCAAACAAGATGGAAGGAAAAGTCACAGTACCAAAAAGGAATGGTTGATGTTCAACCATTTCAAGAGGTAGCATATGATCAAGAGTCAGTGTTATTGAAGGAAGAGGTCCAAGGCTGACAATGTGGATCAAGACAAGCTATGGATAACATTACAAAGTATGGGTATTCCAGGACACTTAATTGTGCTCATGAGGAACCTGTACAAGAACCAAGAGGCATTTGAACAAGGGGATACTGAATGGGTTAAAAATCAGGAAGATGCATGCCAGGATTTTATTCTTTCATCATATTTATTCAATCTGTATGCTGAGCAAATAATCTGAGACACAGGATTATATGAAGAAAGTGGCATTAGGATTGGAAGAAGACTCATTAACAACCTGTGATATGCAGATGATACAACCTTGCTTGCTGAAAGCTAAGAGACTTAAAATACTTACTGATGAAAATCAAAGACCACAGCTTTCAATATAGGTTGCACCTCAATGTAAAGAAAACAAAAACCCTCATCACTAGACCAATAAATAAAGATATCACTTTGAGGACTAAGTATATGAGACTACTGAAAATACCAAGGATTGGGTCAGGCGCACCTTAGTCTTCAAACTGATATCTTTACTCTTGAACACTTTAAAGACATCTTGTGCAGCAGTTTTGCCTAATGCAATAGGTTGTTTAATTTTTTGACTGCTGCTTCCATGAGTGTTGATAGTGGGTACAAGTAAAATGAAGTCTTTGACAACTTCAGTATTTTCTCCATTTATCGTGATGTTATTTATATGCATGAGGAGTCCTGGTGTGGTGCTGTGGGTTAATGCGCCAGACTGCAAAGCCATTTGAACTTCAAGGTCGGTGGTTCAAGCTCATCAGCTGCTCCTTGGAAACCCTAGACCGGGTCGCTATGGGTCTGAACGGACTCGATGGCACTTAACAACAACAACAACATATGCATGTGAAAGTTGGACAGTGAATAAGAATAGTGAATAAGAAAGTTGGACAGTGAATAAGAGTTACAGTGTTGGAGAAGAATATTAAAAGTACCATGAGTGGCCAGAAAAATAAATTTGTGTTAGAATTAGTGCAACCAGAATGCTCTTTAGACATCAGGATGGCCAGACTTAGTCTCTCATACTTTGGACATACCATCAGGAGGGACCAGTCCCTGAAGAGGGACATCATGCTTGGTAAAGTGGAGAATCAGTAAAAAAGAGGAAGGCCTACAACAAGATAGATTGACACAGTGGTAGCAGGAATGGGCTCAAACATAACAATGGTTGTGAGGATGGCTCAGGGCCAGGCAGAGTTTTGCTCTGTTGTGCACAGTGTCGCTATGAGTCAGAACCGTCTCAACAGCACCTAACAATAACAACAAGAACAACAACATAAGTGCGTGAAGCAGTTTTTAGCACCATCTGGCTACATCATCATCTCTTCTAGTTTATTCTATCCTTCATAGAAGTCTCTGGTACACCTCCATTATGCACTTATATCCACCTAGCCAAGAAGCACACAAATGCCATGTCCTGGGATGGCCTTGTATGATAACTACCATGCATGTAGAATCTTATTATCAGAGGACTTTTACACATTATCCTTACAATGTGTAGAGATGATGGAAGTCTATGGAATCTGTTTTATGGGTGTGACATAGATGAATGGTACAACATAAACTGGAGTAGAGATGAGTTCAGAGGGGGTCATAGAACACATTGCTACATAAATCTTATCTGATGTTTGGAGGAAGTGGTCATAAACTGAACTTCAAGTGATATGACTGGGAAGCTAGCCTTCTTCTAGTCCTATATCAGCTGCTGCTTTGCCCTTTCCTCTGTAGTTTTACAGCTAGTTTAAATCTCCAAGAATGATGCAGTCAACATTTCCGCTTCTTTGTTCAAACAAGGTCTTTGATTCATGCTACTGGATAAATTTGAAGGCATGTTTTATTCATCTTTATTTACCTCAAAAAAATTTTTTTTTTAACAAGACAGGATACAAATAAATGAGTCAAAAAAAAAGTTGATATTTGAGACTTTTACCTATACTCAGGATACACTGGTTGATCTCTTTTCCATGATGGGGGCCTCAATAAAACAATACTAAAAAAGATATTGTATGCCCTTGCACACACTGATTTATGAAAGCTAGGAAGTGGATGGAAAAGGGATAATTTATCTGAGAAGTATGCTACAATGTAAGTGTCCACAGAGGGATAATGACAAGAAGGAAGCTGACTCACACATTACAGAGTGTTGGAAAGGCCGGGGTTTTAGAAGAAACTGGTCCTAGACAAGATGGATACAGTACTAGGCTGAAAATGTGGGGGATGGAAAGCAGGGGTTGCTTAAAAGTCTGTATATAAAGGATTCAAATTCTGTGTCTCCTAATGCTGCATAGCCCGATGGTGCCCACCAAACTCCTCCCCTAATCCAGATGAATGCACTTTATTCTCTCTAGAAATGGAAACAGCATCTAGACTTGTGATCTAGGCACTGCAGGTAGGAGAGACAAAGAAAGAAGAGGGTTCTATTGAAAAGTGTGCATACTGAACAGGGGAACTCTCTAGCTCCCTGATTTACTCTGCTCTTAGAACAATGGAATGGATCCCTGGTGTGGCGCTGTAGATAAGCACTTGACCATAAGGTCCATTTGAACCACAAGGTCAATGGTTCAAACTCATAAACTGCTCCTCGGAAACCATACATAGGGTTGCTATGAGCCAGACTGTCAATTGCTCATATGAAAGTTCAGGCTGAAACTGAAAAAAATTAAAACAAGTCCATGAGAACTAAAATACGACCCTGAACATATGCCACCTGAATTGAGAGATCATATGCAGAATGGATTTGATGTTAAAGACCTAACATCAGAGGAGTTGAAGGATGACATCATATGAAGGAAGAAAGGAAAAGGTCATTAAGAAGACAAGAAAGAAGGAAAAGACCAGAGTGGATGTCAGAAGAGACTCTGAAACTAGTGCTCCCACATAGAGATGCTAAAGCAAATAGAAAAATTGAGGAGGTAAAGAGCTAAATAGAAAATTTTTAAAGAGCAGCTCAAGAAGACAAATTCAAGAATATAACAAAATGTGCAAAGACCTAGAGTTAGAAAACCAAAAAGGAAGAACATGCTCAGCATTTCTCAAGCTGAGGGAACTAAAGAAAAATTTAAGCCTTGACTTGAAATATTGAAGAATTCTTTGAGCAAAGTATTAAATGATGCAGAAAGCATCAAAAAAAGATGGAAGGAATTCACAGTTACTGTACTAAAAATAAATGGTCGATGTTCAATCATTTCAAGAGGTATCATGTGATCAAGAACCAATGATACTGAAAGAAGTCCAAGGTTCAGGGGGGCATTGGCAACTGGGAATTGATGGAATACAAATTGAAATCTTTCATCAAACAGATGAAGCACTGGAAGGTACTGCTATCCCAAGAAATTTAGAAGACAACTATCAGGCAAACTGGGAAGAGATCTATATTTGTGTCAATTCCAAAGAGAGGTGACCCAACAGAATGTGAAATCATTGGACAATATCATTAATACCTCATAGAAACAAAATCTTGCTAAAATGGCTGCAAAAGTACACTGACAGAGCCCAGGAGACATCAAGGCAAGTGGTCAGGTCCCCTCAGGGCAAACCCCCTTCCAAGACTAAGACTCAAGGGATGCGGCATGCGGTCTGACTGGTGACCATGTGGGTCACCGATAAGGGGAAGTGAGGGAAAAACAGCAATGAAGTTGTGAGCTAAATCCTACCATGTTCAATAGACTCCTGTGAACCCGGGTTGAGACCTGGTTGGCCAGCAGTATGGCAAGACCTGGGGACTCCTGGGCCCAGAGTCAGTGGCATAGCCACAGAGGACTAGAGTGGAGAGTGAAACATCCAGCTGATAAGAAGAGAGGGCATATGCCCAAGAACCCCCACACTTGCAGATAATACCCACTTGAGCTGACTTCAATGGTTGGATGATAAGAACTCAACTAGAAGAAGAAAGAAGAGGAAAAAAAGAGTAATCTGATATAATTTGATGAACTTGACCTACACCTATAGATGCAGTAGCTCAAAAGAAGGAACAAATCTTTACAAGGATCATTCCCACCACCTCGGTGCACACAGTAGACAGGGATGGGCAACTTGGACGTTGGCTAGCCAAAATGGGTGGGGGGGCTACAAAGGCAAGAAATGACTGGCTTACAAGCTTTCAAGAGGAAGCCTAGATCCAGAGGGCGCGGAGGAGGGTAGAATCTCCATTGAGTGGTATCCAACCTGTCTGGCTGGGGCTGATGAAAGGAGATGGGGATAAGACTCTTGTGGTGCAATAGTGAATAACTGTTATCAGGACTGACTGTGAGGGTAGAAATGTAAAGGTAGACGTTTTATAGCAAAAGGAGGGGAGTGGTTGACTTTGTAGTCCAGGAGCAGAGGTCCCTGGGACCATGAAGGGAGAAGAGCAGAGTGCAGGAACCTACCCAGAGAAACAGTGAAGCCAGAGATGGAGGCAGAGACGATGACATGGAGAGATAGAGCGGCTGGGGACTCTAGATCCAGAGAGGGAGAGGGGCTGTGTGCTGACAACCAAGGGGCAGGCTTACAGGGTGTACCCTTTGGTTGGTTGATGATGCATGGAGGGGACTGTAATCATGGCAATGAAACAATATACGATAGGATGAATGTAAAGCTAACATTCTCCCATGTAAACTATCACATAATTCACAATAAAATATTTTTTTAAAAAAAGTACATTGACAGAGAACAGCTAGAGGTTCAAGCTGTATTCAAATGAGGATGTGCAATGAGGGATGTCATTGCTGATGTCAGATGGATCTCAACTGAAAGTAGAGAATACCAGAAAGATGTTTACTTGTGCTTTACTGACTATGCACAGACTTTTGACTGTGTGTATCATGACAAGCTATTGACAACATTGCGGAGAATGTGTATTCCGGAACACTTGATTGTACTCATGTGGAACCTGTACATAGAACAAGAAGCATATTTGAACAGAACAAAGGAATACTAGTTGATTTAAAATTAGGAAAGATGTGCACTAAGGTTGTATTCTATCATCATACTTATTCAATCTGTATGCTGAGCACATAATCCGAGAAGCTGATTATATGAAGAAAAACATGGCATCAAGATTGGAGGAAGACTCATTAACAACCTGCGATATGCTGATGATACAATCTTGCTTGCTAAAAGTGAAGAGGATTTAAAATACTTACTGATGAAGATCAAAGACCACAGCCTTTGGTCTTTAGTATGGGTGGCATCTCAATGTAAAGAAAACAAAAATCCTCACCACTGGACCAATAAACAACATCCATATAAATGAAGAAATGATTGAAGTTGTCAGACTTCATTTTGCTCAGATCAACCATCAACACTCATGGGTGCAGCAGCCAAGAAATTAAATGACGTATTGCATTAGGCAAATCTGCTGCACAAGACCTCTTTAAAGTGTTGAAGAGCAGAGATGTCAGCTTGAGGACAAAGGTGCACCTGACCCAAGCCATGGTATTTTCAATAACCTCATATGCATGTGAAAGTTGGACAGTGAATAAAGAAGGCCATAGAAGAATTGATGCATTCGAGTTACGGTGTTGGAGGAGAATATTACAAATACCACGGACTGCCAAAAGAACCAATCAATCTGTGTTGGAAAAAGTACAGCTAGAAGGCTCCTTGGAAGATAATACTTTGGACATATTATCAGGAGAAGAATATTATGTCTGGTAAAGTGATTGTTGTTGTTGTTAAGTGCCATTGAGTCGATTCCGACCCATAGTGACCCTGAATAGGGTTTCCAAGGAGCAACAGGTGAGCTTGAACCACCAACCTTGCAGTTCAAATGACTTTGCAGTCTGATGCATTAGCCCACAGCGCCACACCAGGACTCCTGTGGTAGGCTGAAGAAAAAGAGGAAGACCCTCAACTAGATGGACTGGCACAGTGACAGTCATAGTATGCTGAAATGTAGCAATGATTGTGAGGTTGGTAGAGGACCAGGCAGTGTTTTGTTCCGTTGTGCATAGTGTCACTATGAGTTGGTAACGACTCTATTGCACCTAGCAATAGTAACAACAACAATAACATCATGGACAAGATAGCTACATTTTAACAGCTAAACCACTGAAAATCCTGGTTTCGCCAAAGTGACCCAAAACCTTCACTATTAAACATCCCCGCACTGGAGAGCAAGTTTTAGAGTCTCTTTTGATACATTTTTGTGTATTCTTTCTTTCTTGTCTTTTTAATAACCTTTTGCTGTGTTCCTGTACTATGTTGTTGATGTTATCCCACAAATCTCTGGTCTTCGGTCATTAGTATCTAATATATCAATGTTATTGATATGGTTTCTAAATTCAGATGAGATATATTCAAGGTCATATTTTGATTTGTGTGGATTGTTTTCATTTTCTTAATCTTCAGCCTGAACTTCCATATGAACAATTGATGGTCTGCTCCACAGTCTGCCCTGGCCTTGTTTGGGCTGATGATATGGAGCTTTTCCACAGTCTCTTCCAAAGGTGTAGTCAGTTTGATTCCTATGTATTCCCTCTGATGAGGTCCAAGTTTATAGTCACCTTTTATGTTGTTGAAAAAAGCTATCTGCAAGAAGTCAGTCACTGGACTTTCATGGGATCTCTAGCATCATTTCTACAACCAAAGCAATATTTTCTAAATAATCTTTTTTTTTGTTTTGCTTTCAACGTTCACATTCTTCTTTAAGTTTTCAATTTCACATTCCAATCGCCAGTAATTGTCAATGCGTGTTTGTTGCATGTTTGATCCATTTCAGATTAAAGACTGGTAGAATTTGTTAATTTTATGATAACCAGCTTTACTGGGTGGTGCATAAGTTGGAATAACAGTGTTATTAACTGGGTTTCCTGGTAAGTATAAGAATCCTACCCTGTCACAAACAGCATTGTGCTGCAAGATATATTTTTAAATGTTGTTTTTGATGATGAATAGGATCCATTCCTCTTGCATTTGACATTCCTGGTGTAGTAAACTGATTGTCTGACTCAAAATGGCTGATATCTTTCATTTTCAACTCACTAATACCTAGGATGATATAAATTTTTATGTGTTATATTTAATTTTTGACACCTTCCAATTTTCCTACATTCATACCTTGTACACACCACATTCGATCACTAATGGATGTTTGCAACTGTTTCTTGCCATTTTGGGTTGTGTCCCATGAGCAAATGAAGACTATCAAAGCTTTGCTATATTCACATCATTATGATCAACTCTACTTTGAGGAGGCAGGTCTTCCCCAGTCATATTTTGAGTGCCTTCCAACATGAGTTCATCTTTTGGCACTATATTTGACAATGTTCTGCTGCCATTTATAAGGTTTTCAGTGGTTAACCAATCAGAAATGGTCTACCTCTCCTAGTCTGTCTTAGTCTGGAAACTTCACTGCAACTAGTCCACTATAGGTGACCCTGCTGGTATTTAAAATACAGATGGCATCACAGCAACAGCGAAGTTACCACAGTGTGACAAAATGACAGAAGAGTGGTGGTGTCTAGGAATAGAGCAACTGAAAGGAACTAGATAAAAGTCATACTTGAGGATTCTCTGATGACAAAGGCAGCTTATTGGCCTCAAGCACTATACAGAGTATCCTACCAGTCAGTAAACTCCACTCTCCATATAATTTTTCCAAAGAATTTTTTGTACCTCACCCTTAAATATGAACAATAACTAAGAATCACCATCACCACACATACAAATGCAAAAGAAAGTATGAAGCTCAAAAAACACCAAACCAACAAGGAAAGGCAATGCATTTCACAGAAGAGATTATCAAAATAAAACAGGGCTTTCAGTATGATGGGAGAACATGAAAGAGGTATTAAAAATTGAAATTATGATAATCAAAAGTAAAATCAATCATTCAGCAGATGGGTTGGAAGAAAATGACAACTTATTTTTCTTAAAACAAAAACATAAAGAGATGAAAATTAGGGGAAAAATGACTAAAATAAAAAAGAAGTTCAACCCAAGACTAAATACATACATTTCAGAAAGAGAAGAAAAACATTAAAGGAGGTATTATCAAATAAATAATATAAAGAAATTGTAGGCTAAGAACTGGACTGCAAACAACAAGGTCAGCAGTTCAAGTCCACCAACTGTTCTATGGGAGAAAGATGAGCTTTTCTGCTCCCACAAAAGATTTAAAGCCACACAAACACTAAACAGGGTCACTATAACTTGGAAATGACACCATGACACTTAATAACAACAACAAAATAAAGAAAATGTGGCACAAGACTGAAGACCACAAATTTTTTAGATTAAATAGAAACAATCTTCACAGAGCAAATGAAAAAAAAAAAAAAAATCCACACACAAAAGCACCTAATGATGAAGTTTCAGAACTACAGGGATAAAGAAGAGGTTATAAATGTTTTGGGACAGTGATAGTAGCCAGTTCACATACAAAGGATTGACTGGGAATCAGAATGATATTGGAGTTTTCACCAGCAACCTGGAAGTTAGAAGACTGTAGGACTTTGCCATTAATATTTCATCAGAAGATTAAGTTGTTCTTGAATACTGTGGAGTCCTGGTATGACACTGTAGGATAAGCACTGGACTGCTAACCAAAAGGTCAGTGGTTCAACCCCATCAGCTACTCATTGGAAACCCTATACAGGGTTGCTTTGAGTTGGAACCAACACAACAGCACTTAACAACAGAATATTATACACAGCCAAGCAGTCCTATCAGGTAGGGATTTGAAGAACCCAAAACTGTGCTTAATACCTGCTTTCATAGGAAGTTACTGAAGAATATGCTCTATCAAATGAGAGGACAAACCAAGAAAGACAAATGCGATTCAGAAAATCAGAAGAACACAAAAGAGCAAAGGAAATTCTCAGCATGCAGGCAAAGGGAAGTACTAGTATGTATCAGTTTAGCAGATGGTCCACAAACTGGAATGTCAGATCACACTAGAATACTGAATACTGAAACATGATGAAGAGCACCAGAATATTGCCAGCTACAGTGCCAGACATGAGTCCCTCAAGTTGGAAGGCACTCAAAATACAACTGGGGAGCTCACGCAGGAGACATAAAGGCAAGTGTCCCCTCAGAGCAAACACCTTTCCAAGACTAATACTCAATGGGAATACATGCTCTGATTGGTGACCATGTTCCTCACTGACAAGGGGAAGTGAGGGAAAAACAGCAATGAAGCATTGAGCTAAGCCCTACAATGTTCAATAGACTCCTATGAAGCTGGGTGGAGACCTGGTTGGCCAGCAGTGTGGCAAGACCTGGGGACTCTTTGGTCTAGAATCAGTGACACAGCCACAGAGGACTAGATTGGAGGGTGAAGCGTCCAGTTGATACGAAGAGAGAGCATATGCACAAGAACACCCACACTTGCAGATAATACCTACTTAATCTGACTTCAATGACCTGACTTCAATGATCAGAACTCAACTAGAAGAAAAAAGAAGAGGAAAAAAAAGAGTAATCTGATACAATTTGATGAACTTCACCTACACCTATGGATGCAGTAGCTCAAAAGAGGGAACAAATCTTTACAG
>NW_006408568.1:3911586-3916098 GCF_000296735.1 Chrysochloris asiatica | reverse complement strand
AGGACCCTACCCAGAGAAGCAGTGACACCAGAGATGGAGGCAGAGATGATGACGTGGAGAGATGCAGCGGCTGGGGACTTTAGACCCAGAGAGGGAGAGGGTCTGTGAGCTGACGACCAGGGGGCAGGCTTGCAGGGTATACCCTTTGTTTGGTTGATGATGCATGGCAATGAAACAATGTACAATAGGATGAATGTAAAACTAATATTCTCCCATGTAAACTATCACATAATTCACAATAACACATTTAAAAAAATACAACTGGGGAAGAGCTGCTGCCTCAAAGTAGAGTTGACAGTGATGACACGAATGAATCAAATGATAAAATCAAATGATAAAAATAGGGTTCAGGTTCTGGGTAACATGGAGCACGCTAAATCCTGTCTCTCACACTGCAAGCAGCTATAACACCTAGACAGAATGCATGAAACAGCTATTTAAAGAATCTGAAAAGTAATTAATAGCAAGGGAGATTGGCAAGAAGACTAAAATTTGAAGTACCAAGTTTCCATGTTTCCTCTGGTATCCACTGGCCTAGACTCAAGGTAGCTGAAACCTCAGAAATGGACTCTAGGGCTCTAAATAATGTAGAGTGTCAGGGGAAGCTCTCTAGTTTTAGCTTGAGGAACAGGAACATGACCTAATTACAGGGCGATAGTGGAAGAAAATCCTCATTTTCCACCTTTCCTCTGTTTTCTCATTCCACAAAGCCCAAGGAATTCTGAGGTAGTAGAAGTGGTAATGACAGCAGCAGCAGTGACAGTGGGGGGCCTGCAAGGACCTAAGACTCTGAGGAAGTGGGAACTTCTATAATTGGAGAAGCTGACATTCCAACAGAGTGGAGCAAACTTCCATTGCTGTCTGACCCTCCTGCTGCTTGTCCCTAGATATGGATACAATAGCAGGGCATGTGAGATAGAACAAGGTAACTAACACTGCAACCTCCTTGATGGAATGGAGTTCCAAAATGGTAACTCTCCCTCCTCTGTTACTCCAGGAGAACACAGACCAATTGTAGTGCCTTAGATGGATGTTTGCAAGCTTTTTAGACACCTAGCACTACACAACGAACTAGGAGGTAAAGCAGAAGTACTAATCATATTATTATGTCAATTAACTGCTATATCCCATGAAATGATGGGACTAAACTACTCCAAGCCAAAGAATTGGATCTCACAAAGTGTTTGTTTGTACGAGCTCTGGTAGCATAGTGGTTACGACGAATTGGGCTGCTAACTTCAAGGTCGGCAGTCCAAAACTACCAGCTGTTCCATGGAGAAAGATGAGGCTTTTTGCTCCCATAAAGATCTGCAGCCTCGGAAACCCTGTACAGGGTCGCTATAAGTCAGAACCGACTCCACGGCACATCACCACCACCACCACTCTTAATCAATGTGGTTTTACAATCACCATTAACCCTCCCCTTCCCCCTTCTTTCCACCCATGTTGCTGTGGTTGTTAAGTGCCTTTGAGTTGTCAGACTCATAGTGTCCCTGTATAGGTTTTCTGAGGAGCGGCTGTTGAGTTTGACCTGCTGATCTTGCAGTTCAAACTGACCTTGCAGTTGGTCTAGTGCTTTATCCTACAGCACCACACCAGGACTCCATGGCAACTACTAATAAACTTTTGTTTCTATACGTACACATTTCTTATCTTTTTATGTATGTGAGTTCATGTACAGTCATCCTTTTGTTATTCACTTATTTTACTCAACATAATGTTTTCAAGCTCCATCCATATTGAAAAGTGTGGCTAACAGCCTCCATGAATAACTGCCACCTGGTTTGCAGTAAGATGAGAAGAAAGAACCAGATGGTTCCTAATTATCATTATTGAAGATTTTGATCAAGGATGCTATGTTGTTGTTGTTGTTAAGTGCCATTGAGTCTATTCCGACCCCTAGCAACCCTGTATAGGGTTTCTAAGGAGCAGCTGGTGAGCTTGAACCGCTGACCTTGCAGTTCAAACGGCTTTGCAGTCTGGTGCATTAACCCACAGCGCCACACCAGGACTCCTATAGAGGAATCCTAATCAGAAGGGGGGAAAATGCAGAACAGAATATCAAATTCTCATAAGTGCCAGATTTTCTGGAGCCACGAAGGCTGGATGAACCCTTCAAACTCTTACCCTGGATAATCTTTAAATCTTAAGCCAAAATGTCTCCTGGAGTCTTCTTTAAACCAAACAGTAGTTTAAGTAGTAAACTATATCTGCCTTGAGCATTATTTTCTTTTAAGAACTATCATATGGGATCCGATTAATGACAGAAACTTGAAAGATTAGATAGAAACCTTAGTGGCCACAAGATTCTGTCAATGGAGAAGAAAACCTCAGGCAGGACGGAGAGAGTGCTAGCACACTGGAAGAATGCAGTCGATGTCACTGAATTGCACATGATGTAGAAGCAGTTGAATTGGTGTAGGTTTTGCCCTGTACATTCTCAACAACAAAATAAACAACCAAAAATTTCAATGAAAAAATGGAAGGGACTTCAGGAAACAAGAGAGTATTGAGAAAATTTCAGAGAACGAGCACCTTGGGAAAGGAACTCCATAAATTTTTTTTATGAACTCTTGGGCTCCCCACTGAACTGTACACGCATGGATCTGATCCAAAGCAGCATATCAAAGACTTAAAGACTCAACTAGGGAATAGACCAGGCCCCAGTATCCACACTGGCCACTGGGTGGTGCACATATAGTGCAGAGCTGAATAGTCTGGCAAAGGCTTAGAACACAGAACTGACTTTGAAATCACAGCCTAGTCAGTATTTTAACCCATTTGGTGGGACAGTCAAAATTTTAACCCATTTAGTGGAATGTCTCTGAATACAAAAATATCAACATTCTCCAGAATTTCATAAAGACCCAGAGGCTTGTAACACAATATTCAAAGTGTCTAGGACATAGTCTGAAATTACTTGGTATACAAAACAAACAAACCAAACCAAACAGAAAAGCCTTAACTGACACAGGGAAAGACAATCAACAGATGCCAACAAGTAGATGCCAAAGATGTTGAGAGGATCTAACAGAGACTTTAAAGCATCTATCATAAACATGCTTCAGGAAGTATATACAAACACTAGGAAAAAATGGAAAGATAGAAAGTCTCAGCAAAGTGAGAGAAGATGAGCCTTAATGAAAAATGCAATATGCAAAGTGAAAACTTGCTGGGGGAACTAAATCGCAGAATGGAGAAGACAGAGAAAGAGTTGCTAAAGTTGAAGTAGATCAGTAAAAATTATCCATGTTGAGCAGCATAAAATAGACAGCTCAGAATATGTGGGCAACACCAAAAGGTCAAACACATCATTAGAATTCAGAAGACGAGAAAGAGTGTAGTGCAGAAAAAAATATGAAAAACTATTGGCTGAAAAGTTCTCTGATTTTCAGAAACCCAAAAACCTGTAGCAGAAGTTCAGCAAATCAAAAATAAGGCAAATACAAAGAAATCTACTGCAGGACCGATCATAACAAAATTGCTAGAAAAGTATGTCAAAGAAGAAGACTTGGGAAGTAGTCACAGGAAAAGTGATCTATTGCCTATGTTGTTGGTATTAAGTATCATGGAGTCAGTTTCAACTCATAGGGAACCTGCATAGGATTCTGAGGAGTGGCTGGTGACTGTGAACCACCCACCTTGCAGTTCAAACCGACCTTGCGGTCCAATGCTCATCCTACAGCACCATAGGGAAGCAACAATCTGAATTACAGCAGTTTTCTTATCAGAAACCATGGCAGTCAGCAGGATGTGGCACAACATTTTATTAAAATACTAAAAGGATTGCCAACCCAGTATTCTTTGTTCAACAAAAATATAGTCAAAGAAAGTCAAAGAAAGACATTCTCACTTTAAGGAAAACATAGAGAACTTACTGCCAAAGAAACTTGTTCTAGAAGAATTGCTAAAGGAAGGTCTTCAGATAGAAGGAAAATTATATCCAAAACGAACATCATGAAGAGTTATAGAGACAGTAAAAATCTCAGTAAATATAATAGACTGTTGTCCTGAATCTTTAAAATGTTTTGATAGAAAGCAAACTGGAAAAGAAACAATAAAAGAAAAAAATTAGTAGCTTTAACTACATATAATGCATTAAAAAAATTCTTTATGACAAACAAAACAAAACAAACAAACACCACACTGATCAAAAAACAAATGACAAAGGAGAATTTAATAATTCCTGTAACAAATGTTAATATCCATACACATTCAACATTTAAAATCAGTTAGAAGAAAGAGTAACAGCTCAATAGAAAAATGGGCAAAGGTTAAGCACAAACCGTTCATGAAAATGGACAATCAAAGTGTTCATAAACACGTGTAATAATAAGACAAATGCAAAGTGAGGCAAAGTTTGGGAAGATCAAAAGTTTGGCACTCACTGTTGATGAAAATGTAGAGAAATTGACACTACCATACTATTTTCTACTATTTGTATGTTAGTTTGTCTGACTGTGGTGAAAGGATGGGAAAAAATATACCAAGCTAACTGCAATAAAAAGCGAA
>NW_006408568.1:3894682-3907086 GCF_000296735.1 Chrysochloris asiatica | reverse complement strand
AGAGAGGGCACGTGCACAGGAGCGCCCACACTTGCAGATGATACCCACGTGACCTGGACCGGATGACTGGATGATTGGAGCTCAACCAGGAGAAGAAAGAAGAGGGGAAAGAAAAAAAAAAAGTGAGCTGATACAATCTGATGAACTTGACCTATACATATGGAGCAGCATCTCAAAAGAAGGAACAAATCCTTACAGCAGGAATCATTCCCACCCCCTCCACACACAGTATGGACAGATTTGGGCAACTTGGACATTGGATACTCAAATGGGGAGGGGGGTACTACAAAGGCAAGAAGTGACTGGCTTACAAGCTTTCAAGGGGGAACCTAGTGCTAGGGAGCATGGAGGAAGGCAGAATCACCAGTGGGTACTATTCAATCTGTGTGGGCGGAGCTGATGAAAGGAAATACAGATGGGTAACTAGTGATACTGTAGTGAATAATGCTTATCAGGATGGATTATGAGGGTTGGAAATGCAAAGGTAGACGTTTTGGAACAAGGAAGGGAGTGATTAATTCTACAGGCTAGGAGCAGAGGTCTCTAGGACCATCAACAGAGAAAAGCCAAGAGTGGGACCCTATCCAGAGAAACAGAGATGCCTGAGATGGAGACAGAGACAATGACGTGGAGTAATGAAGCGGCTGGGGACTTTGGATCCAGAAAGGGAAAGGGACTGTGGGCCAGAAACTGGGGGGAGGAGAGGGAAGTGTAGGGGGCGGGTTTCTGGGATATACCCTTCGGTTGGTTGATGATGCATAGAGGGGTTTGGAACCATGGCAATGAGATGATATACGAATGAATGAATGTAAAACTAAAGTTCTCTCATGTAAACTACCATATAATTCACAATAAAACATTAAAAAAAAAAGAACATGGTTGCTGTTTGGTACCATCGAACAGGTTCTGACTGTGAGTGACCCTAGGCACAAGAAAATGAAACACTGCCTTTTCCTGCACCATCCTCACAACTGCTGTTAGGTTTCAGCCCATTGTTGCTAACACTATGACAAACTTATTGGGAGTCTTCCACCTATTTGTTGATCCTCCACTTTACAAACATATTGTCTTTCTCCAGGGACTGATGTCTCCTGACATGTTCAGAGAACAAGAGACAAAGTCTCGCCATCCTCACTTCTAAGGAGAATTCTGTCTATACTTCTTTTAAGACAGATTTGTTTGTCCTTTTTGAAGTCCATGGTATCTTCAATATTCTTCTCCAGCACCATAATTCAAACGCATCAATTCTTCCTCATTCATAGAACAATTTTCACGTGCATATGAGGTCATTGAAAATACCATGGCTTGGGTCAGGTGTATATTAGTCCTCAACTGACATCTTTGCTTTTTAACACTTTAACAAGGTCTTTGCAGCAAATTTGCCTGATGTAACAGATCATTTGAATCCTTGACTGCTGCTTCCATGAGCTGCTTCCATGCTGATTGTGGATCCAACCAAAATTAAGTCTTTGACAACTTCAATCTTTCTTCCTTTTATTATGACGTTATTTATTAGCCCAGTTATGAGGATTTTTGTTTTCTTTACATTGACTTGCAATCCATACTGAGGCTGTAGTCTTTGATCTTAATTGTAAACAATTGAATATTATCCTATCACAGATAGCACTGCACTTCAAGCTAGATCTTGAAATGCTCTTTTGGTCATGAATGCAACATCATTTCCCCTCCATTTGCTGTTCCCAATAGAGTAAACCACATGATTGTTTGATTCAAAATGTTCAATACGAGTTAATTTCAGGTGACCAGTGCCTAGGATATCAATCTTTATGCATTCCATTTCATTTTTACAATTTCATACTTTCCTAGATTCATACCTCATACATTCCACATTCTATTATTGGATGTTTTCAGCTGATTTTTCCTACTTTTAGTTGTGCCCCATTAGTAAATGAAGTTCCTAAAAGCTTTGTTCCATTCATGTCATTAATGTCAACTCTACTTTGAGGAGGCACCTCTTCCCCAGTTATATTATGAGTGCCTTTCAACCCAAGGAACTTACCTTCTGGCCCTTTATCAAACAATGCTGTTGTTGTCAAGGGCCAGCAAGTTGGTTCCATCTCATAGGGACCCTGTACGGGGTTTTTGAGGAGTAGTTGGTCGATCTGAACTGTCAACTTTGTGGTTCACAGTCCAGTGCTGACCCTACAGCACCATACCAGGAGTCCATGTCAGACAATAGTTTGCTGCTGTTCATAAGGTTTTCAGTGACTAGCCATTCAGAAGTGGTCTGCCTCTCCTTCTTTGCAGTCTGTCTTAGTCTGGACACTCTGGGGAAACCAGTCCACCATGTATGACCCTTGCTGGTGTTTAAAATACTAGTGGCATAACTTCCAGCTTCACAGCAACATATGAGCCACCACAGTATGGTAAACTAACAGACAAGTGGTGGATAAAACAACAAACAGCCTTAAAAAATAATGTGGCATCTCTATATATTGCCACAAAAGAGCCCTTAAAAGTGTAGGGATAGAGATGGTCTCTCTATCTTTCCCTCCATTTTTAACTCCCCTGCACTAGAGTAGAGGACACCCTGGTGGTACAGCACTTCATGGGAGAAAGGTGTGCAATCTGCTTCCATAAAGATTCCAATTCCATTCCAACTCACTGAAGCACGATAGCACAGAGAAGCACTGTCCCATTACGTTTCTGAGGTTCTACTCTTCATGGAAGAAGAATGCTACATCTTTCTCCCATGAAGCTGACATCTGGGTGTTTAACTATTGCACCAGCAGGGCTGCTCTATAAAGACTGTAGTCTTGGAAACTCTATGGTGCAGTTCTACCCTATCTCATAGGATCATCATGAATCAGAATTGACTTGATGGTGATGGGTCTGGTTTTTTGGTGATGAATTAGAATTGACTTGATGGTAACAGGTTTGGTTTTGGGTTATGCACTAGGTTATGAAGCAGTAACTTGGAAAGTGCGTTCAATCTCCAAACTCAAATTTGCCCTTCAGTGAGCTATTCCAAGGTCTAAACTGAGATAAGTTAGAAGGCATACGTCACTTTATCAGTAATAACAGTGATATGCTGATTTCCCATCTACCTGACTTCTCAATTGAATCAGAACTTGAGTGGGAAAAGCAGAGTGTTATTTATTGAATTCCTTCAAATACCCGTAAGTTCCTAGACAGCTTTTGTTTTGTTTTTTAATTAATTAATTTATTTTTAATGCTGTCAAGTCAATTCCGACCCATAGCAACCCTGTAAAGGGTTTCCAAGGAGCAGCTGGTGAGCTTGAACCACTGACTAGACAGCAATTTAAAGGGTTTGAAAGGATCATAAATCTGGACACTCTGCCCTGACTCCTTCCTCCCAACACATTACAGTATGCTTCCCAGCTGCACTATCTTATTTTGGACGTTTTGTCCTATCCAAAACACAACCTGAAGTCCAGGATTTTATCTGATTCTTTCGCCAAGTCTCTTAGATCTTCCTTCGTTGTGCATTCTCTTCAATAAATACAGAAAAATATATTTTATCCCTCATCCCAATTTTGATATACCTCTTGACTTGGCAAATCTAATACGAGTTTTTTATGTCGACCAAGAGACAAGATCCTGAAATTCTTACTGTCCTCATTCTATCTTCCTGGGTCTGCCTTCTCATTCATAAAGGCAACAGAACTCAGAGCCCTAGTTAACACTTAATACACCTTTCCAAATTCCTCCGATTTTTCTCTCTTACCTTCTCCTGGATGCCTTCATCATCACCAGCAAAGTACAAAATAGGGACATTGAGCTCAGAGGCTGCTACCCATTGAAGGACGGCTTGAAGTTGCTTGTTCTGAACAGTATCAGTTAGGTTCTGATTGCTGACAATCACTTTTGGGGATACACACCCTTCAGGGGACTGTCCAGAAACACCTCTCAGTTCTTTCTGGATAGCTTGATAGGCATTCTGCAGGAGAGTCTCTGTAGTCCCGGTGCTCTTGACTGGTAAACACTCATATAAACTGTCTGGGAAAGCTGAAGTTGGTCTGCTTGCATCCCCAGACTTCTCATCTCCTAGTTCTGCCAAAGGAGAGTCACAGGACTTGGCAATAATGAGACACAACTTCATTACTGAATCCATCAAATGTTCTACCATCTGCCCATTCATGTGACCATCCAGTTGGTTGGCAACCATCTTGGTCAGCCCAGAAAAAATACCCCCAGACTCCTCGCCAGCACATACTTTGGTGGGAGAAGGGGTCATAGGTCTTTCATACTGGTTGCTATCTTCCTTAGCTTCTGGTACCTTGGATACAGAGCTACTGTCACTCTTGAAAATGGTCTCCCCAAGTAAATGCCGTATAAAATTGAAAAAAACACTCATTAAATCCTTCTTTTCTACTTCTGCTTGGCCGCATCCTACAAGATGAGGGAATTTAAGGCTGGACTCATCGGGGACTACAGGGGACTTGGTGTGAGGAAAATTGGTGCTGCCAGCAGCTTCCAGGAAGCTCTGTGCATCCATCATTCCTCCTTGAGCCAGATGGTACTGGATCAGAAGTAGGGCAGATACAATCAAGTCCTTGGCCCATGAATCTGAATCATACATAAAATTTTCAAATTTCTCTGGCTGTTGCATGGGGGCACTGTTACATGTCTCCTGGGTATACTCAACAGAAATGTCTGGTGTGGGCTTACACTCTTTGTTGGGAGCTGCAAAGGTTGCACGCTGGAAACCTGGAGATTTACATTCTTTCTGCTGACTATTATGCCACAATGTCAGTCCCTCTTTGATAATGTGCTCACCCAGAGTTTCAACACAAGACTTTTCTGGTTTGGGTTCAGGAGAGTACATTTTTTCCATGAATTTGGCTTCAGATTTCATTGTTGAAAAGTTTACATTTCGGCGTTTAGGGTCACCCATTCCTCCCATTGAGAGAAGGGAATAACTCTCAGCCTTGTCCTTGGACTTCCTGACATTCTCAGGAGCTTTCTTGGAAAACATCACAGTGTATAGCTTGCCCATCATGGCATCCATGATATCTGTGGCCTTCTGGCTTCCATGAGAGAAAAGACCTCTTTTCACAGCTGAGACAAAGTCTGTATCAGTCATGAGGGTCCCTGTGACATTATGGAGGTTCCGCATGAAGGAGTCAATGAGATCTGAGACCACCTCTTTTGCATGTTTGATTAGTACCTTCTTCAGCAGGATGGTGGCAATGGTTGTATCCTTTACTTGGATCCTCAGTGTCTTCATGATGGAGACCATCATATCAGACACCACACTGTTAGCATAGGTCATGATCCCCTGACTAACGGAAGTCGTAAAGTCGTCAGGCCTTTCTGACCCTCTGAACCTCTTTCTCTCCCCAGGTAAAGACCGCCCACCCTCTTTGGCATCACCTGCATTATGAGATTCAAACACTTCTTTATAGAAGAAAGACTTCTTAGAAGCTGGCTTATCATCTGGGTTCTTGCTATCCTTGGTGCTCTCCTTGATCTTCAAAGTGCTCTTGTATTTCACATTTGCAGGACTCCGTGATGATCCTAAAGCTCTGTCTCCAGAGCCAGGAGCCTTATCTGAAGCAGTATTATTGGAACATATAGTGACAGTCTCATTTACAAGTTCTGATGCCACCTTACTTAAGCTTTTGTTGGATGGGTGTTCATCACCCATGTACAATGACTGATGGATACATTTGTTTTCAGAGCTGTCAATCTTCTCATTGATCTCCTTACGAGCCATGGCGATGACTAGATTTGTGAGGCGGTTAGCATAGAAGGAAACTTCATCTACTGACCTCTTATTAGCAGTGGAGCCCTGGAGAGAAGCATCTTTATGAGTCACCTCAAAATGCATTTTCCCTGGACATCCCTGGTTGGTGGTATTGTAATAGTCCATAGAAAAACCCCTGTGTGAGTCTCCTGAGTTGGTCATTTCTCCGTCAACTGATGATTCTCCAGGCTTGAACTGAGCATCCTGGAACCCTGCTGCACTTCTTTCCAGGTCTCTGCGGAGCCAGCTGAGCACTCTGACAGGATCAGTAGGGACTTCCTTAAAAACAGACAAAGTAAAGACATGTAACATTCAAAACGACCTCAAAGAGCAATTATAAAAATTATCACCCTTCTTGACCTAAAGTACCTCATCATCATCATGAAATCACCAACATTTACCAACAGCTTGTCATGTAATAGACATTGTTCCGAGTGTTTTAAGACTACTACTCATTGGCAGTCCAGGTGTGGCACTGTGGGATAAGCACTGGACCACTCCTCAGAAATCCTATACAAGATTGCTCTGTGTTGGAACCGACTCAGTAGCACTAAACAACCACCACCACCACCACAACTCATTAGGTCATAAACACACAAATATATCCCATAAATATATGACTGTGAAAGAGGATATTGGTATGTGAGTATTTACCTTTCCTACTAATATTCTTTCGCCATACTTATTCAACCTGTATGCTGAGCAAATAATATGAGAAGCTGGGTTATATGAAGAAAAACGTGGCATCAGGATTGGAGGAAGACTCATTAACAACTTGCGATATGCTGATGATACAACCTTGCTTGCTGAAAGTGAAGAGGACTTGAAACATTTACTTATGAAGATCAAAGAGCACAGCCTTCCATATGGATTACATCTCAACGTCAAGAAAACAAAAATCCTTACCACTGGACCAATGAACAACATTCTTATCAATGGAGAAAAGATTGAAGCTGTCAAGGACTTCATTCTTCTTGGGTCAACTATCAACACTCGTGGAAGCAGCAGGCAAGAGATCAGACGACGTATTGCATTGGGCAAATCTGCTGCACAGGAACTTTTTAAAGTGTTGAAGAGCAGAGATGTCAGCTTGAGGACTAAGGTGCGCCTGACCCAGGCCATGGTGTTTTCAATAGCCTCATATGGATGCGAAAGCTGGACAGTGAATAAGGAAGATCGTAGAAGAATTCATGCCTTTGAGTTGTGGTGTTGGAGGAGAATATTGAAAGTGCCATGGACTGCCAAAAGAACCAATAGATCTGTTTTGGAAGAAGTGCAGCCAGAGTGCTCCTTGGAGGCCAGGATGGCTAAGCTTCGTCTCTCATACTTTGGAAATATTGTCCGGAGGAAACAGTTGCTGGAGAAGGATGTCATGCTGGGTAAGGTGGAGGGTCAGAGCAAAAGAGGAAGACCCCTAACGAAACGGATTGGCCAGGTGGCATCATTGATGGACTCAAGTGTGGCAGTGGTAGTGAGGTTGGCCCAGGATCGGACATTGTTTCGTTCTGCTTTGCATGGGGTCGCTATGAGTCGGTTACAACTCCATGGCACCTGACAACAACAACAACTAATACAACAATGAATGTGATGGAGCATAAAAGCAGGCGAAATGATGAAAACTTCTTAGATATTATTAAGCATTTTAAGGAAATGAGTTGGTGGGCTTGGGGGCTCAGGACCATAGTCTCAGGGGACACCATGGTCGATTGATATAACATCGTCCACAAAGACTATGTTCTACATCCTATTTTGGTGAGTAGCATCTGGGATCTTAAAAGCTCATGAACGGCCATTTAAAGTGCAGCTATTGGTCTCTCCAGGTGCAGAAGAAAGAAAAGTGATGAGAACTGAAGAGGCTCGGAGTCAATTAGTCCAATAGACTAATGGAAGATATGAACATCAGTCTCTAGGACTTTGAGACCAGAAGAACTAGATGGTGCCCAGTATATCATTTTTTTTTTACTTTTTATTCTGAATTGAGTGAAGGTTTACAGACTAGATCATCAGTTTTATGTTCAAGAAGCCATACGCTGTTTCATCTCAATGATTACAACTTCTTCCATGCAACAACAGCTCTCCCATTTCCTCCCTGTGGTTCCTATTTCCATTCCACCCATCTTCCTTTCTTAACTTTGTCCTTAAGTAAATGCTGCCCTTTTAATTTTGAATGAATGATCTTGCACAGTGAGCTTACCTCACCAGTGCACTTGTACCCTCCAAACACCTAGCGACTGCTTAGCTAAAACCACAAGGGTGGGTTCCTTTTCAGACCTGAAGGGTGGTCATTTATTGAATATAAAATGGATGATCTTGTCTGTAAATCTTCATTTAATTCACAATAAAAAGTTAAAAAAAAATCACTACTCACTATCCTCGTTTACGGAGTCCTAGAGTGGGGCTGTGGGTTAATGTGCCAGACTGCAAAGCTGTTTGAACTGCAAGGTTGGCAGTTCAAGCTCACCAGTCGCTCCTCGGAAACTCTATACAGGGTCGTTATAGGTTGGAACCGACTCAATGGCACTTAACAACAACAACAACAACATTCTCATTTCACAGTGGAGGAAATTGAAGAACAGAGAAGTTAGTTACTTTCTTGAGGCTATACATTTAATCACTGAAGGAACAGGGATTCCCACTGAGGCACTCTTACTCCAGAGCCCATACTTTTGAATACAACACTATTGTGTGTCCAGCAACTAAGCCCTTAAAATCTAACAGTTATCCGCTACATAGAAGAGCTAACATTTGAAATGAATCAGTAGATTTCTTTTGTATTGATATTGCTATTTTTTATGGGTCACCTGTTTTTGTTTAGATCTCTTATTATAAATATTGTTTTATGAAAATTAGAAAGTTGAAGGACAAGTGAGCATAGTTAACCTCCTGCCAGACTATATGATGAGCACAATCTTGATATATTAATAATTTCCAATGGACTATTTGACATCACTTTCATGAATAATCTGGTTTAGAACCAGAGTTAATGTTTATGTGCAATTTATTAATTTTGTGTTAATACTGATAGTTTGATGGATACTAGCAAGGATAAGTATATATACATATTTACATGTATATAGGTTGTAGTCTATAAATGGAAAAAAATCTCTTCCTTGAACATAGAATCAAATTGTATATGTAAAAGTGTCCCATTTGTTACTAAATGTAAACAAGTACTGTAATTACAGAAGTATGTCTACCTGGAAATGACCACAATTATTGTCCATCTTTTACCATGTGTCTGTCTTTAAAGTGCTCAACAGCAAAGACAGGAGTTTGAGGACTAAGGTGCGCTTGACCCAAACCATGGTATTTTCAACACCCTCACATGCATGTAAAAGTTGGACAATGAATAAGAAAGCTCATAGAATAATTGAAGCATTTAGGTTATAGTGTTGGAGAAGAATATTAAATGTACCATGTACCATCAGAAAAACAAACATATCTGCGTTGGAAGAAATACATCCAGAATGCTCCTTAGAAGCCAGGAGGGAGAGACTTTGTCTTTCATACTTTGTACCATGAGGGAGCAGTTCCTAGAGAAGGATATCATTCATGATAAAGTGGAGGGTCAGCAAAAACTAGGAAGAACTCCAATGAGATGGACTGATACAGTGGCAGCAGCAACAGGTTTAAATGTAACAACTGTGAGGCTGGAGCAATAGTGAACAGTGCTTCATTTTGTTGTGCATAGGGTTGCTATGAGTCAGAGCCCACTCGATGGTACTTAACAATGATATCGACACTTCCCATCTTTAAAGAATGATTTGGTATTTTATTACCATATGTCATGGTTACTGGGTTCAGTTCATGCTCGAAAGGTACCCAAGGGCCATTATCTCAGGGGTTCCACCAGTCTCTATCAGAACAATAAGCCTGTTCTTTTTAATGATTTTGAATTTCGTGTTACATTTTCCTCCCACTATGTCCAGGACCTTCTATTGTAATCCTAATCAGCATGGTTAATAGTGAGTGTGTGTGGTTGTATTTTCCAAAATGATGATCAGAAGATTGGCCTGGTATGGCTCATCTCAGTGGGCTGTTTGGGGAATAAGGGAGTTCTTCTAACTTCTTAATACCTTCCTTGTTTACTCTTCCTCATCATTTGTTATTTCTGGAATAATTAAAATACTCTTTTATTGGTTAATTACCTTTTACCATTAAACAACTTTTCTTATATTAAAGTGATGGTGGGCTTTTCATCTTCTGACTGGATTCTGACTAATACAGTTGCTGGTGTTTATTGAATAAAGAAAACAAAAGCAATGCTACTTAGGTAAGAGTTTATTTTCTGAGGATTTTAAGGCATCTTACATTTCAGGAAATATTTTCTAAGAACCTTGGAAGCATTTATTTCTAATCCATATCTGTTTGAAAATTAAAATTATTATTTTACTGTAAAAATAAAAAGTATTATAATTTTTATTAGCTATGCAAGGAGCTCTGGTAGCGTAGTGGTTACGAATCGGGCTGCGAACCTTAAGGTCAGTGGTTCGAAACTACAAGCCGCTCCGCGGGAGAAAGATGAGGCTTTCTACTCCCGTAAGGATTTACACCCTCGGAAACCCTGTACAGGGTCGCTATGGGTCGGACCCGACTCGAAGGCGCTTAACAACAACAACAACATGCATATGTCACCTACTAAGTCTATATGACAGGATTTTTTAAAAAACTGTTCTATTGTGAATTATGTGATAGTGTACATGGGAGAACATTAGCTTTACATTCATCCTATCATCTATCGTTACATTGCCATGGTTACAATCCCTTCAATGCATCATCAACCAACCAAAGGGTACACCCTGCAAGCCTGCCCCCTGGTCATCAGCACACAGTCCCTCTTCCTCTCTGGGTCTAGAGTCCCCAGCCACACCATCTCTCCATGTCATCATCTCTGCCTCCATATCTCTGGTGTCACTGTTTCTCTGGGTAGGATCCCGCACTCCGTCCTTCTCCCTTGATGGTCCCAGGGGCCTCCACACCTGACCTGCAAAGTCAACCACTCCCCTCTTTTTGCTACAAAATGTCTACCTTTACATTTCCGATCTTCACAGTCAGTCCTGATAGTAATTATTCATTATTGTACCACATGAGTGCTATCCTCATCTCCTTTCATCAGTCCTGCCAGACAGATTGGATACTACTCAGTGGAGATTCTGCCTTCCTCCGTGCCCTCTGGATCTAGGCTCCCTCTTGAAAGCTTGTAAGCCAGTCACTTCCTGCCTTTGTAGCCCCTATCCACCATTTTGGGTAGCCAATGTCCAAGTTGCCCATCCCTGTCTACCCTGTTTATTGAGGGGCTTGGGAATGATGCTCGCTGTAAAGATTTGTCCCCTCTTTTGAGCTACTGCATCCATAAGTGTAGGTCAAGTTCATCAGATTGTATCAGATTACTCTTTTTTTCCTCGTCTTTCTTCTTCTAGTTGAGCTCTGATCATCCAGCCATTGAAGCCAGGTCAAGTGGGTAATATCTGCAAGTGTGGGTGTTCTTGTACATATGCCCTCTATTCTTATCAGATGGATGCTTCATTCTCCACTCTAGTTCTCTGTGGCTATGCTACTGACTCTGGGTCCAAGAGTCCCCAGGTCTTGCCATACTGCTGGCCAACCAGGTCTCCACCCAGGTTCACAGGAGTCTATTGAATGTGGTTGGACTTAGCTTGCAGCTTCATTTCTGGTTTCCCTCACTTCTCCTTATCGGTGACCAATGTGGTTACCAGTAAGAGCACATGTCTGCTCATGTATTCCTATTGAGTCTTAGTCCTAGAAGGGGGTTTACCCTTAAGGAATCCAGCTGCTTGCTTTGATGTCTCCTGGGCGAGCAACTTGCTTGTCCTTGGAGTAGTCAGTTGGCCTGCCTATATTGTTTTGTATTTTTCTTGTTGGTCTTTCTTTCAAGAAGTATCTTCTGTTCTTCTAGCTGCTCCAGGCAGGTCTGCTTGTCCTTTCAAGTGGAAATTTCCCACCTCAGAAGATTGTGGATGGGGTTCAAGATTCCACCTATGGTCTTATGTAATGCAGAGGCTCCGCAGGAAGCCTCCTTCACTCTGCATGTTGTAGCCCCATTTTAGGTATTCCAGTTGGTTAGCAGTTCGAAATTACCAGTGGTTCCGTGGGAGAAAGTTGGGGCTTTCAAGATTACTCCCTCAGAAACTCTATAAGTTAGAACTAACTCCACAGCATGTAACCACTGCCACCATAGTTCATTGTGGGGAGCGTGGTGGCTCCATATAATAAATACTGGGCTGTGAACCACAATTTGGAGTCCTGGTGTGGTACTGTGGGTTAATGTGCCAGAAAGCAAAGCCATTTGAACTGCAGGGTTGATAGTTCAAGCTCACCAGCCGCACCTTGGAAACCCTACACAGGGTCGCTATGGGTCGGAACTGACTCGACGGCACTTAACAAGAACAACAACATTCAGTTTTAGGCAGAAGTTGGACTTACAAGCTTTCTTTGATGAAGTTTCTGGCTATTCTTTTCTCTTCCCCTCAAGTGTCTATTTTATAATGGTATGCAAGGGAAACTAAGATTCAAAAGACAACCAAGCATCTTAACATTCTTTCCCCCCTTTTGCCCATTCCAACCATGTCTTAATCCCTGTATCCCAGAGCCCTGTTGTTCCTAGGTTGTGCATACATCATTATTTACCTCTGTCCCACTTAGTCCATGCAAA
>NW_006408568.1:3892004-3894107 GCF_000296735.1 Chrysochloris asiatica | reverse complement strand
CAACCTTCTGAGAAAGTGCCATATTACTTTCCAGAAGGATTTTTTTTTTTTAATTGATAGAAAGTTTTGTTTCTATGGGAATTCCTTTTCCTCTCAATAATCCCATCTTCTAAAATAAGTGAGGGCATTGGTGGTGGAAAGAATAAAGCTATTTTCAAAGTACACCACATTTTTCTAAACGTGTCTTTTTAAGGAGTCTGACCTTTACCATTTTCCATACCTGGGGCTGGCCATCTTCAGGTGAATAAACATCAACTTTGCATACTCCATTTTGGCTTTGTAACCAGTCAACACTATCTGACATCTGGAAGTAGAAAAAAGTGAGAAAAGCTTTATCAAAAGGGCAGATTATATGAGAATAAAGAACTAATATAAATGGTTGAGATGTAGAAAATAGAAACAATGTATTCAATATAGACTTGTCCCAAGAGCCACTTCAGATCCACTTTAACTCTGGATACCTTTCTTCTCAGCTCTCAATGACAGGAAGATTTCTTAAGCGTCTTTGTATCTCTAATGCTGAGGTTAGTGCTGGGAATACAATATAGATGTTTACTATATATTTGAGTAATGGATGGGCCTGAGTAACCATGTTTTGTTTTTTGTGGCCTTGCTTGACAGTCTATCTCCCCAGCCCTGGGATTTTCAGTTGTTGTTGTTAAGTGCCGTTGAGTCGATTCCGACCCATAGCGACCCTGTACAGGGTTTCCAAGGAGTAGCTGGTGAGCTTGAACCACCGACTCTGTAGTTCAAATGACTTTGCAGTCTGACGCATTAGCCCACAGTGCCATATCAGAACTCCGGGATTTTCAGTAGACACTCAGAACTCAACATGATCAAAAGATAATTTAATTTACATGTTTTTGTGCCACTAGCTCACTCTTTTAAGTAATAAATGCTTGATTTGTGAACTAATTCTAGAGCAACAACTTAAGATCTAGTAGCTTGATCTTAAGACCAATCACTTCTCCAATTATCCAAGGATCTTGGGGGATTTCTCAATCCCTATGGCTCAACCAAATTTCCAAATACCAAAAGAGATGTAAGACCGCACTGTCCAGTGGACCTGAAGTTATGCCCTTGTTAACGTGGATTCCTTCATAGCCCTCGCAACAGTTGGCTATCTAGTCCACAATTTCTGTAAATGAAATCATCATTTACCTCATCTTCCAATCCAGAAAACTAAGGTTCATCTTAGTTAGTTGTCTTCTACTCCAAGTCTCTTTCTAGCTATGAGCTTCATTCTTCTCCATGTTAGTCATTAGTCTTGAAAGAACTGCCTGTAGGTCACTGCCTTACCTCAGAAACTACATCAGAACCAAATAGCTCCTATTGTATATATTTACTTTTGCCTTTGACCTTACTCTCATTCACTTTCAAGGACACTGCATTTTACTTAGTAGTCTTTGAAAACATGGACAAATACCATGAAAATAAGAGGTTCTGACATGGAGTTACCCATTGAGAAGCTGTAAGTACGAAACGTCTCATTTTCTATGCTACTCTTCCAATTCTGGGCTTCCACAACTAAGTTTCACTTATTTTCACTTATTTCACTACAAACTTTGTTCAAATCTATACCTCTCAATAAACAAGATGGAATAAGATGGCTAACATTTCCTCTCCAATGTCCCTGAATATCTTTAGGAATCAGATATACATCTTCATATTTTAATTTCAGTGACATACTGGTTTAAAATTCTGTTTTAATACTGGTTTTAATACTGGTTTAAAATACAGTCTGGAAGCTTATATTCATTTTTTAAAGTGAAATTGTGTTTTATATGCTTCTTGAAGTAAGTGCAGCATAATTGTTGTTGTTGTTGTTAGGTGTTGTTCAGTCAGTTCTAACTCATAGTGACCCCGTATAAGGTTTCCCAGGAGTGACTGGTGGGTTTGAACCACTGACTTAGGTTAGCATCCAGTGCTTATCCTACAGCAATACCCACAGGAGCCTTATTAGGGATGAATATCTATCTGTTCATTGGAAATATATGTTTCAAAGGGCTTTGGGCTGTGGTAGGGGTGGACAGCTCTCTCAAAATGAAACCAACACAAATCAAAGACAGACTAAACACATGATTTAAACTTACATAAGGAGCT
>NW_006408568.1:3859822-3889794 GCF_000296735.1 Chrysochloris asiatica | reverse complement strand
AGAATAATTGATACATTTGAGTTATGGGTTGGAGGAGAATATTGAAATTATTATGGCATGCCAAAGGAACAAACCAATCTGTGTTGAAAGAAGTATAGCCCCAGAGTGCTCCTTGGAAGCCAGGATGGCGAGACTGTTTCTCTGATACTTAGGACATATTGTCAGGAGGGACCAGTCACTGAAGAAGGATATCATGTTTGGTAAAGAGGAGGGTCAGAGAAAAAGAGGAAGACCCTCAGTAAGATGGACTGACACAGTGGTGGTAGTGATGGGCTCAGGTGTAGCAAGGATTGTGAGGTTGACCCAGGACCTGGCAGTGTTTCATTTTATTGTGTGGAGGGTCGCTATGAGTGAACAGCACCTACCAACAACAACAATAGTTATTTTCTGTTAATAGTTAGCTGAGTGTTAGGCACACAGTAGGCATTTAATAAGCATTTGTCATGAAATGTAATAATTATTAAGGCTCTATACTTAAAGCTGGACTCCTGGTGTGGTGCTGTAGGATCCAGCATTGAGTTGTGAACCACAAGGTCAGCAGTGCAAACCCACCAGCTGTTCCTTGGAAACACTGTACAGGGATGCTATGGGTTGGAACTAACTGACAGTACTTAGCAACAAAACAACTGCACAATACAATTGATCCTTTCAGTAACCAGTAGGTTTGTCCACTCTGGTTACATCTTAGAATCACTGAGAGAACTGGTAAAAACCAACCAACCAAACCAAACCAAAAACCAACCCTTGATTTTGATTTGCCTTGCCCGGTTATTTTTTTTTCTTTTTTTGTGTGTGGTGGTGGTGGTTGTGGTATAAATGGGACACTTAAGCATTGAATTTCATAAACGTACCCAGGTAATTCTTAGGACTCATCCAGGATTCAGAATCTCTGGATCAGGGCTGATCTGGAGAGAATCTCTTTGAGAAAGACTGGACAGCTCCAGATAAATAATGATTTATCCTTTTCTTTAAGCATTTTCTAAAGATGATTTCCTAACTTTCTTTGGTATATTTTAGTGTCTTGCTATTCTAACAAGGGAGTTATTAATGCCTAAAAAGTTTAAAGCCATTTTTTCAGAAGATCACTGTTGTATAGAATATTCTTATTCTTGTGCCACTACCATCAAGAAGGAAATAGAAGGTACTATGACTTGGGCTGAGAGAGGGAAGACTTGGAAACAGTCTGTCCTAGATAGTTGACAATGTAAGTGAAAGCCAGAAACTTTAGTCTCTCAACCTCCAGTTTACTTTTCATTCTAATTATTTAAAAAAAGAAAGAAAGAAAAGAACTATTGCTTTATTTAATCTATATATTACAAGTGAAAAACAAGGATGAAATTTCATGGAAAATAATAAGGAAATGATGCAATGACTTACTTTTACTCAGGGCAGGTTCTGGAATGTAGGGAAAGGTCTTGGTTTAATGTGTTGTTGTCTTCACTCTTCCTAAATTTGCCCACCCCTCCTGCCATGTACTATAAGAAATCTGCAATGAAAAGATACAAATTAGAATGACTAATTTTACATATGAATCTAATTTACTCTTACTAAAAAATATACCCACTCTTCACTTATCCTGGTTAGGTTCCAAAGACAACGTTGTTATGTGACAATTAGTGTTATATGAAAATAGAGGATGAACACATCCGATCACACAGTGGAGGATGACTACATCATAACAACTGCCAGACCACCGAGAATCATGGTCCAGCCAAGCTGACAAATACCCTTAACCATTGCAGCCAATGTCAGTCTTGCCTTGCACTTTGATGTTTGCTACTGCCAGCTGTACATCAGTAATATGAAAAATAGTTGGATAATATATGTCATTTGTTACTGCCAGATGTACATCATTAATATGCAGACTGTCAGATAATGAGATCGTCAATAAATGAGTAGACATAATGATTTTGTCTTATTATTTTTCACATAATCCACACAGTGTAATCCATACAGTCAAATGCATTTGCATAGTCAATAAAACAGAAGTAAATATCGTTCTGGTATTTCTTTTGCTTTCAACCAAGATCCATCTGACATCAGCAATGATATCCCTGGTTCTCTGTCCTCTTCTGAGTCCAGCTTGAGTTTCTGGCAGCTCCCTTTCTCAAAGTACTGCTACAACTGTTTTTGAATTATCTTTAGAAAATTTTTACTTGTGTGTGATATCAATGATATGGTTTGGCAATTTCTACATTCTGTAAGGTCATTTTTCTTTGGGCACAAATATGAACCTCTCCAAGTGGTTGACCAGGTAGCTGCCTTCTAAATTTCTTAGCACAGATGAGTAAGTTACTCCAATGCTGCATCAATCTGTAGGAACATTTCATTGGTATTCATCAATTCTTAGAGCCTTGTATTTTGCCAATGCCTTCAGTGCAACTTGGATTTCTTCCTTCGATACTATCAGTTCTTGATCATATGCTACCTCCTGAAATGGCTGAATGTCTTTTTGGTACAGTGACTGTGTACTCTTTTCATCTTCTTTTGTTGCTTCACACACCATTCACCATTTTGCCCACAGAATCTTTCAGTACCGCAAATCAATATTTCTATTTTTTCTTCATTTCTTTCAGCTTGAGAAATGCTGAGTATGTTCTTCCCTTTTGGTTTTCTATCTCCAGGTCTTTGAACATTTCATCATACTTTGTCTTCTCAAGCTGCCCTATAAATTTTCTGTTCAGTTATTTTATGTAATGATTTTTTCCCCAGTGGCCTTAGCTTCGCTACATTCAAGTGCAAGTTTCAAAGTCACTTCTGACATCCAGTTTGGTCTTCCTTTCTTCTCTATTTAATAACCTTTTGCTTTCTTCATGTATAATGTTCTTGAGATCACGCTAGAACTCCTCTGGTCTTTGTTCATTAGTGTCTAAAGCATCAAATCTATTTTTGAGATGGTCTGTAAATTCAGGTAGGGTATACTCAAGGTAGGACTCCTGATGTGGCACTGTAGAATAAGCACTAGATTGCTAATCATGAGTTCGGCGGTTCAAACCCGCCATCTGGTCTTCAGAAACCCTATATGGGGTTATATTCATTCTCATTTCCTACTTCCCTCTCTTTCTTATTTGTGCCACACACATTTGAAGAAACAATATTTGGATATTGCTCAAATCAGAGTTTCAATTGATTTTGCTTACATAAGTGTACGTGTATGTACAACTTTTTCTCTAATTGCGTTAGTATTAAATTTTCATAAGGAGCTCCTCTATCTTCACTTTTCCTTAGTAATGGCTTCTTACTCTAGAGGTCCATTTATTCATACACTTTCTTCCTATACAAAGAGCTTCAAAAAGTTCACAGAAATGTGAAGTGAAATGATAATGGACTTTTTCCATGAGATTTTTGAAACCCAGTGTACTCTCATTTACTGGTCTTTCTCAGTTCATTATTACATAAGAGGTTTCAAAAAGTTTGTGAAAAGATGAAATTAAAAGATAATAGAATTTTTCCATGAACTTTTTAAAAGCTCCCTTGATAGTTTGGCCAAAGGTTCAGCCATAATAGCAAGTGGATGAGAATTGGAATTCACTATACCAGTCTAACTTTGATGTTAGGGCACTGGAAAGAAAAAAACGTTTGAACAGTCACACTATGAAGAGTCCTTAGGTAATCAAGCTTCTGCTCTTATCATCAAATTGGGAAGCAGGGCGTAAGACTCCTCCTGACCCCCAAAAGATGGCCGAGGAGAGAGCTGATCAAACAAAACTTGATCCAAATTTTCCTGAAGTTACAGCAAAATTAAAAAGCCAGCAGCAAAGACATCAGATGAGCAGTCCATTTGTTTCCAGAGGACTCTGATGTAAACTGAAAATGACTGGGCAGAAGAGAGAGGCTGGGCTGAAAGTAAAAAGTTGTCCATCACTTGTCAATGCTTTCTCCCTTTTAACTACAGAAAATCCAAGGATGAGCTGTTTTATCAGCCCAGTGGGATTTCCTACCTCTATAACACTGGAATAGTGAACCACAGAAGACTCCAGAATATATATTTAAATTCAATGAAGATGCTGGGATGTTCTTGTGCAGCTCAAGATCTTGTTTCCTCCCTCAGTCTTCCATGCATCTCTCCCTGTTGGCACTGGAGAGTGACATCAGAATACCTGCTGTTATCACTGTCTCTATAGCAACAGTGGTGAGGTGACTAGGAATTGAGTCAAAGAACAAGGGAAGAGTGATACTGAAGACACACTCCAAGGCTCTGCTTACTTTCTTCACATTAATTCTCCTGAAAATGTCTCATTTAGGTGGGAAATATGGGAGGGGGAGATTTTGCCATGTGATTCCACTTAAAATAACAGAGTAAGTATTATACATTAAAAAATCTAGATGGCTACAGAGGGGAGTAAGAATGAAAGGGAATTGAAGGCCTATAAAATAACTTAAGCAAGGCCCATGGTATTACTTCAATTTGTGGGACCCATCCTGGTCGGTTATTTTATTAGCCTCTTTGTAGAAATGGTATGGTGGAGGTACCTGACCTCCTCTAACTTCATAAGAAAGGGAGAGAATCACCATCAGCATCAGCTCAAGGCTGATTCCTAGGAAGCAGAGGTCACACATACCTTTTCTTGCCAAACTTTTTGCCAATTCTGACACCAGCCATCCCTCCATGGCACTTTCTACTTCTCTGCTGGGCTCAGTAATTCATTGCAATGGGCATACAGAACTCACAGATAATACTCATGATTACAGGGTTTATCAGGGAAGTACAACTCAGGATCAGAAAACACCCAGGATACAGTTCTTTAATCAGAACATCCTCTTCTCAGCCGTGCCTGCAGATGGACTTCTGGCACTTGTTCCTCAGATCCTCGGGCCTCCTGGGCTTGCTGTTTGGCCTTTGTTTGCCATGCTCAGGTAAGTGGTACAAAGCTCTTTAGCTCCACTGATGACACGTAACTTCACTAGCAAGCCTCTTGCCAGAAGGTGCTTACAGGTCTCACTCCATGGGCTGTGACACCCACTGTGACCTCTTCTGTCAATCTCCTGGCTCTGCTGCCATCATGTCTCTGCCTCTGCTTCTCACTGTCTCTTCCTGTCTCCAGTGTTACAGAGCTAGCTCCTGGGTCTAGGTGGTTCTCAGTGCAGGAATCTTTGGTTCAAGGGATGTGCTTTGCTACCATCTCTTATTCTTGATTATTCTTAGCCAGGTTTCCCTTTTCTGCCTTTGGGATGGCTCATTTTAAGCCTAGTAGGATGACAAGATCTTCTCACTACAGTTTCCGTGGAGTTCCAAGAATCTTAGTTGCATTAATAGCTAACAGTCCATGGCCACAGCACCTTATTGGCATAGTGCGATTCAATCACATGGTATGAGTTACAAGACCTGTCTAGAAAGGCTATGTAAAATGATCCATCACACTCATAGTTGCCATTGAGTCAATTCTGACATGTGTGCTGTGATTTGCTCCATGAAGTTTTCCATTGTGACCTTTTAGAAGCAGATCATCTGTCATGTCTTCTGAGGCACTTCTGAGTGGGTCTGAACAGCCAACTTTCTGATGAATGATCATTTGTGCCACTCAGGGACTCCTGTAAGCATCTTACGTGTTGTTAAAAAGAAATTTTAGGGTATTTTGCCTAAACTGATCATCTATGGGCTGATTCCTCTTAGAAGATCAGCGATACAGTAATTCTAATTCATATTCTGCAATGCATCAGGAACCGGGCTGGGCTAAATCAGACCAAGAGGCCTTTGGTTACCAATTTCTTCCAGGCTTGAGGACTTTACTATTAGTACATTCTCTTTGGTATGTTAGCTTGGATAATCTATAATTAATGATTAAATACATGAGTAATATATAGAGTCCTTAAAGCAAAACCAAATTCTGATCAAGGTCACCAGATAAAGATTAAGTTCTAATTGAATTCAAAAGTGACTGGTTTATTACAGGTTACTTCCATTGGCAGGAGAAAGATGAGGCTTTCTGCTCCTGAGAAGATGTAAAGTCTGGGAAACCCTATAAAGGGTTGCTATGAGTCAGAATCAACTTACTGGCATTTAACAACAACAACAGCAACATCTTATCGGCAGCTCAAACCCACCACCCACTCTTCAGAAACCATCTTCAGGGGTTGCTATGAATGGGAACTGGCTCAACGGCACGTGACAACAACCTTCATCAACCTTATTTATCAATGATCTATTATGTTAGGCCTCCATTTCTTCTGCTTTAATATAAATGGAAATTTGATTTATTGATCTCTAAAGACACCTTCCAACTCTAACTTTCTATGACACTGATTCGTGAATGACATCTGAATCGGACTGCATGTACATGCATATAGCACTCTGAGACTGACAAAGCACCTTCACATCCATTATGTCATCTGATCCTCACAATAACCTCTTGAGGTAATGGAGTAGACATTATTTTCTCTGTTAGACAGGTATAAGGTGTAAGACCTTGTTTAAGTACCAACTAGTAACTGGTAGAACCGGGACTAGGATTTAATACCCTACATTTTTAAGTCAGTGTTCTTTCAAATATACCACCTTGAAACTAACAGTGAGACACAAGGGAGTGTTTACTTTGTATGAGTCACATCACATAACTGACTATGTTACATAGGGTTAGAAGGTTGTTGACAATATTGGGGTCTGTCAATTGATCATAACTATCAAAGTATGTTCATATCTATTTTGACTTCATAATCAAATATTAGCAAATGGTACATTTTGAGTGAATATAGAATAAGGCCAAGAAATAACTTCTGTAAGATAGCCTAGCATTACTAAGTTTCTTCCAGGGTTTCATTTTTCTTTAAATTTTGATAGTATAAACAGTGGGGGAGGAATAGGGTAGAACAACCAATATTACAAGTCCACTATTAGGTAACACCTATTCACTCTACCAAGGAGCTCTGGTAGCATAGTGGTTACGAATCAAGCTGTGAACCTTAAGGTTGTGGGAGAAATTAAGGCTGCTCTGTGTGAGAAAGATGAGGCTTTCTGCTCCTGTAAAGATTTCTAGCCTCGAAAACCCTGTATAGGGTCGCTATGGGTCGGAACCGACTCGATGACACTTAACAACAATAACAACTCACTCTACTAGGAGACTTGATGGTGAAGTAAGTTAATCATTGGGATGCTAACCACAAAGTCTGGGGTACAAACCCACCAGCTATTCTGTGGGAGAAGGGTAAGGCTATCTACTCTCATAAAGATTTACAGTCTCACAAGCCCATTGGGAATCCTGGTGTGGCACTGTAGGATAAGCACTCGACCTCAAGGTCAGTTTGAACCACAGGTTGGTAGTTGAAACCGACCAGCCACACCTCGGAAATCCTATACAGGGTAGCTATGAATCAGAACTGACTCTACAGCACTTAACAACAACAACAAACCTCTACTCTGTCCTATATGGTGTTCTCTAGAGAAGCAAAACCAGTGAAGCTTATATATATACACACACACACATCTATATTATATATCAAGGAAATGGCTCACACAGTTGTAGAGGTGGGCAAGTTCCCAGTCAGTGAGTCAGGTGCCAGGTTGGAGACTTAGTCATGTAGCTGCAGGAGCCGATAAACCCCAGATGAGCAGGTAAGACGGCAGGCTTCTGGATGCAAAGGCAGATGAATCCCACGTCAGCAGGTAAAATGGAAGGCTGCTGTTGACTCTCAGGATCAGCAGGCAATACCATAGGCCACAAACTCAAGTCCAAAAAACTGGAGGTCAGATGACAAGTCAGATGCAGAA
The DNA here is from genome assembly GCF_000296735.1 of Chrysochloris asiatica. Taxonomy (NCBI): domain Eukaryota; kingdom Metazoa; phylum Chordata; class Mammalia; order Afrosoricida; family Chrysochloridae; genus Chrysochloris; species Chrysochloris asiatica. Next base: position 3,882,089 of record NW_006408568.1, on the reverse strand, counting down.
TCCAGAGAATTCAGGCCCAGCAAAACTGCATTGGAAGCCGGTCACACCAGGAAACTTCCTTTCAGTTGATTTTCTGCTGATAGCAGACCTCATCATGGAAGTGATTACATCATATTAGATCTCATCATGGGGGATTCCTATGCCTTAACTGTAAAACCACTGAGAATCCTGACCCAGTCAAGTTGACACAAAACTTTAACTATCACAGTCACTATTAGTTGGAATCAATTTGATGGCAGTGGCTTTGGTTTGGTTTGGCCTTATCAACAATCTTGAGAGGAAGCAGGACTAAACAATGTTTCATTCTGTTATAAGGTTTCCATAAATTTATCCTATCCACAGTAACAAGGACTCACTCCAGGCCTTTTGTAAAGATCAGCTACACACTTTCTCTCTTCCTGAGGAAAAACAACAACAAAAAAAAACAACACTGAAAGAATTATAAAGTCCTAGAGCCCTCAAACTAGTTTGCTTTCTGATAAACCTAAGCAGATATCTTAAATGATCACTGTCTCCTGAGAGGTATGACATGAAAAAAATACTTTAAAATGCAAGTGTTCAATCTTTCTAGAATTTCCTCAGGCTTCAGATGGCTCTTTCTAGAGTAACATAGATTCTCAAAGGGGCCTATCCAAAACCAAACCTATTGCTGTTGAGATCACTCTAACATCTACCCTTGTTTGTCACCAAAGTCAGTGGTTCAAGCTCACCAGCAGCTCCTCGGAAACCCTATACAGGGTCGCTATGAGTCGGCGGTAACTCGTTGGCACTTAACAACAACAACCCTTTAAGGGGTCCATGGAGTCCTAGTGTGGTATTGTAGAATAAGCACCAGACTACTAACTACAAGGTTGGTGTTTCAAACCCACCAATTGCTCCTTGGAAACCCTATCCAGAGTCACAACGAGTGGGAACTTACTCGGCACTTGACAAGAAGGGGTCCATAGTTAATAACAAACAAAAAAAACTTGTTTAAGAGACCCATATGAAGTTTCTTCCTAGAAAAAAGTACAAAATAGCACAGGTAGCCATTAATTATGTACATTTCAAGAGGTTCTCACTTCCTATATCTCACTCATGAATCATGGACTGCAGGTTCAAAACGACTGAATATGATATGCCAGGTAGTGTTAAATGCTTTGCTAAGTAAATGACTTAAAAATACAGCTCAGGTTATATGATGAGTACCTTGAATAGGGTGGTCAGAGAAGTCTTTTCCAAAGAGGTAACCTTTGAGTAGAGACAAGTTCATGCTGACAGCTGAATTCACATGCCAAAAAAAGTGAACCAGCAAGAACAAAGGCCTGAATGTGTTTGGTGGGCTCGATGTGCATTTATTTCTTTGGGGGCAAATACTAATATTTTGACGTTAGTGCCGTCAGTCGGTTCCGGCTCATGTGATCCTGTAGTTTCCGAGGAGCAGCTGATGGGTTTTGCACCTCCGACCTTCTAGTTCACATTCCAGTGCTGATCCTACAGTGCCACACCAGAAGTCCATATTCTGATCCACACCCTGACTTCTATTTCTCTTCTTTACCTTCCTCCTCCCCCACTTTCTGGGTCTTGGTTCGTCCCTTCAAGTACTCTTCCAGGATAGGAACCGTGCCACTGCCATACTCTTGGTAAAGACTACCTTATCTATCAATTTCAGAGAGACATCACACTGAGAGTCAAGAAGGTGAAGGGAGTTACGAATCGGGCTGCGAACCTTGAGGTCAGCAGTTTGAAACTACCAGCTGTTCCGCGGGAGAAAGATGAGGCTTTCTGCTCCCATAAAGATTTACAGCCTCGGAAACGCTGTACAGGGTCGCTATGAGTCGGTTCCGACTCCACGGCATATAAGCCCCAACCACCAGAATAAGCACAGGACAGCTATCTGCAAGGTAGCTTGAGTTAAGTCACTGGTTTACTGTCTATCCCAGGTCTGAGATTCAGACTCACAATTCCCACACTTTCATTCACCCCCGCCTCTCCTCTCCTTTAGGTTTCCTTCCTCCAGTTCCTTTTTCAGCTGTGGTGGTTACGTGCCGTGAATTCGGTTCGGAACTCATAATGAGTCTAAACTCAGGGTTTCTGAGGTTGTAATTCTTTACGGGAGCAGAAAGCCTCATCTTTCTCCCGTCGAACAGTTGGTAGTTTCGAACGATTCACCTTGAGGTTAGCAGCCCAATTCGTAACCACTAGATACCAGCTGTATTCTATTCCAACTTCAGATCTACTTTTTTTTTTTGGTGAAGCGCCTGCGCAGACAGGCTTGGAGAGAAATTTTGGCCCAGCATAGTAACCGTAGTCGATCAGATTGCTAGCCGTGGGGGATTGTGGGAGAAGATGGCCGCCGCCGTACATCTCCCGGTTGTTCGCGTCCTTCCAATGTCACGTAAGTGTCATCGGAAACAGCGGCTCCTGAGCGGGGTTCGGAGATGGGATATAAAGTTGTTGGGGTGCTGCTGTGTTGCAGCAGACACGCCTATTCTCTAGACACTCTGGTGTTTCTAGGCCCAGAGGTACTTCTCAGAGGGGTGCGCTCTGTGAGTGTGAGCCTGGGAAGGGAGGTCGAGCAGGTAAAGCACTAAAAGAATTCTGATAGGTTTGTAAGTTTGGGGTTAAGAGAAACTTTTTTTGGAGGTGGGATGCGGAAATGAAGGGTGAATCTGTAAGGAACGGAAAAGAAAGGTAGTGGAGGGGTTGTCTCCAGAGTAGGGTTTAGTTGTCAGAGGTTTTATAATCTTGTGCAAATCCTTAATTGGTCTCAACCCCTAGATTCTTAGAGTCACAATAGAAATGATAATACCTTAATGTCAGTTTCTGAGAAGATAAAATGAAATAATATTTAAACACTCATATATAGCATAAGGAGCTCTGGTAGCGTAGTGGTTACGAATCGGGCTGTGAACCTTAAGGTCAGCGGTTCGAAACTACCAGCCGCTCCGCGGGAGAAAGATGAGGCTTTCTACTCCCGTAAAGATTTGCCCCCTTGGGAACCCTGTACAGGGTCGCTATGGGTCGGAACCGACTCGACGGCACTTAACAACAGCAACATATATAGCATAGATTAGTTAGAGTAGATCGCTGGGACCTGAGGGTGAGGGCTTGTTTGGGGAGGGAAGAAGCAGAAGCTTCCTGGAAAGGAAAAGAAAGAGTGAGGATAGCTTAGACTTTGTCAGCAGTGTTCAGTCTCCCAACTCAACTGATTGGCTCTGCTTTTTTGATCCTTACACTGAGAATACATATTTGCTCTTCCACTCACAAGGAGGCAAGAAAGAAAGAAAATTAGGAATATAATTGTTCCTCGTGCTTGTACCTTCTACCCCTCTTACCTACAAACAAGCCTCAGTCAACCCCCCCACCCCCAATTATATTTTTTGTAGTAAAATTTAATCACCACAGACTATTCCATAGTGGTTACGAATCGGGCTTTGAACCTTGAGGTCAGCAGTTCAAAACTACCAGCTGTTCCGCGGGAGAAAGATGAGGCTTTCTGCTCCCGTAAAGATCTATAGCCTCTGGAACCCTGTGCAGGGTCTCTATGAGTTGGAACTGACTCCACGGCATATAACAACAACAACAACAATTAGTTGCTGTAAAGATTGGCTGCATGTCAGAATCACCCTGTCTTTATAGTGTTGCTGTAAGAAAAACACTATTAAGTGAGTGGCTTTAAATTTTATTTTCTCATAGTTTTGTTGTTAAGTGCCATCGAGTCAGTTCCTACCCATAGCGACCCTGAATAGGGTTCAAGGAGCAGCTGGTGAGCTTGCAAAGTGACTGTTCAGCCCAGCGCATTAACCCTCAGCGCCACACCAGGAGGCTAGAAATGCGAAATTAGGGTGCTAGCTGTACTAGACATCATTCTCTGTTGGCTCTGAAGGAAGATACTTGTCTCTTTTGAGTTTCTGTGTGATCTTCATGTGGCTTGGTATCTCTCTTACCCCAGCTGTGCTTCTTTTGCTTGCTTGTTCAATCCCTTTTGTATCCCAAAGCAGGACTTGCAACCAGAGTAAAACATAAAACAGATCTGGCATGACTCACGGAAACGAGTGCAAGTACCTGATACGTAGCAATCACATCTCTTATGCTTTGAATTTTGACTGGAGTAGGATTGCAGCTTTGCATTGAACAAATATGCTACAAAAGATTGCTTTAAAGGATTAAAAAGAAAAATTGTTACTTTGAGGACTAAGGTGCATCTGATCCATGATACTTTCAGTTGCCTCATATGCATTTGAAAGTTGTATATTGAATAAGGAAGACTGAAGAAAAATTGATGCTTTTGAATTATGGTGTTGGTGAAGAATGTTGAATATACCACGGACTGTCAGAAGAATGAGAGTGTCTGTTTTGGAAGAGGTACAGCCAGAATGTTTTTTGGAAATGAAGATAGTGAGATGTCAGCTCCTATACTCTGAACATGTTATCAGGAGGAAAAGGACATCATGCTTGGTAAAAGAAAGATCCTCAGTGAGATGGAGTGACACAGTGGCTGCAACGATTTACTCAAACACAGCAATGATTGTGAGGACGGTGCGGGAACAGACAGTGTTTCATTTTGTTGTACACAGTGTCACTGAGTCAACCCATTCAGTGGCATCTTGCAGCAGCAACAGAATCCAAGAAGTGATGCCCTGCTCAAAGATGGTGGCTGACTATGCCACTTTGGATGTGTGTTGCTATGTTGGACATCTGCCACCTTTTTAATATTTAATTTTGATCGGAACACTGCTGTTTCTTACTCAGGTCAAAATCTACAGCAGAAGAAATTTGGTTGCTATGCAATGTGTAGAGCTGCCTAGCTGCCCTTGTTTCTGTTGACCATGACTGAACCATTTGGAAGTCATGGAACCAATCCCTGTTCTTAAGATAATGAATTAAGACACATCCTACATTAGTCCTGTGTCATTAACATAATGAAGATAACCCAAATAGGATTATTCAATAACCATAGATGGTTATTATAAATAACTACAGATGATCTTGATGCTGTTAGAGCCCCTTCCAACTAAGAAACCCTTTAGAAAATAGAATGAAACACTGGTCCTGTGGTCCTATGCCATCTTCCCAGTTGTTATGTTTGAGCCCATTGCCACTGTGTCAGTCCATTTCATTGAGTGTCTTCCTCTTTTTGGCTGATCCTCCATTTTGCCAAGTATGATCTTCTTCATGGACTGGTCCAATCTGACAACATGTACAAAGTACAAGAGATGAAGTCTTGCCATCCTTGCTTTTAAGAAGTATTCTGACTGTACTTCTTCCAAGACAGATTTATTTGTTCTTCTGACAATCCATGGCAATTTCAGTATGCTTCACAACACCATAATTCAAAAGTATAAATTTTTCTATGATCTTTGTTCATTGACCAACTTTTACATGTGTTCAAGAGAATTGAAAATACTATGGTTTGGGTCAGTTGCACCTTAATCCTCAAAGTGACATCTTTTGCTCTTTAATACTTAAAAGATGTCTTTTTCAGTAGATTTGCTCAATACAATATTGTTTGATTTCTTGACTGCTGCTTCCATGAGCATTGATTGTGGATCCATGCAAAATGAATACTTTGACAGTTTTAATCTTTTCTCTGTTTATCATGACACTGTTTCGTTCTGCTGTGCATAAGGTCACTATGGGTCAGTACCGACACGATGGTACCTAACAACAACAACATTTATTAGTTCAGATGTGAGAATTTTTCATTTTCTTTACATTGAGGTGCAAGCCATACCGAAGGTTATACTCTTTTATCTTCATTGGTAAGTATTTTAAGTCCCTTCACTTCCAGCAAGCAAGGTTGTATCATCTGTATATTGCAGGCTGCCTCCAATCATGTTGCCAGGTTCTTCATATAATCCAGCTTTCTGGATTATTTACTCGGTATATAGATTGAATAATATGGCTAAAGGGTACAACCTGGATGCACAACTTTCCTGATTTTAAACCATTCCATGTTCTCGTTTTCTGTTCTAAAGACTGCCTCTTGGTCTATATATAGTTGTTGTTGTTGGTGGTATGTCGTGGAGTCAGTTTTCCGAGGCTTTAAATCTTTATGGGAGCAGGAAAGCCTCATCCTCCCACGGAATGGCTGGTAGTTTCGAACTGCTGACTTTGAGGTTAGCAGCCTGACTTGTAACCACTGCGTTACCAGAGCTCCTTCCAGTTAAGTTTCCTAGAATTCCCATTCTTCAACATTTTGTGTACAGTTTATTATGATTCACATAATCGAATGCCTCTGTGTAGTTAATAAAATACAAATAAACATCTTTCTGATATTCTTTGCTTTCAGCCAAGATCCATGTGATGTCAGCAATGATATCCTGGTTCCACATCTTCTTGAATTTCTGGCAACTCCTTGGGGGAGTACTACTGCAACTATTTTTTAATTATCTTCATCAAAATTTTAGTTGCATATGATATTAATGATTATTGTTCAATTATTTCTACATTTGGTTGGGTCACCTTTCTTTAAAATGTGCACAAATAGGGATCTCTTCCAATAGGTTGGCCAGGTGGCTCTCTTTCAAATTTCTTGGCTTAGACAAGTGAGGTTCTCCAGTGCTGTATCACTCTGTGCGAACATTTCAATTTGTATTCTGTCAATTACTGGGAACTTGTTTTTCGCCAGTGTCTTCAGTGCAGCTAGGACTTCTTTCTTTCTTGATCATATGGCACCTATTGAAATGGTTGAACACTGACCAGTTCTTTTTGGCTTTAGTGACTCTCTCTGTTCCTTCCATCTTCTTTTGATGTTTATTGCATCATTTTAGTATGTTGCCCTTGATATCCTTTATTGTTGCAACGTGAGGCTTGAATCCTTTTCTTCATTTTTGTCAGCTTGAGAAATGCCAATTAAGTTCTTCCTTCTTGGTTTTCTAGTTTCAGGTCTTTGGACATTTCATTTTAATAGTTTTCTTCTCAAGCTGCCCTTTGAAATTTGCTGTTTAGCTCTTTTACGTGTGGCACTGTGGGTTAAGCACTGGAATACTAACCACAAGGTTGGTGGTTCAAACCCACCACCTGTTCCTTGGAAACCCTAAATAGGGTTGCTATGAGTCGTAACTGATTCAACAGCACAGATATTGGGGTTAGAATTTACAACATATCTTTTTTGGGGACACAATTCAATCCATAACACATTGTTAGCACTATAAAACATAAATTTGGTCCCATTTCAAAACTGTTGACTAAATTTGTTTGGGATTGGTTCCTTGCACCTTATTTAAAAATTTTTTAAAGTCCCACAGTTAATTTTGATGTTCAGCCTGAAGTGAAATCAGGAATATTCAGAGGATCCTCCCCCTTTTTGTTTCTTCTTGTAAAGTTCATAAGTACCACTGGGAAGATGTTTGGTGCTTATCATCTTGGCAAAGAAATGGATGACTTCTTTGCTAAGACATCAGTTGGTTCATGTTAAAGTATTACAGTGGTGAGACATAATGTAGGTTGTAAATAATAATATATGCTACTTAATGGAGCACATGGACTCCTGGTGTGGCACTGTAGAATAAGACCTGGACTGCAAACCAAAGTCGTCAGTTCAAACACACCAGCTGCTCCTCAGAAATTCTATACAGGGTCACTGTGAGTTGGAATCAACTCAATGGCACTTAGCAACAACAACACTGAGCACCTGCTACCACTAACCAAAGTTTTAGATGTTTTTATAGATTCTTTTGTTTAACTTACTTTTCATTACCTGGCACCATTCCGTGCTCTGAACCACCATGCTTTATAACTTCCGGTAAAGTATGCCTTTGTGTAAACTCAGGAGAAAATGCTAGTATATAACATAATCAAAAGACTGTAGAACAGAACTATAAAATGATGATGGAACGTAGACTTTGCCATTCCTAGTCTGCAGATGAAAAGCCTACACTCAGGGTGAGTTACTTTAGTCAAGATCACAGAGCTTTATGGTAGGAGAGTGGGATTTGAACCTTGACTGACTCCATTCTTCTTCTTCTTCTTTTTTTTTTTTCCTTCACATTTGCTCTATTTTATTGATTGCCCAAAGCAACACTTTGGAATTGAGATATTTATACATCAAAGGGTAAATGGTCATTATTGCAAGTAAAATTGCCTACTTTCATTTTCTGCTGTGTAGTTGACGTATGTAACATTACAGAGTCCTGTTGTGGTGCTGTAGGGTAAGCACTTGACTACAAGGTCTGTTTGAACTGCAAGGTCAGTGGTTCAAACTCACTAGCCATGCCTCGGAAACCCTATACAGGGTCGCAGTGAATCGGAAGAGTTGAAACCAGCTTGACAGCACTTAACAATAACATGTAACATTACAGCCTTTCTCGCAGGCTTAGAAAAAAGTTTATGAAATTGAAAACTAGCTCTTTTGGTTTACGTAGTGTTCCACACTTTGTTGTTGTTTTTTAAACGTTATGAATGACAGTATCTTTTGTGGTCATTTAATAGCTACTTGTTGGAGTCCTGATGTGGTGCTGTAGGATAAACACTGGACCACAAGGTCAGTTTGAACCATAGGTTGACACTTCAAACCCTTAACACTTAAAAACAACAATCTTAGCAACAGAAGCTTACCAGATCTTTTCTCCCATGGAGCAGCTGGTGGGTTCAAATCACCAACCTGTTTGTTTGATGCTGAGTGATGAACCACTGCACCACCAGAACTCCTCTCTTCAAATTGTTGTTGTTAAGTACCATCCAGTCAGTTCTGACTCATAGTGACCCTGTGTAGGGTTTCATTATGGACAGCAGTCCAGTGTTTATCCTACAGTGCCCCACCAGGACGCCTTCTGCAAATTTTAAATACCCACTAAATAAGTTACTACCCTCTTTGACTCGTCTCTCCATTTTTTTTTTTTTTTTAAATGAATACCATTGTTGTTGCTGTTAAGTGCCATGAAGTCAGTTCCAGCTCATAGACACCTTGTATAAGGCTTCCGAGGAACTGCTGGTGGGTTTGAACTATTGACATTATGGTTTGTAGTCCAGTGCCACACCAGGATCCCATCAGGGAGTAATTGTCCTTAATCACCTCTGCTCAAAAGCCTACTGCAGTGCCAGTGGTCTCAGATATAATTTGCTTGCATACTAATTTAGCTTTTTTTTAAGTATTTATTAATTACGTACATTTTTTGATCATATCAGTTTACTATTAAAAAAAAGAAACCAAACCAGCTGCTGTGGAGTCAGTTCAGATTCATGGAGACCTCTTGTGTGTCAAAAGTAGAACTGTGCTTCATAGCTCCATAATGGCTGATTTTGGGAAGCAGGTCTCCAGGTCTTTTTTCTAGGCACCTCAGGGTGAGCTAGAACCACCAGCCTTTTGTTTAGCAGTCAGAGTGTTACCTGTTAGTACCACTCCTTCCAGATCATAACTATCCTAAAAGATCAGTGGAAGCACAATTCTCCAGTGAGTTTTCTGTCCTGGTGTAGCGTGCTGTAGGATCAGTACTAGACCGTGAACCACAAAATCAATGGTTCAAACCCACTGGCTGCTCCTTGGAACTGAATTGATGGCACTTAACAACAGCAATGTTGATTTTCCTTCATTTTTTATTTACTGTAGTGTTAAAAGCATACCGACAGTATACAGTGAAACCCGTGAAAGCCAGAACCAGGGTAGAATACCACTGGAAAATTACCCTAAAAGATAAATGCCCCATCTTCTGAATTCCTATTTGTCTCTTTCAGCTTTTTCTAGATTTGCAAAGCACCAAACCAAACCTAAGCTCTAAACTTTGGTGATCCGGAACTTTAAACCCTTTTATTGTTCTACTTATTACATAGCAGTTATTTAACTTGTTCTCACACTTTAATAAGTTAGGAGGGACTTAAAAAATTGAGTATATCTAAATGAGATTTATATTTCTGCCATATGAGGAAAAGTTGACGGAGCTAGGGATATTTATCCTGGAGAACTTTCATAAGGAATATAATTGCTGCATTTAAATGTGGAAGAGGGATTAGATTTGATCTTTGTTATTTTGGAGCGGGGGATGGGGTGGGAGGGAATCTTTTTTCTGCCAAGGGCCATTTGGATATTTATAACATCATTCACGGGCCATACGAAATTATCAACTTAAAATTAGCCTGCTATTATGTGATGGCTGGAACTGAGATTACCTTGGCTGGGCCAGACTAAATGATTTCGTGGGCCTTATACAAGGTTGTTGGTTCAAGCTCACCAGCTGCTCCTCAGAAACCCTATACAGGGTCACTATGGGTTGGAACCGACTCGACGGCACTTAACAACAACAACATACAGCCCGTGGGCTGGACATTCCTCACCCCTGTTTTAGAGAAAGCTAAGAATAAAACCAGTCACTCCTCAGGAGAAAGATGAGGCTTTCTGCTCCTATAAAGATTTATAGCCTTGGAAACCCTATACTGTTTTCCTATGAGTTGGAACCAACTCACTGCACAAAACAACAATAATAAGGGATAAGAGCTACTGGGAAGAAGTCATTGATTCCCATTCAATCAATATGGGGTAGTGCAGGAAGTAGTGTTTGCCCACCAAGGCTAAGTCCAGATGGACTCTTATTCCACGCATCAGAGAGCAGATGGAAGTAGTGATGCAGGGCGGACTAAATGAGGGTTTCTCCTGGTACCACGTAAGAGTCTAGGATGAACAACTAACAGTCCTGAGTCTTCAGCTTATATTGTCAATTTTATTTTTCATTAGTCATCAGTTTCACAGTCTGTTGTATGTAAATGTTTATGGTTCTCTGTTCTGGGCATATTTATTTCCATATCTGCACTATTACATGTTAACTTAGAAATCTGCTCTTTCTGTTAGTTCTCTTTAAAAGTTTTCAAAACATTTTATTCCAGGAATCCTTCTTTATGATTAGATCTATTTGATTTATTCTTCCCTTATTTTTCATTCTCTCACCTCCCTGACGAGAGAGGTTTATATTCCTAAATATCTGTTAGTTTTGTTTTTTGTTTTTAAATGTGATTTATCTTCCTTGGTACATAGGGCAGGGACTTTACTTTGTAAATATTTATTTATTTTCTTATGTCCTGTGGATTTTGTTGGAATAATTTGTGTTTCTTCTTACTGTTTTTGGCACTTAACAAGTTAGTGTAAGTTTGATAACAAAATAATGTACCAGATTTCTGGGCAAAGAGGCTGTTTGTTTTCATAGTCCCTTTCAGATCAGTTTTTGTCATTTTTCTGTGCTGTGATGTTTTATTTCAGGTTCTGGCATCACTGCTGCAGTCACCTCTGTGTTTCACGGTCCACCCCAGCGCCAGCTTCATCATGCTCTCATGCCTCATGGGAAAGGGGGGCGTTCCTCAGTCAGTGGGGTCGTGGCCACTGTGTTTGGAGCCACAGGATTCCTGGGCCGATATGTTGTCAACCACCTTGGTAAGTAAAGTTTCATGAATTCAGTATGTCCCACTGCCGTCTCCTAGGCTACCTGATGAGAGGCCATGAGTTATGCCTTTTTTCATTTGAACAGTGTTGTGAATTCCGCTGCTCCTGGGGTGGTGCTACGGGATAGTGCTTTGGACCACAAGGTGGGTTTGAACTGCATGATTGAAGGTTCAAAGCCACCAGCTGCTGCTCAGAAACCCTATATAGGGTCACTATGAGTCGGAACCAATTCGATGACACTTAACAACAGCAACAACAATCTTGAATTTCCTTCATTTTTATCTACTGTAGTGTTAAAAGCATACTCATGCTTCCCAACAGTATACAGTGAAACGTGTGAAAGCCAGAACCTGGTAAGGTGGACACCTGTCAGAGATGGAAAACTCAGGTGTTTTTCATTATAACAAGTGATAGAAAAATGGTAAGACTACATCCACCCTGCCAAAGACAGAATGCCTGCGAGACCCAGGAAAAGAAGGCAGCCCTGGCAGGTTCCAGCTCTTACAGGTTCCACTAGAGGCTGTGAAGACAGGATTAAGGAACTCTGAAAAGTGCTGGCATCTGTAAAAACCCAGATCCAAACCTATTGCTCCCGCTTTGAGTCTGACTCGTTGTGACCCTCTAGAAGAGAGTAGAGCTGCCCTATAGGGTTTCTAAGGCTGTACATCTTTATGGAAGCCAACTGCCACATCTCTTCTTGTAGAGCAGCTGGTGGGTTCAAATTGATGACCTTTCGGTTAGCAGCCAGGCACTTAACCAGTGCGTCCCCGGGCTCTGTGTATGGCATCTTTAGCATGGAAAATGTTTCTCTGTTAAATGACATGTCAAATATTGATCCTTGTTTTAATCTTCTCTTCTAGGACGTATGGGGTCACAGGTGATCGTACCCTATCGGTGTGACACATATGACCTCATGCACCTTCGTCCCATGGGTGACTTGGGCCAGATTATCTTCCTGGTAAGGGCCTTTATGACTTGTCGTTGTAGTTGAAAAATGTAAATTATTGAGGTCATTTTTAGGAGAGAAAAGCAGTATGGTAAAGTAGCAATTTGTCTCCACAATGGACCAGGGACATCCTTTATCTAAAAGGCATGCCTTCCACTAGGTTCCTGCATTCCATATGTTGGCATGCACACTCTAGACCTGTGGTCAGCAAATTTCTTCAGTAAAGGGCCAGATTAGTCAATATTTGATGCTTTGTGGGTCATAGGGTCTTTGTCATAATAACTCAATTCTGTTTTAGGTTGAAAGGAGCCATAGACAATACATAAAAGAATGAATATAATGAAACTTTATTTATAAAGTTGGGTGTAGGCTGGATTTTACCTGTGAGCCATGGTTTTCCCATTTGGGCTCTAGACCTATGCTGTCCAGTATGGTAGCTACATGTGGTGATTGAGCACTTGAAATGTGGCTAGTCAGAATTAATGTGTATTGTCAGGGTAAAAGACTAGATTTCAAAGACTTAATACAAAGAAAATAATGAAAATTATATAAAATAATGAAAATATGTATCATTGGCATCCTGGTTGGATTTGAACTGCAAGGTCGACTATTCAAATTCATCAGCTGCTCTGCAGAGACTCTATACAGGGTTGCTGTGAGTCAGAATAGACTCAACAGCACTTAACAACAACAATATAGACCATTAATGGGGAGCTCTGTGGCTCCATATGATAATTGGATTGCAAACCACAGGGTTGGTTGTTTGAGTTCATAAGCTGCTCCACGAAAAAGATGAGACTTTCTGCTCTTGCCAAGACATGTACCTTAGAAACCCTAAACAGGGTCATTGTGAGTTGGAACCAACTCTGTGGCACTTAACAACATCATTAATAATATGGTTGTTGTTGTTAAGTAGGGTTTCCAAGGCTGTAAATCTTTACGGAAGCAGAAAGCTTATCTTTCTCCTGAGAACAGCTGGTAGTTTCGAACTGCTGACCTTAAGGTTAGCAGCCTGATTTGAAACCACTATGCTACCGGAGCAATTACATGTTGAAATGATATTTTGGATCTAGTGAGTTAAAGTATATTATTAAATGTAGCTGCTTGAAAATTCAGAGTTGCATATGTGTCTCATTTATATGAAGAGGTTTCAAACCATTTGTGCAAAAGTGGAATTAAAAGATAATGGAAATTTTTCCATGTACTTTTTGAAACACCTGTGTATCTGTCTCTATTGTAAAGTTATGTTATAGACAGATAAAATCAGATAGTGTTCTATAACCCAATTTGCTTTGCATAGATTTAATTTAGAATGTCCTTTCTGAGAATTCCCAGTTTTCATTCTTTAATCTGTAGGCTCTTTCTTTAGCTCCTTCTTTCCCACTGGGACAAGTCAGGGAGAAGGATATGGAGGAGTAGAGTGAGTGAGAATGCACAGGGACCATTTTGGCTACCACAGTGATTGGAGAGTTACACTGCTTTATTAGGCAGGGACCTGGATGCTAACTAAGTGTCATAAAAACCCACTTCAGTTGAGTAAGTGCTGACTCATGGTGACTCTGTAGTGTGGCATGAAACTGCTCATTAGGGTTTCCAAGACTGTAAATATTTGTGAAAGCAGATAGCCTCACCTTTCTTCTGCAGAGCAGCTAGCTAGCAGGTTTGAACCGCCTACCTTGCAGTAGCATCCTAATGCTTATTCTACATGAAAACAATTGTCCCTTTTTGCAAAGACTTGTGCTGCCCCAAATGTGCTGTCCGTGATGCCATTGAGAAACACTGCTTTGGTTCTTGGTGCTTGGGACGACTGTTTTTTAAGCACTTCCCCCTATAAAAAGTGTTTAGTAACCATCCTTAACATCTCTGGTATTATTGGTATATAGATTATCTGTCATCTTTTAAAATTTGAATTTATTTTTAAAGCATTTTCATATACTTTTTACTGAATTTTCAAATACTTATATTAGCAGTCTCTTGTTTCTAAAATGGTTTTTCTCTTCCAAACTTTTATTCTCAAGGATCTTCTTGATAGTACATGCAGTTAGGACACAAGTTCTCCCATTCAGAGTCATCGTGGAGTCTTCTTCTCCCACCTGTGGCTCTTAAAAATGAGCAGCCTTTTCTAATTCTGTCATTTGATTACTTGAGTAAAATGTACTTTGACTTGTTTGTTTCCAAAAGAGAGAATTTCAAGGGAGTTTGAGACTGCAGAATCATTTCTTCTTTAATAAATGGAGCTTGGGAGGGCTACAGAAATGTTAATTAAATGCAGGGTTCACCCCTTATAATGTCATTGGATTGACTTCTGCTATTACAGGAATGGAATGGGAGAGACAAAGATTCCATCCGAAGAGCAGTGGAGCACAGCAATGTGGTCATCAATCTTGTTGGGCGAGAATGGGAAACTAAGTAAGTCTTTGGCTTTCATTTCTTCTCTGCATAATTGTTATGTTTCGGTAGACATTTGTTGGGCACTTTTCAATATGCCCGGCATGTTCTGTTAGCTCATAAATAAAGGTTAATTGAAAACCACTTACATATCCAGTGACCACGCCCCCCACCCCCCACCCTAAGATATATCTTGGTATCTAGCTGGTATTAAGTCTGATATGTCAGCAGTACAATGTACTACTCACAAAAAGTCAGTGTGGGTTGTGTCAAAATGGCTTGACAAAATGGCTCATGTTGAACCTGTGCCCAGATCTGCCCATCTGTGATGGGATTAGAAAGTAGGTTTTTGCCTGTTCCACAGCATTCTTAGATGAACACGGGTTTTAGACTAGGAGGTAGGATGGGTTCTAGATCTTAGATGAACATGGATTCTAGATCTGGACAGACTTCTAGATCTCCACATTGCTAATTGAAAATGGCATGAGTACTAGTTTGAACAGTGTGGATTGTTTCTCAGCATCTCTTTTATAGCATTTATTAAAGTTGCACTTCCATTTATGTAAATATGTCTGTATATTTCATGTATTTTATGAATTATTTTGACTGGAGGGTCATCTAGGGTGAAAATGGCGTGGCAGAGAGAGAGAGAGATAGAATCATCATTATGATCCATCATCTCTCCAACCTTTTTATCAGTTCTGACACCATCTCTCCTTCCTATGGCACTCTAAAAATCTGCTGCATTTGAAAATTCATTGCAGTATCCACAAAACTCACGGACGATAGTCATGATTACAGGGTTTCTAAAGGAAGTTGATGTTGTTGTTAAGTGCTGTTAAGTCAATTCCAACTCATAGTAACCCTGTGTAGGGTTTCTGAGGAGCAGCTTATAGGTTTGAACTGATGACATTGTGGTTCTCAGTCCAGTGCAGATCCTACAGCACCACACCAGGAATTAACATGTTACAATGTAGGATTAGAAATGACTCAAGATACAGTTCATCAATCAGGACAATCTCTTCTCGGCTCTCCCTGGTCCTTGGGCATCTTAGCTCAGCCTTTGCCCTGTGTGGACCAGTGTTACAAAGCTCTTTAGCTCTGGCAGTTAGTGCCCACAGGCACTCAGCTCTCTTATTGTGTGTGTCGGGAAGCCCACCATGCCACTTCATTCATGCCAGTCTTCTGACCACTGCTTCTGGCTATTTTTCACCATCTCCAGTATTATAACTCTCTCTCTCTCAGGTCTAAGAGGTTCCCACCCAGCTCAGGGAACCTGGGTCCAAAGGATGTGCTCCGCTCCCATCTCTTGTGTTTTGATAGTCAGGTGCCCCTTTCTTGCCTCTTGTGTCATTTCTATACTATTTATTTGCTTGGTCCAACCCTCACAAGGGTGCCTTACTTTATTAGTAAGCTGGTCAGTCCCCGTAGTGGGCACAAGAACCTTTTTGCATAGTCACACTCAACTATTTGGTGGGAATTATAACACTGTGGCTAGAAGGGCCATGTTACATAGTTCACTGTACCACATCAAGTGATAACTATCCCCTGTAGTAACTAACACACTTCCTTGTACAGAGTAAGCATTTAGTTAATGTAGAATTGAATCAGTTGAGTGAATTTTATTTTTAGTTCTTTCCCCCCTCCCCCGACCCCTGAGGAAACTAAGGTGCCAAGGACAAGAAGTGATTTGCCTTTCTCCACTCCCACACAGTGTCTTCCTGGCCAGGAACCCAGGCCCTCAGCCTCAGGATTCCTTAAAGACAAAATATTCTGCTTGATTGACTTAAAACTTGCAGTAAGAAATAAAGTCTGTATGATAATGACAGTGAGCAGATTTATAGAATTAAAAAAAGTGAACAACACTAATTTTGTCATTGAGGTAGATGATTGCTGTTTAAAAGTGTAACTGTTGGATTGGAATACCTAAAATGGGGCTACAACGTGCCCGGTGAAGGAGGCTTCCTGTGGAGCCTCTACATTACATAAGACCATACGTGGAATCCTGAACAGCATCCAGAATCTTCAGAAGTGGGAAATTTCCACTTGAAAGGATGGGCAGACCAACCTGGAGCAGCTAGAAGAACAGAAGATACTTCTTGAAAGAAAGACCTTACAGGAAAAATACAAAATAATATAGGCAGACTGACTGATTACTACAAGAACAAGCAAGTTGCTTGCCCAGGAGACATCAAGGCAAGTAGTCGGGTCCCCTCAGAGCAAACCCCCTTCCAAGACTAAGACTCAATGGGAATACACACTGAGATTGGTGACCACGCTCGACACCGATAAGGGGAAATGAGGGAAAAACAGCAATGAAGCTGTGAGCTAAGCCCTACAACGTTCAGTAGACTTCTGTGAACCCGTTGAAGACCTGATTGGCCAGCAGTGTGCCAAGACATGGGGACTCTTGGGCCCAGAGTCAGTGACATAGCCACAGAGGACTAGAGTGGAGAGTGAAGTGTCCAGCTGATAAGAAGAGAGAGCATATACATCAAAACACCCACACTTGCAGATAATACTCACTTGACCTAGCTTCAATGACTGGATGCTCAGAGCTAGCTAGAAGATAAGAGAAAAAAAAAGAGTAATCTGATACAATTTGATGAACTTGACCTACACCTATGGCTGCCGTAGCTCAAAAGAAGGAACAAATCTTTATAGCAAGGATCATTCCCATCCCCTCCATACACAGAGTAGACAGGGATGGGCAACTTGGACGTTGGCTACCCAAAGTGGGGTTGGAGGTGGAACTACAAAGGCAAGAAGTGACTGGTTTATAAGCTTTCAAGAGGTTCCCTCTTGATCCAGAGGGTGTGGAGGAAGATAGAATCTCCACTGAGTAGTATCCAATCTGTCTAAGCGGGGCTAATGAAAGGAAATGCGGACAGGTCTCTGTGATACAATAGTGAATAATTGTTATCAGGACTGATTGTGAGGGTTGGAAATGTAAAGGTAGACGTTTTGTAGCAAGGAGGGGAGTGATTGACTTTGCAATCTAGGAGTGGAGGTCCCTGGGACCATCAAGGGAGAAGAGCGGAGAGCAGGACCCTACCTGGAGAAGCAGTGATGCCTGAGATGGAGGCAGAGACAATGACGTGGAGAGATGGAGCAGCTGGGGACTTTAGGCACAGAGAGGGAGAGGGGCTGTGTGCTGATGAGCTGGGGGAGGGGGGAGGGGAAGGCTTGTAAGGTATACCCTTTGGTTGGTTGATGATGCATGGAGGGGATTGTAACTATGGCAATGAATGATATACGATAGGGTGAATGTAAAATTAATATTCTCCCATGTAAACTATCACATAATTCACAGTAAAACATTAAAAAAAAAGTGTAACTGTTTTGAATTCCTACACTTATGAAATCCAACTTATCCTAGAACATTTTGAGATCCTGAGTCATTTTAGTGTTCTTAACCGATCTCTTCTTTCTTTCAGAAACTTTGATTATGAAGACGTCTTTGTGAAGATTCCCCAGGCAATTGCTCAGGTGTCCAAAGAAGCCGGAGTTGAAAAGTTGATTCATGTTTCTCATCTGAATGCTAATATGAAAAGCTCTTCTAGATATCTGAGAAATAAGGTAAGTAACATGTTGATTTGGAGAATGGTTCACAGAGTGAGTTTCATGGTATATCCAGAATTTAAATGGTTTAAAATTTTTCATATCCCAAACTAGAAGGCTGGTGTGTGTTTTGACATTGTGGTTGCGTGCTTTCTGTTTGCAGAGAACTAAAAGAGCTTCAAAATTGAGTAAACCCTCAAACACTTATATGTTTTTGGGGGCATAAAAGAATTTTTCTGTCTTCATCATCAGAAATACAGTATTGTTCTTGGCAAAAGACTCATACCTTTGCCAAGATTAAAGACCCACCTTTTTCTGTCTCTTATGCTGTTTGATTTTTCCAGGTGCCATTGAGTTGGTTGTGATTCATAGTATCCTTGTATAGGGTTTCCGAGGAATGGCTGGTGCATTTGAACCATAAAGCTTTTGATTAGCAGTCCAGTGTTTATTCCCCACCTGGACTCCATAAGCCTTCCAGTGTTGTTGTGTGCCGTGGAGTCGGTTCTGACTTACAGTGACCCTGTACAGGGTTTCCGAAGCTGTAAATCTTTATGGAAGCAGAAAGCCGCATGTTTCTCCCGCGGAACATCTGGTAGTTTCAAACTGCTGACCCTGAGATTAGCAGCCCAATTTGTAACCACTATGCTACCAGAGCTCCTGTAAACCTTACATAGTCATAGTTTTATGTCAGTCTCTTAAAATGGTAGTGTGAAGATGGTAGGATAACAGGGATAGATATTTTCCAGGAAACTCATACTCATTACTTGCTTTTGTACTCCCAACAATCTAGGGATTGACCACTCTGGTTTAGAGTCAGAGACTTTGAAGGAATTGCAGTGTCTGGGATTGCCATTCCTGGTGATTTTTGCTATGGTGAGCTGGTTCTGTGTCAGTCTGATAAGGACAGCTGAGTTCCTTGACAGTGGCTCTAATAAACTTTGTATTGGGAATTGAGTGAAGGCTTACAGAACAGATCATCGGTCCTGCATTCAGCATATACACTTTGTGTCGTTATAATCATTGCCATCCCCTCCATGTGCCATCAGTTAACAGTATTGACTTCTGTTCACTTTAACTCGTCACTCCTCCCTTTGTATTCCACTACCTTCATCTTTCCTCTGCCAACCTCTCTCCCTGTTGTATATTGCCTTCCCTGTCACCCAAGTTACATGTGTCTACACCTAACGTGGTGCTGTAAGATAAGCACTGGACTGCTAACCACAAGATCAGTGGTTCAAACCCACCAACTGCTCCTTGGAAACCCTGTACAGGGTTGCTATAAGTGGAAATGGACTCAATGACACATAACAACATCTTCTACCCAGTGAATGATTTTCCTTCACTCCTATCCCTGGTAACCGTCATAGAATGTTTCTTTTATGAAGAAAACCTTTTCTTTTTACAATGGTGGCTCCATACAGTATTTGTCCTTTTATGGTTGACTGATTTCACTCAGCATATAATGCCCTCCAGGTTTATCCATATTATGAAGTGTTTCTCAGATTTGTCGTTATCCTTCATTGTTATGTTATATTCCATTATGTGTGCATACCAAAGTTTGTTTAACCATTCTTTTGTTGACGGCATTTACGCTGTCTCCATCATTTTGCTGTTGTGGATAGTGCTGTGGTGAGCATGGGTGTGCATATATCTATTCTTGTCATGACTCTCATTTCTTGAGGATATATCCTAAGTAGGTGGATTGCTGAGTCCAAGTGCCATATTGTTTTCCACAGTGGTTGCACCATTTTACAGTCCCACCAGCAGTGTAGGAGAGTGGCTCTAATAATTTACATTAGTTTATTCTAATGAAGTATTTATTAGGTACCTGGTATGTGCCGCAGATTGTGCTAAGAGGTGTCCACGATACAGTAGTGAATAAGACAGACAGGATCCTTGCCCACATCAAGTTTCTAGTCTGTTGAGGAAAATAATTTGAGATGCACCAACTGTTGCAAAATAAACTGTCATAGAAACATATAATAGGGGGAAAGGAGTACCTGTCATATAGTATTGTTAGTATCAGAAAATCCCATGGAAATTGGCTTATAAAATGGGAATTTATAGGCCCACGTATCTGAAACAGTCAGGAGTAGGGACCGTTAGGCACTGGTTGCAGCCAGTGTTCATCAGGGCCCCAGCTTCATTTCTTTGTGAGCTTCTCGTTTTGCATGCTGTTTCTCAGAATCCTGGAACTGGCTTTCAGCACATTCAGGTGTCGTGTTCTCACACTGCATTGTCAAGAGCGCGTGAGTGAGAGCTGGGAGAGTGCATATGCGTTTGTGCGCCTCTGCCCTAGTGCTCACAGAATTATGTGTGCCACAGAGGTGTGCAAAGGAGGAGTGTCAGTGGTGACAGAGGGAAGACTCAGCTGTCCAGCCTGCTCACCTAAGTCACTGGGTGAATGGTAATACTATTTCATAAGAGGAGACATACTGAGATATGGAAGGGGATGTAGGGTCATGGTTCTTTAGCTTTGCTGTACTTTAGAATCACTGAGGATATTTAAAAATCCTTATGCCCAGGCTGTACCCCAGATCAATCAAAACATTGTCTGTGAAGATGGAACTTGGGCATCAGTGTTTTTTAACTATCCTTAGGAAATTTCAGTGTGGCGCCATCATTGACAAAGGTTTTTATGGAGAATGGAAGATGGTGATCCACTTTTGGACTTGGGCTGCATTTCAGATGCATGTCAGTTTCCAAGTAACTGTGGTGAATGGGACTTATGATCTTGGAGCTCAGGGCTTGGTTGGAGATAAAAATTTCTGAATCATCAGCATTGGGAAAGAATATGATAGCCTAGTGAAGAAGTGTAGATTGAAAAGAGGTACTTGGACTGGACTCAAGAGGAATACTAATGATTAGTGGTTTTATAGAGAAGGCACTTGTCAAACAACGACTAAGAAAGAGTGGGCATACAGAGGTGGGAGGGGACCTGGGGAGTATTGTGCTATAGAAGCATAAAGAAGACTGTCACAAGAAGGAGGGAGTGGTTCCTTAGATTTAATATTTAATATGATGAAAGACGTAAGATGAGAACTCTTAACGTTACCCTTGGGTCTAATAATCTGGAGGTCATTGGTGACCTTGTCAAGAATCGTTGCATTGCAAGTGTGTGGCAGATTCCAGAGTACAAGTGAGTGGAGAGTGAGTAGGCTCTGAGGCATTGGGAACACTGAGGGTAGACAACATTTTCATGTTGTGTGATTGGCAAAAGGAACAAGAAAGGTAGATAGCTGGAGGGGAGTGTGGAGTTGGTTTTTTTTTTTCTTTTAAAATAGATAATCTTGACATAATTAAATGCTGGTGGGAGCAGCTGGTAAGAGGGTGAGAATGAAGATATGGGAGTTGGGAGAGAATAATTGGGCAGGTTCTGAGAAAGTGAGAGGTGGGTGAACCCCTTTGTTGTGATAAGAAAGGAGAAGAGAATGGTGCTGTACACACCTGAGTTTGGAGATATGATGGTGGGAACTTGATGTGTTTTCTCTGCTGCCTTTTATTTTCTCTTTGGATTAGAAGAGAAGTTTTTTTACTGATGGGATGAGGAGAGAAAGGTCTGAAATTCGAGAGAATTGAATATGTTCAAAATTGTCAGAGGGCAGAGTAAGTTGACTGGAGGAAAACAATATTAATGGGCTAGTTAAATTAGTGCCATGAATTTATAGTGGTACCATTTTATGGTTTCTGTTTATTTTCCTCCAACTGCTGAATGCAGTAGGAATATATGGCTCAAAAAAATTGGCTAATAGGGTTCTTTCAGGATTGGGATTCTACCTGGTGGGTGGAGTAAAGGAAAAATAGATGTGGTGGTGGTGGTGGTGGGTGGTGGTGGTGTTAGGTGCCATCAGGTTGGTACCGACTCATAGTGTTCTTATGCACAGCAGAACAAAACACTGGCTGATCCTGAGCCAACCTCACTATTGTTGCTACGCTTGAGCCCATTGATGCTGCCACTTTGCCAATCCATCTCACTGGGGGTCTTCAGACTCTTTTTCTCTGACCCTCCACCTTAACTGAAC
>NW_006408568.1:3848889-3857157 GCF_000296735.1 Chrysochloris asiatica | reverse complement strand
ACAAACTGACAGACGAGTGGTGGGGTGGTGGTGGTAGTCACATTCAAGTCATGGCAACTCCTTGGGACTTTGTGTTTAACAGACTGAAATGTTACCTGGTCCTGCTCCATCTTCATGTTGGTATATTTGACGTCGTTGTTGGTAACTCTTGTGTCAGTCCATCTCTCTGAGGTTGTCTCCTGCTTTAGTTGGTCTGCGACTTTACCAAATACGATGTCCTTTTCTAACAATTTGTCTTTCCTGGATGTATCCAGAGTAGCAAGTTCTAATTTTGTCATTCTCACTTTTAAGGAACATTCAGGTTATTCTAAGACTGATTTGTTCACTTTTCTGTCGGGGCACCATAGCTTTAATTTTCCTTGCCAACATGACATCAGTTCTCTTTTTCATTATCCAACTTTCATATGCATGTGAAGCAATTGAAAAGACCATGTTTAATAATGAGGTTCTTCCAGGATTGGGATTTTGCCTGGTGAGTAGAGTAAGGGTCAAAAGAAGGAAGGTGGTGTACAGTATTGGTAAGCCAGTGATTGAAGAGATGGGCCATGGAATCTAATCTGGACTACAGAGGTTGATAAAGGGAGAAAGCAGTGTCAGTGGACTAGAATTCCTGATAAAGCTGAGAAGCAGATATTTAAATAACTGGTCAACAAAGGACAAGCAGACTGGAAATATAGGAGATTGTCATCTAAGAGTAGGTTGTTTTCATTTAGTGTTTCAGAGCAAGGGCACTTCCAGGTGTTGATATAATATCCATGATATGACTGCAGAGTGGCAGAAATAGAGTGGGGAGGAGGTTTTTGGAGTTGAGAAGCTCAAGGAACTGAGAGGATCAAGGTTAGTAGTTGATACAAGCCAGGCTATTGTAGTGTTGGAGATTAGATAGGACAGTGACTCTACTTGTGACCACCTCTGGATAACTGTATAGTGCTGTCACTTCCAGTATCAGCCTACCTGCTTGTTTCTTGTTTTGACCCCAACTGGAGAATTCTGTGATTAAAAGGAATAATGAAGCCTGCGAAATTTCTGCTATGATTTTTCAACTTTGTGTAAGCTTCCTTAGAATAAAAAAATGCAGGGAAGCCAACAAAAGCTATAAAGTGCTCGGGATTTTTGTGTGGTTTTAAAACGTTCTAATTTTAAAACATCCTAAGGAGCTCTGGTAGTGTGGTTACGAATCGAGCTGCTAACCTCAAGGTCGGCAGTTCAAAACTACCAGCCATTCGCGGGAGAAAGATGAGGCATTCTGGAACTGACTCCATGGTACTTAACAATAACAACAATTTGGTGTCTAGTAACTGGAGTCTTACAAACTTGCATATGACCATCTAAGGTGCAGCTATTGATTGACTCAAAAGGAAGTGAAGGAAATCAAAGATGTATAGAAACAATTAATCCAAAGGACTAATGGACCATGCACACCTCAGTCTCCTCAACCCTGAAACCAAAAGTACCAGATGGTGCCTGGCTACCATGGCTGACTGCTCTGAAAGGGATCACAAAATCATCAAAAGACCAGGCTCACTTGTCTGATCGATAGAACCTCTGAGACTATGGCCCTGAGTCACCTTCAAGCTTAGTACTGAGTTCATCCCCATGGTTCAACTTTCAGCCAAACAATTGACCTGTAAGGTATACATCAACCATAGGAGGTCAGAAGGGCAGTATTTGTACAGACCAAATGGAAACAATAAACAGGGAGGTAATGGAAAAGAGTGTTGTTACATTGTAGAGATTGTAATAAATGTCTTAAAAGAAAATGTATGTGAATTGTTGGATAGAAAACCAATTTGTTCTATAAACTTTCACCCAATTACAATGAAAAGTTAAAGAAAATCTAAAAAAAGAAATGAAAAGAAAAATCTGTGTAAGTTTTATGAATAACATGATTACCTTAATCAGGCAGACAGTATGGTCTTTGAAATACAAATATAGTGTCCTGACAGTGGAAGGAATAGGAGCTTGGTTCACTCAGAACTTGGATTAGCTTTCTTGGTTATTTATTTAGGCTGTTGGAGAGAAAGAAGTGAGAGATGCATTTCCAGAAGCCACTATTATAAAGCCATCGGACATCTTTGGAAGAGAAGATCGATTCCTCAACTATTTTGCAAGTATGTATTTCTTTTAATAGTAGAGGAGAGAGTTACCAGTTAATCAAATTAAAAGTTTTGTGCAAACCAACAGTTTCTCAGACTTGAAAGAGGAAGGTTTTATTGTCAAGTCAATGTGGTCCTTCTTGTGAAAAGAAGCAACTTTGGTCAATGGAAAGAGAATGAATTTTGGAGTCTGACCTGAGTTTAAATCTTGGCTCTGCAGGTAACTGTCTCTGTGACCTTGACAAGTGTGTGAGTTGCAGGTTCCGGATCTGTTAGCATGGAGATAATAGTGCTTACCGTAGTGGTTACGAATCGGGCTGCTAACCTCAAGGTCAGCAGTTCGAAACTACCGGCTGTTCCACAGGAGAAAGATGAGGCTTTCTGCTCCCGTAAAGATTTACAGCCTCGGAAACCCTGTACAGGGTCACTATGAGTTGGAACCGACTTTACGGCACATCACAACAACACCCTCAAGAAGGGTATGTTAATGAAATGAGGCAACCTTTGTTACAGCACCTGGCACCTACTAAGTACTTAAATGTTCATTTATACTCTTCATGTGGAGCCCCTGTGTCTTCACAGATTTTTCAGTCTTCTTCTGACTGCAGCAGCATCGCTTAGACATCTCACATTGTCAGATACATTTTATGCTTATTTTTGATTCATAACAAGTTCTAAGGATAGGACTTAAAACCAGAATGACAGTTCCACTGCCATCGAGTTGATTCCGACTCATAGCGACCCAGTATAGCTTATCCAAGATAAATCTTAATGGGGGTAGATAGCTTCCTCTTTCTCTCACAGAGCAGCTGATGGGTTTAGATCACTGACTTTGCAGTGAGCAGCCCAGTATTTATCCTACAGCACCACCAGGGTTCAGAGATTAATAAGTGTTGATTTGGTCATCCTTGCCTGGTGCAGTTAACAACGGGCTCGCTGCTAACTCAGAGGTTGGAGGTTCAAGTCAACTTAGATGTGCCTCAGAAGTTAGGACTGGTGTTCTGCTTCTAAAAACTCAGGTGTTTAAAATCCCATGGAGCATGGTTCTGTACTGACACACATGGGGTCATGATGGGCAGGAGTCAGCGTTTTCATACCAACTGGCGCTTTTGGTAATCTTGAAAGAACCAGCTGGTATGATAGGCTGGGAGATATTTTTTGTTTATCCACAGGGTTGGTTGGTTTGTTTCCCCTTGTTTTTTGATAACGAGACTTGTCTTAAATGAACCCTGGTGATGCAAATGATTATGTGCCCAGTTGCTGACAAAAAGGTTGGTGGTTGACCCACCCAATGGCTCTGCTCTGCTAGAAAAAGACTTAGTGACCTGTTTCCTTAAAAATTACAATTTAGAAAATCCTATGGGCAGTTCTGCTCTGTGATACGGAGTCACTATGAACTGAAGGTAACTAGATTCATACAACAGCAGGTATATCTTGGCACAGAAAATCAGTCTCCTCTACTAGAGATGGGTTTTCAGGGGTGAAATATTGGTTTCCTTGGAGTTTTTGTTGGGGAGAGAAGGAAGAAGAAGGGATATAGTTTTAAAAATCTGTGATAACAGCCCAGTGTTAGCTTCTGACTCTTAATAAATTAGACTTAATTAAAATTCATTGATTCTACTGAATTGCTAGTTACCTCCCAATGTATTCATTATGTTCTGGGAGAGAGAATTCTGGCACACCGGGAAGGGTAGTGAGCCACTGTTTTATCCAAAGCTTCTTGTTTTTCATTATCCATTTGTATTGCTTCTGTGAATTTTCTATATGTCCCCCCTTTGTCCATATTTCTTTTGAGAGATTATGTTCTTACTGCTCTGTTTAAGGTTTTTTATAGTAAGACTTATCCTTTGCCATATTTGTTGCAAATGTTTCTTTTGACCTATTTTCATGTAAATTTTGTGTTTCTCATGTGTTTTTGTCTCCTACTGGTCTTGTCTTTGCACATTGTATATTAAATTCCACTTTTAAATTCTTCTTTAAAAAAGCTTTTACCTTTAAACTCAATCCTTTAGGATTCATTTTTCGTGTATATGAGAAGTGAGATGTTATTATTATATTTTGTTACGAATTGTTTTAACACCATTTGTTAAATAGTATTTCTATTTTTCATAGATATGTGATTCTGTTTTTATCATAAACTAAATTCCCATATTTACCAGGGTCTTTTTGGGGGTTACTTATGCTGTATCACTGATGTAGGCTTCACTGAATGGCACCATTAATTGCATGGCTGTTAAGCAAAAGGTGTGTGAATCAAGTCTACCAGAAGAGTCTTGAAAGAGAGGATTGGCGATCTACTTCTGAAAAATCAGCCATTGCAAACCTTATGGATTATGGTTTTCTCTGATGTACATGGGGTTACTGTGAGTTGTACTAGACTCAGTGGCAACTTGTTTTTGTTGCTTTTTAATCACCGATGATTCCTGTGCTTCTCTTTAGAAAGGGCTATGGTTGGAGCTTAGTATTGGGAGCAGCCATGCTTGTAACTTAATAAAATTGAAGAAGCCAAACCATTTGACCCCTATTTCTTATTCTCTTTCTTCTTTATACTGCCTTTTTTTACTTTCCATGTTTGTTCTCTGAAAAATAAGAAGCTGCTTTTTAAAAGATCTTTACCTTCCTTAGTGTCAGTTACTATTTACTACTTCATTATTTCTATTATGTAGAATTATTAAGCTAAGTTGAGGTTAGTAGGTTCATTTGCCATGTAGGCCTCTAAGAAGAGTTCTTATTCTTCCCTCTGCCAGATATTCGCTGGTTTGGTGGTGTGCCTCTTGTTTCCTTGGGCCTGAGGACAGAGAAACAACCAGTATATGTAAGTACCCCTGGTAAGGGGACTTGGAGAGGGGCTTTAGCTGAATTCAGATTCAGGTGATCAGTTTTCTAGTTTTATCCCAGTATAGTAACCTCCATCATTTTCTTGTCAATTTGCTTCAACTAGGTGCCTCTTAGTTTAACGAAGAGTTACTTGTCTTCTCTGTGTCTGCATTTGATCACTTATTTAAGAAAAATAAATGTATTGAGCCCTCAATGTTCTGGGTACTGTACATGTTATGTGGGATACAGTTACTAACTTCTTGTTGTTAAGTGCCGTTGAGGCATTCCGACCCATAGCAAACCTTTATAGGGTTTCCGAGGAGCAGCTGATGAGCTTAAGCCACCGACCTTACGGTTCAAACTGACTTTGCATTAACCCGCAGCCCCACACCAGGACTGTTGTTAAGTGCCGTCGAGTCAGTTCCAACTCTTAGTGACCCTGCATAGGGTTTCCAAGGAGTAGCTGGTGATGAACTGTCAACTTTGAGGTTTAAATGACTAGACATGATATTTAGTTGAGCCTTCTACTGTGGAAATTATTTGAGCTTTTGAGAAGACAGTTTCTGAAGATAGAGCATTTTATCTCATTGTCTTTGTGTGTGTGTGTGTGTGTGATTGGTGTGTCTTGCTTCCTGCCTTCTTTGCATCCCTCCCTCTCTCTTCTTCCCTTTGCCTGCTCCATTCTTTCTGTCTCTTCCTTTCTCTCTTTCAACAGTGACTGAAATGTGTTATTTCTTACAGGTTGTAGATGTATCCAAAGGAATTGTTAATGCTATTAAGGATCCGGACGCCAGAGGGAAAACCTTTGCCTTCACTGGGTAGGTGCCTGGAGTTTGACTTTAAAGTGTGCCACCTTTTACAGTGGAAGAAACACCGTGATTGACAACAATAATTTCTATGGCGATTGTTACTAGCAGATTTATTTGTTGTATAATATCTTTCAAGGAGCTCTGGTAGCATAGTGGTTATGAATCAGGCTGCTGATCTCACAGTTAGCATTTCGAAACTACCAGCTGTTCCGCGGGAGAAAGATGACGGTTTCTCTTCCTGTAAAGATTTACAGCCTTGGAAACCCTGTACAGAGTTGCTATGAGTCAGAACTGACTCCAGGGCACGTAACAACAACAACAGTCTCTCTTTCACTCTGTTCATTCCAGAAACCTTTCTCCCACAGCTCTGAGCCCAATGTGTCTCGATCTATTCAAAGGCTACCAGTATCAGAAACCCTGAATGCTTATATTAAATCAGAATTTGAGAGAAATTGAGACTCTGAATTAGCAATTGGTTCTTCTGTCACCAATGTCTGAGGATCACTGGCCCTGACTGTTACATGTACTTAATCCTATGATCCCCAAGGATAGTTTTATCCTACTGCAGTGTTGTGATTATTATATACAAGGGTATTACTATACATTCTAAAATTCCAAAGCACACACTTTTACAAGTGAGATTAGTTGCACAATCAGGTTAATTCTGATAAGGTTTTACAACGCCCCAAAAGGTTGCTAATGGCTGGTTTATTAATGTTGTTGGACTGACTATTTGTTTTACGCTCTTTGTTGAACTTTGCTGTCACAGAACCTGGGACATAGTTCAGTGTTGTGACATATCTGGAATTATACCATGCCACGACCATGTTTAGAATCTTTTTGTTGAATTTACTGTAAGTTAAAAATGGTGACTCAGTCTGTGAAATTGAGAGGTGGATCAGATTCACTAAATAATTGCTCTAGAAGCCTGTTACTTTGTGAAACAAACTAGTGACGTATGATGTCCTATGAAAGATGATCTGATTCAACAATTAAATGATAGCCTAATTCCTAAAAAAAAAAAAAAAATTTTTTTTTCTTCTAGAGAAAATGACACTTTTGTCTTTCAGCCAGGAAGCAGTATACTTAGACTATAGTGTATAATCTGGTGGTATATAGTCTCAGAATTAAGAATTTATACATTGAATTGAATTTCACTGTTATTGTTAAGTGTTGTCAAGTTGCAATATTGCATAGGGTGTCCAAGGAGCAGTCCAGTGCAAATCCTACAGCTCTTTTACTAATTTTTTTTTTTTTCTTTTTCTAAATGCAGAAAACTCTATTATTTTTCCATGTCCACTAGCTGGTGCAGGATTTATTTCTTTGAGTTTTCATTTTGGTACATTAATGTGACATCAGCTATCTATTCTAGGAAGACTAGTCATAAATATGTTCATCACAGTGCTCTATAAAATACTAGAGTCAAAAGACTTGAGGCTCTAGTGAAGAGGCACTTAGACTAGGGCTCCAAGGAATAGGTGAGTTCAAAAGGGCTTTAAGAACTTTGCTAGCTTACTACTTAGTAGAAATGACTTTGGGACAAGTTGGCCATTTTTCTCTTTAGCTTTGCCCAGCTACTGTAGTCTCTTTGTCTGAGTCCAGGCATGCATGTTTGACATGGTGATGAATGAGAAAAGTGCAACTGGAGGTGGTGGTAGTTACAGGCATTTTGTGAGTTTGTAGCTATGCCTGTTCCTTGTCTCTTCAGCCCTAGGGAAAAACTTTGCTTATTTCTCTGACACTTTAAGCCTAAAGCAGAAGCAGAAGACCTTAATTTTACCTCCTAGGTTTTTGTAGTTACTAAGTTACATGATGTTGGTCCATTCTGTCTGTCATTCACTCATTAAATACTTGTTAGCACTTAAAATACTATTGTTATTGTCGTTGTTGTTGTTAGGTGCCATGAAGTCGGTACCGACTCATAGCGACCTTATGCACAGCAGAATGAAACTCTGCCTGAGCCTGGGCCAACTTCACTACTGTTGCCATGCTTGAGTCCATCGATGCTGCCACTTGGCTAATCCATTTCGTTGGGGGTCTTCCTCTTTTTTTGTTACCCTCCACCTTATCAAACATGATGTCCTTCTCTAGCGACTAGTCCCTCCTGAAAATATGTCAGAAGTATGAGAGACAAAGTTTGGCCATCCTGGCCTCCAAGGAGCACTCTGGCTGCACTTCTTCCAAAAGGGATCTATTGGTTCTTTTGGCATCCCATGGCACTTTCAATATTCTCCTCCAACACCATAACTCAGAGGCATCAATTCTTCTGTGGTCTTCCTTATTCACTGTCCAGCTTTCACATGCATAGGAGGTTATTGAAATTTACCATGGCTTGGGTCAGGCGCACTTTAGTCTTCAAGCTGACATCTTTGTTCTTCAACACTTTAAAAATGTCTTGTGCAGCAGATTTGCCTAATGAAGTACATCGTTTGATTTCGTGATGGCTGCTTCTGTGAGTGTTAATAGTTGATCCAAGAAGAATGAAGTCTTTGACAACTTCAATCTTTTCTCCATTGATAAGAATGTTGTTTATTGGTCCAGTGGTG
>NW_006408568.1:3846796-3848789 GCF_000296735.1 Chrysochloris asiatica | reverse complement strand
TATTCTCCTCCAACACAGTAAATCAAAAGCATCAATTCTTCTATGGGCTTCCTTATGTCTGGTCCAGATTTCGCATGAATAGGAGATTGTTGAAAATGCCATGGCTTGGGTAAGGCACACCTTAGTCCTCAAGCTGGCATCTTTGCTCTTTAGTACTTTAGAAAAAGGTTTTTTTCAGCAGATTTGCCTAATGCAATACGTTGTTTAATTTCTTGACAGCTGCTTCCATGAGTGTTGATGGTTGATCCAAGTAGAATGAAGTCCTTGACAAATTCAATCTTTTCTCCATTAAGAATGTTGTTTAATGTGCCAGTGATGAGGATTTTTGTTTTCTTTACGTTGAGATGCGATCCATACCAAAGGCTGTACTCTTTAATCTTCATCAGTAAATATTTTAAGTCTTCACTTTCAGCAAGCAAGGTTGTATCATCTGCATATTGCAGGTTATTAATTAGTCTTTTTCCAATCCTGATGCCACGTTTTTCTTCATATAAGCCAGCTTCTCAGATTATTTGCTCAGCATACAGTTTGAGCAAGTATGGTGAAAGAATACAACCTCGTTGCATATCTTTCTTAATTTTAAACCATTCAATGTTCTCATGTTCTGTTGGAACAGCCGCCTCTTGGTCCAGGTACAGATTCCTTATGAGCACAATTAAGTGTACCGGAATACTCATATTTCGCAATGCTGTCTGTAGCTTATCATGATCCACACAGTCGAAAGCCTTTGCATAGTCAATAAAGCACAGGTAAACATCTTTAATCTCTGCTTTCAGCCAAGATCCATCAGACATCAGCAATGAGATCCCTCGTTTCACTGCCTCTTCTGAATCCGCCTTGAACCTCTGGTAGTTCTCTGTCAATGTATACTTGTAGCCATTTCTGTATTACTTTTAGTAAAACTTTACTTGCGTGGGATATCAAAGATACTCTCCGATGATTTCCACATTCTGTTAGGTCACCTCTCTTTGGAATGGGCACAGATATGGATCTCTTCCAATCAGTCGGCCAGAGAGTTGTCTTCCAAGTTTCTTGGCATAGATGAGTGAGTTGCCTCTGGTGCCACCTCACTTTCTTGAAAGATTTCAGTTTGTATCCATCAATTCCTGGTGCCTTGTTCTTTGCCAATTCCTTCAATGCACCTTGGACTTCTTCCTTCAGTATCATGGCTCTTGATCATATAGTACCTCTTGAAATGGTTGAACATCCATCATTTCATTTTGGTACAGTGACTTAGTGTATTCCTTCTATCTTCTCTTGATGCTTTCTGCATCATTCAATAATTTGCCCAGAGAATCCTTCAATAACAAAATTCGAGGCTTGAGTTTTTCTTCAGTTCTTCTAACTTGAGAAATGCTGAGCATTTAGGATATATTCAACGTCGTATTTTGACTCTCGTGGACTTGTTTACATTTTCTTCAGCTTTAGTTTGAATTTGTATATGAGCAGTTGATGGTCTGTTCTACAATTTGTCCCTGGCCATGTTTTGGCTGATAATGTGCAACTTTTCCATCACCTCTTCCCACAGATGTAGTCAGTTTGATTTCTGTGTATTCCATCTGGCGAGTTCCATGTGTATAGTCATCTCTTCTGCTGTCTAAAGAAGGTAATGGAAATGAACAAATCATTGATTTTACAGAATTCTATCATGCGATCTCCAGCATCATTTCTATCACCAAGACCATATTTTCCAAGTACTGATCCTTCCTCTTTGCTACCAACCTTTGCATTCCAATCACCTGTAATGATCAATACATCTTGATTGCATGTTTGATCAATTTTAGATTGAAGAAGTTGGTAGAATTCTTCTATTTCATCCTCACTGGCTTTCGTGGTTGGTGCATAAATTTGAATAATAGTGGTATTAAGTGGGCTTCCCTGTAGGCGCATGGATATTATCCTATCACAGAGAGTGTTGTTCCTCATGACTGATCTGGATATGTTCTTTTTGACAATGAATTCAACACCATTCCTCTTCAATTTGTCATTCCCG
>NW_006408568.1:3826503-3843031 GCF_000296735.1 Chrysochloris asiatica | reverse complement strand
ATTGATTTTGCAGAATTCTATCATGCGTCCTCCAGCATCATTTCTATCACCAAGGCCATATTTTCCAACTACTGATCCTTCCTCTTTGCTTCCAACCTTTGTGTTCCAATCACCAGTAATGATCAATACATCTTGATTGCATGCTTGATCAATTTCAAATTGAAGAAGTTGTTAGAATTCTTCTATTTCATCCTCAATGGCTTTAGTGGTTGGTGCATAAATTTGAATAATAGTGGTAATAACTGGGCTTCCCTGTAGGCACATGGATATTATCCTATCACAGACAGCGTTGTACCTCATGACTGATCTATATATGTTCTTTTTGACAATGAATGCAACACCATTCCTCTTCAATTTGTCATTACTGCCATAGTAAACCATGTGGTTTAAAATGGCCAATACCAGTCCATTTCAGCTCATTGAAGCCTAAGATATGGAAATATCATGGACTACATTAAAAGGCATCCTAAGAAAAATAAGACATTTCTTATTGTATTATTAAAATATAAAGAATTACTGCAAGTCATTGTTGGAGACAAGGACCCTAGGAAGAGAAAAGAAGCTATAAATGACACCAAAAAGAAAAGTAGAAAATAATGTCTAGTGTTAAATTAAAACGTTGGAGCAGCTTTTTTTTTTTTTAATTTAAAAAAAAAAGCAGATTGGCAAGATTGTTTATTTTTATGATTGAGCTCATTTTTGATGAAGGGTGTTCCTAACAGCATTTTATGTACATTGGCTTAACCTTTGGAGAGGTACTCATTGAAAGGCCTAAAATTTCAAAACACCTCTGACCCAATTCTGTGTCTAGAAGTATATCCTAAGTGTACAATTCTGTTGTTGTTAAGTGCCGTCGAGTCAGTTCTGACTCACTTTTACCCTGTATTGGATTTCGAGAAGTGGTTGATGAATGTGAACCATCATTCTTGTGGGTTAGCAGACCAGTGCTTATCCTGTAGTGACTCACCGGGAGCCCCCAAGTTCAGTCATGGATAGGTGTAAATATTTACTATAAAAGTGTTCATTAAAGCATTCTTTTATTAAAGAAATAATTTTCTAATAGCTTGTTGTTGTTGGTAAGTGCTGTTTCAATTCCGACCCATAGCGACCCTGTATAGGGTTTCCGAGGAGCAGCTTGTAATAGCTTAAGTATTCCAAAACTGGTATTTAATAAAATAATTTATGGTTACATAAACTTAGTATGTGTAGAATCATTAAACATTGAATAGAATATTTAATGACAAAAAGATGATTATGATATATGCAAAATAAAAAAGACATTAGAAAATAGAATGTGTTATATAATCTTGTATTCTTAAAAACAAAAAAATGTGTAAGGGGATGTGAAAGGTATTAAATAGTGTATTAAGTACATCCATTTAGCCAAGTGGCAGCATCGATGGACTCAAGCATGGCAACAATGGTGAGGCTGGCCCAGGGTCGGGCAGTGTTTCGTTGTACTGTGCCTAAGGTTGCTATGGGTCGGTACTGACTTGATGGCACTTAACAAGAACAACAACAATCTTTGGGATTATGGGTGATTTTTCTTTTTGCTAGTTAGTCTGTATTTTAGGAAACCATGGTGGTGCTGTAGGATAAGCGCTGAACTGCAAATCACAGGATCGGTGGTTTAAATCCACCAGCTGCTCTCTGGGAGAAAGATGAGGCTTTCTGCTGTTATAACCCTCTATGGGGTCGCTGTTAGGTGGAATTGACTTGGTGTTACTCTGTATTTATCCCAGTGTATATGTGTTTCAACAGTATTAGTTTGTCGAATTTAAAAAGAAAAAGTTTGAGCAAATTACTTAAAGAGTTAACTGTTTTTTTTTTTTATAGGCCAAATCGATACCTCCTCTTCGACCTGATGCGGTATGTCTTCGCTGTGGCTCACAGACCCTTCATCCCATACCCAATGCCACATTTTGCCTATCAGTAAGTAAAGTGTTTCTTCTAGAAGAAAGCTCACCTGATAGCCTTCCTCCTGATGATTATTCCATTGAAGGGCCAAAATCCAGCTCTCTAAGTGGAGCTGCTACGAGTGTTACTTTTGTTTCCTAGACGCTCCTGCTCACAGGTGTTGCATTTTATATTCTGCACATCACTCAGCTTACCCTTGTTTTT
Organism: Chrysochloris asiatica; assembly: GCF_000296735.1. Taxonomy (NCBI): domain Eukaryota; kingdom Metazoa; phylum Chordata; class Mammalia; order Afrosoricida; family Chrysochloridae; genus Chrysochloris; species Chrysochloris asiatica. The sequence continues at coordinate 3,840,910 of NW_006408568.1, read as the reverse complement.
CATAGAACAGCATGTTAAACGTTGAGGCTTAAATATTGGAACTTCAGACTTTATTAAATATTGGATCTCTTTACTTGTTTTGCTATTGTTGGCTTTGTGTTTTTACTTTAAGGTTGGGTTGAAAGGAAATAGGGTTAACAAGCAGAAATAAACTCACAAGTATCAAGATTGGTTATTTTCTTTAAAAAGACCAAAAAAAAAAAAGATACCAAATTCCCCTCTCTCTTATGAGAGAGAGCTTAAATTGGCTAGCTTACATAGTGGGCGTGGAGACACTTTTCACATTGGCCTTATTCATTCCTTTTTCAAGATTGGTAGCAAGATTCTTTGAGATGAGTCCGTTTGAGCCCTGGACAACGAGGGATAAAGTGAACCGGGTGAGTCGGAATGTGGAGGTGCAGCTGCCTGGGTGGTCTCGAGGCAGAGAGAGAACTACAGAAAAGGGTAGGACAGGATCTTTTTGTGGTTGCTCACTTGTTGCTTGGGTTGTTACCTGATATTTTCCCTTTTTGAGTTCAGCCCCCCTACTTGTTCACGGAATCTCCTCTCCTCTCAACCTACTCCAGAGAAGTTCCTCCATGGTTGTCTCTCTTACATTATGAGTTCTACTTTCTCTATTGGACCACTCCCATCAGCATACTAGCAAGCCTGAATAGCTCCCTTGTTTTTCAAGAAAGATAAAAACCTGCTTCTTACCCATGTTCCCTCTAGTACTGCCCTGTTCCTCTGTACCCCTGTATACCATAACCCCTCCAAAGAGTTGTTTATTAGCACTGTTAACACCTTCTCCCCTCTTTCTTCCTTTAACCCATTCCAATCAGAATTTTATTCCCATCTCACCCCTCGCACTGCTTTTTTCAAGGCTGCCCTCTGCTCTTTTGATTAATCAGTTCTCCGCTCTCATTCACAGTGTTTGCCAGTGGGCACTGTTCTTCTTGGTAGCCTGTCTTTCCATCTGGATTCTAGCCCGCTGTACATTTTCTTGCTTAACCCACTCTCACTAGGCTGTGCTTTTTAGTGTCCCAGCCCTTCTCTTTTCTGTCTTTTTTGTTGTTAAAGTGCTATTGAGTTAGTTCCGACTCACAGTGACCCTGTAACGGGTTTCCAAGGAGTGGCTGGTGAGTTTGACCGCCGACCTTGCAGTTCAAACCAAACTTGCAGTTCAAACCAAACTTGCGGTCCCAGTGCATTATCCTGCAGCGCATTATCCAGTGCATTATCCACCAGGACTCCTTTCCATCTTTACACATCTTAAAATGACCCTCTACTAGGCCTAGGCTTACTCTAGATGCTGTCTGTCAGCTCATGTCTGCTGTTCTTTTGCTAGTCTTAATTGCTTCCAGTGAGCTTCAGACTTTTATCAAATTATTTAGATATCCAGGGAGCCATTTAAATGAGTTCCTGGGTGTTATAAATAGTTAAGCACTGTGGTGCTGTAGGATAAGCACTGGACTGCTAACTGTGAGGTCAGTGGTTCAAATCCAGCAGGTGCTTCTTGAAAACCCTATACAGGGTTGCTGTGAGTTGGAACCAACTTGATAGCACACAATGACAAAATTAATTGAAAGTTTAGCAGTTTGAACTTACCCAGAGGAACTTCAAAGGCAGTTCCTGGAGATGAGCTTCCAAAAGGCCATAATCTTGAAAACCTGCAGAGTACAGCTCTCCTCGGCACATGTCAGGTGGCCATGAGTTGGAGCTGACCAACAGAGACATGTTGTGTCCATAAAGAGAGCTGCGTCTCTCCTAGGTTCTCGTTTCAGTTAATGATATCACAGTTTACTCTTGCTCAAGCCAGAAATCTAAAGTCTCACTCAGTTTCTTCCTTTTTCTTACCAGTCTAAATCAAAATTTAACAGCATGTGAAAAGAACCCTCGTAGCACAGTGGGTTACATGTTGGACTGCCAACTGCAAGGTCAGTGGTTCAAACCCACCAGTCGCTCCATGGGAGAAAGACAAGGCCGTCAGAAATCCTGGGGAGCAGCTCTATTCTGTCCTATAGGGTTGCTATGAGTTGGAATTGGCTGGATGGCAGTGAGTAAGTGGATAGCAGCTAGTGCCTATTGGGCACTTGAAATGTGGTGTGATGACTATAGAAATAAAATCTCAAGTAATTTACATTGCCACATTTGTGAATAGTTGCTGTAGTGGATATTACAGGTCTAGATTATCACCAAGTAGTATTGAGAAAGGAACCCTGGTAGTGTAGTAGTTACCACCTGGGCTGCAAACTGCAAGGTCAGAGTTCAAATGTACCAGTTGCTCCACGGGAGAAAGCTAGGCTTTCTGCTCCCATAAAGCTTTACAGCCTTAGAAACTCTACATAAGGTCCTGTGAGTCAGAACCGACTCCACAGTACATACCCACCACCACTGCCATGACCTATTGAAGCAGCCTTCAAAAGACCTGACAAATATTACTAGTCCTCCCTGTTCCTAGCTTTTCATTTTCTTCGAGTTGAAAATATTCAACAAACAAAACAAGAGTGAATAGTTGTCTCTACTGTACCCACTCTGATCTAAGCTTTTATCCTTCCCATTTGCTTACCTACTCTGCTGAATTCCAAAACTCGGCCTCCTCCTTTCTTGTGTTCTGCCTTCCGTACTCGTCTTCATCATCTGTCATTTGACCATGATTTGTAGAAATGTTTCTGTGGAAGATACAAAATAAAATAAAAATACTTTACCTGTAGACCTCCTATTGACAAGAAGCAGCCACATTGTCCTCTGAATGTGACCTAAAAGTTAGCATGTAGAAAAGATGAGAATATAGGCCTTAAGCATCAGATGTAAGGGCCACAGCCAGCTTCCCCTCTACTGGACTATGGAAACCTGAGACCATTCACAAGATGTTTGTGGGAGATCTGGCAGGAAGACTGCTTGTCAGAACACCTCAGTTTATTATACAACAATGTTCCTCTTACATTTGTAATTGAAAACGTGCTGATATAAGAAGCTAATTAGTTAATGGGTTTTGAATTTGGTTTGGAGAATGCCATACAGCACTCAAAGAATTGTAGACTCTGGTGGGAGGGTGAGGCATTTCTGCTGCTGTATATGAAGATGGTTGTATGCTTTTACATGATGTGGAAACTTTGGTTTAGGTTTGGTGTTTTAGCTCTGTAATAATCATTAGTCAATCAGGTTAAGTATAGCTGGAATAAAAAGAATAATTTATCTTTTAATAGGCTATGAATAAGCACTGCGTTATCTTGATAATTCAACTGTTAGAAACTGAGTCAGAAAATCTGTGATCAGAGAATGAGCACCAGGGAGAGTTGGGGAACTAGCTGGTTCTGCTCTTTTGGTAGTTACAGTCAGTGGACTACAACTCATGGCAAGCTTATGTATAGCGGAATAAATCTGCCCAGTCTTAGCACCCTCACAATTGTTGCTTTGTTTGAGCCAATTGTTGCAGCCACTACGTTAATCTATCTCGTGGGGCATTTCCCTGGTTTTTGCTGATCCTCTACTTTACCAAACATGATGTCCTTTTCTAGTGAGATTCTGCTTTAGCTTTTATCCAATTCTTGAACCCTCTTGTGATGTCACCTTAGGAAAACACAGTGGATACTTCTGCTTCTTTACTCAGAGTTTCTTCCTGTTACATCTGTAGGATGGCTCATCTGTCCATCCCTGTGCTCCTGGATAGGGCAGACACCTTTGATCCGATCTTTGGTGATCTTGTCTCTTCTTTTTTTTTCCAAGTAAGTGCTTTACTTTTAGTGAATTTTAGGAATCAAAAACTGCCTCATATTCCTTAAAAACAGTAATGGGACTGAGGTCAGCTTGAGGTTTAAATGTTGGCTAGGATAACATTCATTATCCTTGGTCAGTTCTCAGTGTTCTCTCTTGTTCTTTGCTTATTCAAAGGTTCACCTCACAGACATGAAATTGCCTCACCTGCCTGGCTTAGAAGACCTTGGTATTCAGGCAACACCCCTGGAACTCAAGGCCATTGAGGTGCTGCGTCGTCATCGTACTTACCGCTGGCTGTCTTCTGAAATTGAGGATGTGAAGCCAGCCAAGACGATCAATGTTTAGCGATCCTTGATTTTTGGTGTCATTCGCGTTCAACTGGTTAGCAACCACTTACTATCTTCAGAGAATGCTATACATAGTGAATAAGACCTATTAAAATGTCTCAGATTAATTTTGTAGCACACTTTCTTTCTTGGTTTATTGAATAAGAAATTTAGTCACTTAGAACTGGAGCACAGCTTCCTTTAATTATGAAGTGACTTCAAAAAGTCTGGAAAAATGCAGTTAAGAGATAATGGAATTTTTCCTTGAATTTTTGAAACCCCCTTGTACATACATATATATACAAGGGTAAGTCAGAAAATATTGTTACATAACATATTCCACAAAAATAGTGTTCTATATTGTACTTTGGTGAATAGCACTGGGGATCTTAAAACATCATGAGTGGCTCTCCAGGGTACAAATAATGGTGTCTCTATGTGCAGAACAAGGAAGAATGATTAGAATTGAATCAGTTGTCCAGTGGACTAATGGAACATGTGATTCAGTTTGTCCATTGGACTTATGGGACTTGTGAACATCAGTCTCCACAACTCTGAGACCAGAAGACTAGATGGTGCCCAGCTACCACTACCAACTGCCTTGAATCACGTCAGAAGTTCCCAGATAGAGTCGGAGAAAATATAGAACAAACTCAAAATTGTCAAAATTGACCAGGCTTACTGGTCAGAAAGAGACTGGAGTAGAGACTGTGGCCCTCAACCACCCTTCAGGTCTGGAAAGGAACTCACCCTTGTGTCAAGCAGTAGATAGGTATAATAGAGAGGAAAACAACACTTAATAAGGCATGCTCACCATGGAATGCTCAATCAGTCAAAAATCAAAAGGGCAACATTTTCCTAAGGACAAAGGTGAGAAGGGATGGGAAGGTGGGTGGAATGGAAATAGGAACCACAGGAGAAAGTGGGATAACTGTTGTTTCAGGGAGGGGATTGTAATCATTGAGATGAAACAATGTGTATGATTTGTTGAATGTAAAGCTGATGATCTTGTTTGTAAACGTTCACTCAATTCACAATAAAACGTTAAGAAAAAAGCATTGCTACAAAACCATAGACACCTGTGTTAAACAAAAATATCAAAATATGAAGCAATTGTCTCTACATATCTTCATCTGTACAGTTCTGAAAGTGGTATTTTCGTCTCTAACCCCTCTCCAAAGAATCCTGAGCTCTTTGATTTACACTACAACGAAATGACAGTTTGGGTGTCCTTGAAGGATTCAAATCATTTTCCTTTTCAATGTTCTCTTGAGTTTTGGGGGCAAAAGTCTAAAGGGACAAAATCAGGAATATAGAGTGGATGGGGTAAGATTTCCCAGCAAAATTCTCATAAGACAATCTTTGAAGAATGAGCGTGTTCATTGTGTTGAAAAAACTCATTGGAGTAACTTTCCTAACCTTTTTCCCAGCAATGCAGCTAACGATTTTCTTCAAACGTCTTTTTCATAATCCTTCATGATCATCCTGTGTCCTTCAAGAAAATGTATGAAGACTACCCAAAACAGACGCCATAACCTTTTGAACTGTCCTTTTTGCTTTGCACTGAACTGAGTAAGCTGATGCCCTCAAAAGCCACTGTTTCGATTGGTTCTTTATTTTTTAAGGCACCCTAAGAAGACTAAGACAAGTGTATTACTGAGAGAACTTTTCTGCAGCCATCCACCAATCAGTTGTTAAGTGCTGTCTAGTCGGTTCCGACTCAGCGATCGTCTATGGTTTCCAAGGAGCAGTTGGTGGGTTTGATGTCAGAAAAGCCTCTGAAACATGTTTTTGAACATAGAATAGCTAAAGTGAACGGAAGAAATGAAGAAAATGAAGTAAAAGAGCTGAACAGAAGATTTCAAAGGGTGGCTTGAAAAGACAAAAGTATAATGAAATGTGCAAAGACCTGTAGTTAGACAAAACAAAAGAATACACTCAGTATTTTTCAAGCTGAACAATCTGAAGAAAGAATTGAAGCCTCGAGTTGCAAAATTGGAAGATCTATGGAGTCCTGCTGTGGAGCTGTGGGTTAATGTGCCAGACTGCAAAGCCATTTGAACTGCGAGATTGGTGGTTCAAGCTCACCAGCTGCTCCTTGGAAACCCTATGCAGGAGGGTCACTATAGGTTGGAACTGACTCAACAGCACTTAACAACAACTATGGGCAAAATGGAGTCCTGGTGTGGCTCTGTGTGTTAATGTGCTGGATTGCAAGGTTGGTTTGAACTTCAAAGTCGGCAGTTCAAGCTCATCAACTGCTCCTCGAAAATCCTATGCAGGGTCACCTTGAGTTTGAACTGACTCACCGGTACTTAACAACAATGGGCAAAATATCGGGTGGTGCAGAAAGCATCAAAGAAGATGGTAAGAATACACAATTACTGTACTAAAAAGACTTGGTCAGTGTTCAGCCTTTTAGGAGGTAGCATATAATCAAGAATGAATAGTGTTCTTTAAATAGGCATCCGATGATTACTGAACTATAGAGATGTGAATATTTTAATTTATTGTAAAATGCAAATAAAGTCTGAATTTAAAATAATAAAATTTACACCTTAAAAAAGTCAATGGTATTGAAGGAAGAGGTCCAAACAACTCTGGAGAAAAGCAGGTTACCTGGAATTAAGATGTTTCAACAATTGGCTACAGTGCTTCAAGTCCTCATTCATTTATGCTGAGTAATTTGGAAGACAGCACCTGGCCAGCTGACTGGAAGACATCCATATTTGTGCCCATTGCAAAGAAAGATGATCCAACAAAATGATACTATCAAACAGTATCATTAATATCACAGGCAAGTAAAATTTTGCTGAAGATAATTTAAAAAATGGTTTCAGCAGTTTACCAACAGGAAACTGACAGAACTTCAAACTGAATTCAAAAGAGAATGGAATGGAAGAAAGCGTAGCAGAAAGATATTTGCCTGTGTGTTTAATTGATTATGCAAAGGCTTTGTGGATCATAACAAATTGTGAATAACATTGCCAAGAATGGGAATTCCAGAACACTTAAGTACATTCATGCCGAATCTGTACATAGAAGAAGTTGTTCAAGAGAACAAATAAATCTGAAAAGCTGGACTGCATGAAGAAGAATGTGGTATGAGGATTGGAGAGAGACTTAATAACAACCTGTGACTTGCTGATGGCCAGCTTTGCTTTCTGAAAACAAAGAACTTGAAACACTGATGAAAAACAAAGTCTTTAGTATGGAGTGCAGCCAGAGTGCTCCGTGGAGGCCAAGATGGCCAAACTTCGTCTCTCATACTTTGGACATATTGTCAGGATGGACCAGTCGCTGGAGAAGGATATGTTAGATAAGGTGGAAGGTCAGAGTAAAAGAGGAAAACTCCCAATGAGATGTATTGACCCAGTGACTGGATTCACAAATGGCAACAATTGTGAGGATGGTGCCAGACCAGGCAGTCTTTTGTCCTGTGTGCAGGGTCGCTATGAGTTGGAGCCAACTCCACACCTGCTGATTCAGAACCTGCATTTTAAACAATGTCCCTGAGAGGCATTTATGCACATTGAAGTTTGAGAAGCACTGACTTAGAGCTCACTGGCATTAGAGTTCAGGGGCGTGCTTGTTACTAATTTGGTTCCTGAACACCACAGACTTAATCAGAATCTCTGAAGGTGGGGCTCTGGAATTGTATTTGTATCAAGCATATGCCATTTTATTTGCATGTACATTAATATCTGCATATCAGTGGACTGGGGGAAGGAAACTGACTCCAGATTCACTTCACTCCCCTCCCTTCAGATAGGATATCTCCCTTCAGATATGATATCTCCTGTTACTGACCTATAGGCACACAGATGGGAGGATTTGATTTAAAAAGAAATAGTAATCATATAATGAATAGTGTCCTCTTTTACAGTATTTATATGTGTGAGTAACGCACAGCATCACGAGGACTTCTTAAAGACAAGATTGCTGTAATACTGTTTTTTGCTTTTAAGAATTGTTACAGCCCATGATGCTACATACATGGTTTCTCGAAAACTATAATTCAACCAGGGTAATTTTTCCTTCCTGTTACAGCTAATGCCCTTGTCTTAAAAGAAATATTTTGTAATATTCCTTTTACTGTTTTGATAAGTTATAACTATGTATAAGGAGTTGTAGTACTGTAGTGGGTTTTGAATTGGGCTGCAAACTGCAAGGTCAGCAGTTTGAATCTACTAGCCGTTCTGTAGGAGAAGGATGAAACTGCTCCCATAAAGATTTGTTGCTGTTCTTAAGTGCTGTCAAGTGATTCTGACTCATAGTGATCCTGTATAGGGTTTCCAAGGAGTGACTGATGGGTTTGAATCAACCACCTTTCAGTTCAGTCTAGTGCTTATTCTACAGCACCACAATCAGAAGGATAAAGCGCTGGATTGTTAGGTCCGATGAAACTACAAGGTCCGTGGTGCCAACTCATCAGTCACTCCTCGGGAACCCTATACGGGGTCGCTACAGGTCAGAACTGACTCAGCAGAACTTAGCAACAACAACAATCTTGACTTTGGAGTTCTGTGTGCTGTAGGATAAGCACTGAGCTGCTAACCACAAGGGCAGTGATTCAAACTTACCAGGTACTCCTCAGAAACTATACAGGGTCACTATGAATCAACTCAAGGGCACTTACTAACAACAATACCAGCCTTGTCTTTAAGGAGCCCAGTTGGTGCTGTGGGTTACTGTTACACTGCTAACTGAAATTTTAGTGGATCAAACCCACCAGTCACTCCTTGGTAGAAAGATGAAGCTATCTATCTGTTCCCGTAAATATTTACAGCCATAGGTCATGTGGCAGAATGAACTCGATGGCAGTGGGTTTGATTTTTGGTTTAATTTTGTTTTTAGGGGTGGTCGTGGGCAAGGTAGCCATAGTTTCATTTAAGAGGCTGAAATGCTATTTGAACAAGTCTGAGGTTTTACCCTCCTCTTACTTGCCGATTTGTCCAACACAAGCATTTTTCATTCTACCTTTTCTCTAAGTTAGGTCTAGGGTACACCATGGTGCTTTTACTACTTCTGATTCTCTTTCCCCCATAGTACACTTCTCAATAGAGTGAATATTTGGGTTCAGAATAGCTACACAGCATCTTTATATCTTGGGTGCTAACTACCAAATGTTGTTTGTTGTTAAGTGCTGTTGTGTTGGTTTTGATTCATAGTGATTCTGTAATAGGGTTTTCAATGGATGTTGGGCTTGAACTTCCGACCTTGCTGTTAGTAGTTCAGTACTTATCCTACAGTGCCACAAAATATAGACTCACTATTCATAGTCTGCTGCAAGTTAACACAAACAGACTTTCAGTGGGTGGTTTTACATTCACCTCCTCTGTTGTTTGGCTGTCCTTCCTTGAGTATCCTATCATTGTATTCTTTAGGTCAATGCAAACATTCTACCTTACATTTTCCTTGGCTCCTGAGAGAAATCATGTTTTGCTTACTTTGGGTTATCCAGCATTACACGGCCAATTCAAAATGCCACCATAGTCAATTGACCATGACAGCAATATCCTTGAGACATTCACCAAGTACCCCCCTTTCTTAAGCCAGGTAATACATTTCCTAAGATTTCTAAAGGAAACCAAACTGCTTTCTTCTCTTCAATCCCTTGTCTCCTATCTAGAATCCTCATGCTTTCTGACTTTCTAAAATAGTCCCCAGGAAGCTCTACTTGAATCCTATGTTTCTGTCCTGGTGACCTGTTCATATGGACAGTTCACATCTGTTTCTCTAGATGATATTGTTTTCTTAGCTCAAAATATTATCAGACGTTTCATTCAATAATTTAATCAATCCTACCAACAATGCAAATATTAAGGGAATTTTCGATTAATCTCTTTCTGTCCAAAGGAGACTGAAGAAAATCAAAAGAAAATCAGAGACCCATAAAAACAATTAGTGTTCATGGATCATATGAACACTAGCCTCCACGGTCCTCAGACCAGAAGAACTAGATGGTGCCCAGCTACTACTGCCAGCTGTTCTGAAAGGATCACAGTAGAGCATCTTGGAGAGTGTGAAAGAAATGTAGAACAAAATATGATGAAAAGAAAACCAGGCTTACTGGTCAGATAGAGGAGATTGGTGGACCCACTGAGACTAGAGCCCTAAGTAACCCTTGAAACTTGGAACTGAACTCACCACTGTGGCTAAACTTTCAGCCAAACAATAGACAGGCCTGTAAGGTGAACAGTAAACCAAGGATGTACTCACTCCTTAGAACAATCAACCATACAAGAGCAAAAGCGTAGCGTTTTCCAGAGACAAAGTTCAGAAGGCAGTAAGGGATAGGAAAGAAGGACAAATCGAAATAGGAAATGGAAAGAGTGCTGCTACATTGTGGGGGTTGCAATCAATGTCATGGAGCAAAATATATTTGAATTGTTTAATGGAAAACTGATTTGCTCTGGAAACGTTCAATCAAACCACAATAAAAAGTAAAAGAAATTATTAGAGGTATATTGTTCCTGGAGTCATGAAAATGGTACAAGAATAGATAACATTTTGTTCTTTTATTCAATAGGTTGCCCACTGCCTGCAACTAACAACAATCAATAGCCCCTGGAGTCAGCTTAGATTCAAGCCCAGTCAATTTAAGAGTCAATTAACCTTTCTGGGTTTCATCCCAGTCCCCTCCTTCAAGTGTAAATAGGTGTGGTAAAGATGCCTTGAGATTAGATGTGTACACAAAATGCTCTGAGAACATAAGGAAAATGCTGTCTCTGAATTAGTGGAAGTTCCATAGACAAATTGGTTTTTTAAACTGAGTGTAAATAACCAACCTCAACATGGACGTGTCATGAGAGTGTGTTCCAGAGAGGAGGAAACAGTCACTCAGAGTGAAGAGAACAGCACTGGAAAATGCACTAGGCCATGTGGCCCTGCAAGGTAAACAGTAGTCCGCAAGGTTGGCTTGAACCACAAAGTTGGTGATTTAATCTCACCAGCAGCTCCTTGGAAACCCATTACAGTGTTGCCATGAGTTGGAACTGACTCCACGGCACTTAACAACAACAATGTGAAAGAACAGGCGGTCATCAGTGGGAACTGGAGTGTTAAATGTAAACTTAACCTGGGAGAAGTTGCAGAGTGTAAACGCTACACAGGTTTGGGTTCAAATAGGAGATCTTGGACAAGTCACCAAACCTCTCTTTTTCAGCCTCAATTTCCTTATCTATAACATGGAACTGACAGTACAAATACATTCTGGGCTGTGGTGAGGAATTAAATGAACTAATGCCTGTGACCCTTAAAAGAATGGATATACCAGAACACTTAATTGTGCTCATGAGGAACCTGTATATAGACTAAGGGGTAGTTGTTTGAGCAGAAGTGGATACTGATTGGCTTAGAATCAAGAAAGGTGTGTGTCACGGTTGTATCTTTGCACCATGCTTATCCAATCTGTATGCTGAGCAAATAATTGTTCTTGTAGTAATCAATCATACTGCCTTTATTGTTTTTGATTTTTCCTGCTGGTCTTTTTTTCATGAAGTATATTCTTCTAACCGCTCCAGGCTGGTCTACTTGTCCTTTCCCGTTGAAATTTCCCACCTCAGACAATTCTGGATGGGATTCTGGGTTCCACCTATGGTCTTATGCAATACACAAGCTCCACAGGAGGTCTCTTTCACTAGGCAATTTCTAGCCCCTTTTAAGGTATTCCAATCAGTTACAGGCTGAAGACGGGCTTATAAGCTTTCTATTGTGATATTTCTGGCTATTCCTCACACACACATACACACACACACACCCAAGTGTCTATTTCACAATGGTAGAAAAGGAAAACCAAAATTCAAAAGACAACCAAGCATCTTAATATTATTCCCCTCTTTTACCCTTTCAAATCATGCCTCAATCCCTATATCCTGAAGCCCTGTTATTCCGAGGTTGTGTATACATCATCATTTACCTCTGTCCCACTGAGCCCATTCAAACCTGCCTAACTGTTCTCCCATCTGCCTTGTTCTTCTATTCCCCTCCCACTTGTGTATTGCCCCCCACCCCCAGCACCTGTGTCTATTCCCTACCCTGTGCTCTATGTTCCCCTCCCTTCCGTCCCTCCTTTCATCCCATACATCCCGGTGATTAGCAATTATATATATATAGTTTTTTTATTTTTCCCCTTTTGGGTAGGTTCTTTTTCTTAGTGTTTTATAATAATGGTCTTATGCAATGTTTCTCCTTTTGTGACTGACTAATTTCACTCTGTATAATGTCCTCAAGGTTCATCCATGTTATGCAGTGACTTGCAGCTTCCTTCTTCTTCAAGGTAGCATAGTATTCCATTGTGTGTATGTACCACAGTTTGTTTACCCATTCTTCAATTGATGGGCATATAGGCTGTCTCCATCTTTTTGCTATTGTAAATAGTGTTGCTATGAACATTGGTGTGCATGTATCTTCTCTTGTTGTGGCTCGTTTTTCTTGTGGGTAAATACCAAGTAGAGGAATTGCTGGATCATACGGTATTTCTATTTCCAACCTTCTGAGGAAGTGCCATATTGCTTTCCAGAGTGGTTGGACCATTTTGCATTCCCACCAACAATGCAGGAGTGTCCCAGTCTCTCCATATCCTCACCAGCATTATTATTCTCTACTTTTTTGATCTTTGCTGTTATTGCTGGTGTGAGATGATATGTCATTGTTGTTTTGATTTGCATCTCTCTGATGGCTAGTGATCATGAACATTTCTTTATATGATTGTTGGCTGCCTGGATCTCCTCCTTGGTGAAGTGTCTGTTCATGTCCTGTGCCCATTTTTATTTGTCTTTTTCTTGTAGAGGTGTTATAATTTCCTATATGTTTAGAGATGAGTCTCTTATCTGTTGTGCCATTGCAAAAGATTTTTTTCCCATTCTGTGGGTTCCCTTTTTACTCTTTTGGTGAAGTCTTTTGATGCACATAAGTTTTTTGTTTTTCTATTAAACTAAGATTTTCATTTTTATTTTTCCAAAGAAATCATTGTTTTTTTTTTTTTTTTGTAAAACATTTTACTTTTACTGCTTAGGGAAAAAAAAAGCTAAGGTCATGATTAAGAATTGATGCCTATTAAGAGTGTTTATGCAGCTGGCCCCAAAGAAGGAACATTGGTCAGCGGAAGGATAGGAGACAGTTCTGAGGATGTGACATGAAATTAGATGATGTAAATAACGCATAGCTAAATTAGGTACATATCAATCTTGCTTCACACTGATGACTCTCAAAATTAACATTTCACTGACCAGGGCTCTCTATTGTGTTTCTGCTGTAACAATTTGTAAATCTGAAACTGAGGTAGAAACTGAGTTTGTTGGGATAAGGAGACTACCTGAAAATGGATCAGAAATTAACCCTGACAAAATGAAACAACTCTCAAAATATAACAACCTCGGGATACACCAATGAAACTTACTGATAATAGTTAGGTTTGAAGTTTAACAAATCCTTTGTAATTTTGGCATCATCCCTCCCTATCCTCTAAGTTCCTCTTGCATGCCCTCACAAATCCTTTGTTTCTTTCATTTTACCTTTTAAAACCCATATTGTACCACCTGCAATTTGGAGCATTGTTCATCTTACGTGGATGTCTGTAATTTCTCCTTGTTTCAAAATTATTCTCTTCCTTCAATATTTTTTCTCTTTTATTTTCTAGCAGAGTGGCCTTCTGGTGTTTTCACTAAAATATATGATATACTTAAAACAACAACAACAACAACAAAGAAATTACAACCAATTGCTGTTGAGTGTACTCCAACTCATGGTATGACGTGTGCAAATGTGGGTCAGAATAGAACTGTGTTTTGTAGGTTCTAAGAGCCTGATTGTTCAGAAGTTGATCTCCAGGTATTTCTTCGGAGGTGCCTCTGAGTGGACCTCATCCATCAAGCAAGCAGCCAAGCACAGTAACCATTTGCATCATCCAGGGACTCTTGTAATATACACACATGCATATTCATGTATGACAAGGAAGAAAAAAGCTTTGGTTTCCTCAAGTGGCTAAAATGACCATATTTTTAGTTACTTTTGGATGCTAAGACTTTGGATGACTTTTTCCATTCATCTTTATTTAATTTTGTACTTTTCTACTTTAATCATATCAAAAATCTACTACAATTAAGTCTATTCCAGTTCATACCAACCCCATACAAGCTTTCTGAGACTGTGCATTTTTATGAAGCAGAAAGTCTGATCTTTCTCCTGACGAATAGCTGGTAAGTCTGAACTGCCAACACTGCAGCTAGCAGTCCAGTGCTTACCCTACAGCACCATTAGGGCTCCTTATCTACATTTTTTTTTTTTTTTAAGGTTTTTATTGTGGATTGAGTGAAAGTTTACAGGGCACATCATCAGTTTCACATTCAACCATTCATATGACTTGTTTCATTACATTG
>NW_006408568.1:3816931-3826028 GCF_000296735.1 Chrysochloris asiatica | reverse complement strand
TCTCCCGCGGAGCGGCTGGTAGTTTCGAACCGCTGACCTTAAGGTTCGCAGCCCGATTCATAACCACTACGCTACCAGAGCTCCTTATTTGTTTAAGGGACGTTTATTCCTAAATATTTCATCCTTTGGGTGGCTATTGTACATGATATTGCTTGCCTAATGTCCTTTTCAGCACTGTCATTACTATAGAGGAACCCAGCTGATTTTTGTATGTTGATCTTATACCCTGTCACTTTGCTGAATCTTCCAATGATGTCTAGTAGTTTTTTTTTTTTTTTACTGAGTCTTTAGGGTTTTCTATGTATAGAAAACTCTGCTAATAGAGTTTTGCTTCTTCTTTGCCAATTTGGATGCCTTTAATTTCTCTATCATGCCAGATAGCTCTGGTTAAGACATCCAAAACAATATTGAATAGGAGTGGTGACAAAGGGCATCCTTGTCTGGTTCCTGTTCGCAGAGGGAAGACTCAGTTTCTCTCCATTGAGAGTTGTGTACACTGTTGGTTTTGTATATATGTTCTTGATTATGTTGAGGAATTTCCCTTCAATTCCTACTTTGTTGAGTGTTTTTAACAGGAATGCCTGTTGGATTTTGTCAAATGCCTTTTCTGCATCGATCGATATGATTATGTGGTTCTTTTCCTTTTTCTCATTTATATGGTGGATAATGTTGATTGTTTTTCTAATGTTGAACCATCCTTGCATTGCTTTTATGAAACCCACTTGGTCATGACGTATTATTTTTTTAATGTGCTGCTGGATTCTGTTGGTTAGGATTGTGTTGAGAATTTTTGTGTCTGTGTTCATGAGGGATATTGGTCTATAGTTTTCTTTCTTAGTGATGTCCTTCCCTAGTTTTGATATGAGGGTTATGCTTGCTTCATAAAAAGTATTAGGAAGTTTTCCATCCTCTTCTATATTCTGGAATAATTTTAGTAGAATTGTTGACAGCTCTTCCCTGAATATTTGGTATAACTCACCAGTGAAGCCATCTGGGCCTGGACTTCTTTTGGTTGGGAGCTTTTTGATGACCTGATCAATTTCTTCTTTAAATTTTCTACTTCATTCTGAGTAAGTTTAGGTAGGCCATGTTTATCTAAAAATGTATCAATTTCTTCTAAGTTTTCGAATTTGTTGGAGTACAACTCTTCATTGTATTCTGTTGTTATCCTTTTGATTTCCTTTGGCTCCTTTGTAACATCGCCCATGTGGTTTCCAATGCGAGTTATTTGTGTCCTCGCCCTCTTTTCTTTTGTTAGTTTTGCCAATGGTTTTTCAATTGTATGAATCCTTTCAAAGAACCAGCTTCTTTTCCTGTTGATTCTTTCTATAGTTTTTCTGTTCTCCATCCCATTTATTTCTGCTCTTTTCTTTTGGTAACTGTATGTTACCTCTGCTGGTCTGTTTCTAATGGTTGGAGATGCTGTGTTAATGTGTTAATTTTGGGTCTTTCCTCCTTTTGGATGTGCGCATTTATCACAATAAATTGTGCTCTCAGCACTGCTTTTGCCATGTCCCAAAGATTTTGGTATGGTGTGTTTTTATTCTTGTTTGTTTCTAGGAACTTTGTGAATTCAAATTTTATTTCTTCTTTTACCCAGTTGCTTTTCAGCAGGGTGTTATTCAGGTTCCATGTATTCAACATTATTTCCTTGGTCTTCTTATTGTTGATTTCTAGTTTTATAGCATTGTGGTCTGAAAAGATGCTTTGTATTTTGATGTTTGTAAATTCCTGGAGGCTTGCTTTGTGACCTAACACACGGTCAATTCTGGAAAATGTTTTATGTGCCCTTAAGAAGAATGTATATTGTGCTGTTGTTGGGTTGAATGCTCTTTACACATCTATGAGGTCAAGTTGGTTGATTGTGTTGTTTAGTTCCTCTGTAACTTTGTGATTTTCTCTCTGGTTGTTCTGTCCCTTTTTTGAAAGTGGTGTATTAAAGTCTTCCAGTATAATTGCAGATTTATCTATTTCTTTCTTTAATTCTAGTAAGGTTTGCTTCATATATCTTGGTGCTTTTTCACTGGGACCGTAGATATTTTTTATGGTTATGTCGTCTTACTCAGTTGACACTTTGATAATGAAATAATGTCCTACTTTGTCTCTTATGCTGGTTTTTGCCTTAAGGTTTACTTTATTGGAGATTAATATTACCACACCTACTTGTTTATTGGTGCAGTTAGGTTGGTATATTTTTTTCCATCCCTTAACTTTTAGTGTGTTTTTGTCTTTGTGTGTAAGGTGTGTCTCTTGCATATTGAAGGGTCTTATTTTCTTATCCATTCTGCCACTCTGTGTCTCTTCACTGGTGCATTCAGTCCATTGACATTCAATATAATTATTGATAGGTATGAATTAATTTCTACCATTATGTTATTTTTGGTAGTGCTGTTTGTTCCTTTGTTCTGCATGCCTTCTTGTGCTGAGTTTATGTTTTTTGTACTATTTCTTGTCAGTTTCTTCTTAGTTTTCATGTTTGCTTGTTCTGCTTAGAAGTTAATATTCATGGTAAGTTGTGAAGTATTAACTTTCTTTGGGGTTACCTTATAGCCTATTAACTTTTCTCTCCATTTGAGACAATCTATTGTATCCTATAATCTACTTGACATCCTCACCACCTAGATCTCTGTTGCTACATTTATCCCTTCTCTGACATGGATATAATTTTGATCTTTGGTTGACCTCCCAGCTCCTTTGAATTAGTTGTTGTAGTTTTGTTCTGTTCTGGACTCTGCTATCTATCGACTTAGTCCAGGTTGTGATGCCACACCTGTCAATCTCTGGTTGTTGTCTGTTCTTGTTGGTTTTCAGTCCAAAGGACTCCCTTTAGGATGTTTTGAAGTGCTCGATTGGTTTTGATAAAATATCTTAGGTTCTGTTTCTCCTGGAATGTTTTGATTGCACCATCGTATTTGACTGATAGTTTTGCTGGATAGACAATTCTTGGTTTGCGTTTTTTTTCTTTTTTCTTTTAGGGTTTTGAATATGTCTCTACATTGCCTTCTTGCCTGCATGGTTTGTGCTGAATAGTTAGAGCTTAATCTAATTTGCTTGCCTTTGTACATGCCGCTTCTCTTCTCTCTGGCTGCTTTTAGGATCCTCTCCTTTTCTTTGATTTTGGAGAGCTTGATTATTATATATGTCTTGGTTACTTTCTTTTGGGGTCTATCCTTCCTGGGGTATATTCGGCTTCTTGAATGTTTATCTTCTCATCTTTCAAGATGTTAGGGAAAATTTCTTCCAGAAGCTCTTCACCTATCTCCTCTGTGGACTTCTCTGATTCTTCCTGTTCTGGAATGCCAGTAATTCTTAAGTTGTTTCTCTTCATGGTATCCAGAATGAATCTTAGACTCTCTTCAGATTTTTTTTAAAACCTTTTTTCAGCTTGCGCTTCTGTCTTAGCTGTATTGAGAGATTTGTCTTCTAGCTTGCTAGTTCTGGCTTTCATCTCTTCTTTTCTGCTTCTTTCCCCTTTCAGTGTATTGTCAATTTCTGATATTTTATTATTAATCATCTGGACCTCTTTTTGCAGGCTTTGAGTTGTTTCCAATACTGTATCAATCTTTTTTGATTGCTCTTGTAGTACTTTCCTGACTTCTTCCTTGTTTTCCTCCACCCCTTTTTGGAGCATTTGAATTTGTTTCTATATCATTCTTCTGAATTCTTTCTCAGGCAATCCAAAATCTGCTCTTCCTCTTCTGGGGAGCCTTTGTCTGTCCCTAGCGCATTTGTCTCAGTTACTCTTTTCTGTTTTTGGACATGTTTTGAGATCATTTGTTGTTTTTGAGATCTTTTGTTTGTCATTTCCAGTAGTTATGTGGGTTTTTTAATGCTTAAATGGATGTTTGTTGTTGTGTTATTAAGTTTACTGGGTGTCTCCTGGTGTATGTGATCAGGAGATAGGCTTCCCTTTTTGTATGTAATGTTTAGCAGCTGTTGTTATTAGCTCTTGTCTCAATAGTGAAATATTATGGGGTATGCTTGTAGCTTGGCTATATGGCCATGATTGCTGTCTCTTCTTGGGTAACGTAGGGTGAAAAAGCTCCCACCTCCAGGAAAAATGTGTGATCAAAAGTTCCAAAAGTGGGAGCAATATAAATGCAGAGACAAGAACCTCCACTTTGAAACAAAAATAAAACTGTGTGTGCACCGTAGAAGCCTCCAGTAGTGGGTGGGGGTGTCCACTCTGTCAGGCCCCTCTTCTAGTCACCACCGTACAAGTACACAGATAGATACTGAGAAGTTAATGGAAGAAAGATTGTTAACTATTTTTGTCTCTGAAGGTCAGTTAAGTATCTGCGTGTGCACTGCATAATTCTTGAAATAGTTGCGTCTTTTTATGTTGGGGCTCTACAGATTGTTCATATGGTTTTTCTGTCAGGCCCAAACTGTTTTTTTTTTTTTTTCTTTCTGGATAGGTAGGGGTTAATGGTTCCACACAAGTTAACTTTAGGGCTGGGACCCACAGGCAGAAGTCAAAAGTAGCACCCAAAGGATTTGCTGTTGGACCTATGGGGCTTGCTCTCTGTGCCATGCGAAAGTTGTGGTCGTTTCAATGATGAACTTTTTTGGGGGTGTGCACTCACCCGCCTGAAGGTGTCCAGACTGGGCAAAGAAGGCATGACAGGGAAGAAGTGGGGAAAAGAAAAATGTGTAGAATCCCTCCACATCTCCTTTTACAAAAGTCACTTCACTGCTTTTAGCTCCAGTTCCCTGTGCTGGTCTGGCTGTAGTCTGACCCTCAGACTTCTGCCCCGGCAGGATGGCCTCAGAGGAAATCTCGTGCTTGATCGATTTCTAAAATGCAGTGTTTTCCTTTATACTGTGATTTTTCCACTGGCGGTTGTGGGAAACTGACACCCTAACCCTTATACTAGATCCAGAGCTCTGGCGCGGTTTCATGAGAACTGTGTCTCTGGGTTTTCAGCCCTTCCCCCACAGAGCCTGTCTACCAAATTCTGCTCTGACGCCACCAACTGGAAGTCTCACTATTCCCTTTTATGTTATTTATAAAAGGTATTTGCCATGAAAAAAAGTCATTTTTCTTGCAAAAGTCTACCATGTAATCTCCAGCATCATTTCTATCACCAAGACCATATTTTCCAACCACTGAACCTTCCTCTTTGTTTTCAACCTTTGCATTCCAATCACCAGTAATTATCAGTACATCTTGATTGCATGTTTAATCAGTTTCAGACTAAAGAAGCTGGTAGAATTCTTCAGTTTCATCATTACTGGCTTTAGTAGTTGGTGCATGAATTTGAGTAATAGTGGTATTATCTTTCTTCTTGTTGTTGTTAAGTGCCATTGAGTTGGTTCCAACCCATAGTAGCCTTATATAGGGTCTCCAAGTTGTTGTTAGGTGCCATCGAGTTGGCACTGACTTATGCACAGCAGAACGAAACAATGTCCTATCCTGGGCCAACCTCACTACTGTTGCCACACTTGAGTTCATCGATGTTGCCACCTGGCCAGTCCATCTCGTTAGGGGTCTTCCTCTTTTTCTCTGACCCTCCATCTTACCAAACATGATTGTACCTCATGACTGATCTGGGTATGCTCTTTTTGACGATGAATGCAACACCATTCGTCTCCAAGTAGACATCCTATTCCAAACAGCATTGTACTTCAGTATATATCTTGAAATGTTGATTTTGACTATGAATACGACACCATTCTTCAATTTATCATTAATGGCATAGAAAACTGCATGACAGTCTTTAAAATGGCCAATAACAGTTCATTTCAGCTCACTAGTGCCTAGGATATCTATATGTGTTCCATTTCATTTTTGACAAATTCCCCTTTCTGATTATTAATGAATATCTGCAGCTGTTTCTCCTCATTTTGTGTTATGCCCCATCAGCAAATGAAGGTTGTGAAAGCTTTGGACCACTCACATAATTTTGGTCAGCTATATTTGAGGAAGGAATTCTTCCTCAGTCATATTTTGAATGCCTTCCAACCTAAGGGACTCATCTTCTGGCACTATATCCTACAATGTACTTTGCTTTTCGTAAGGTTTTTCATAGCTCTGGTAGCGTAGTGGTTATGAATCGGGCTGCGAACCTTAAGGTCAGCGGTTCGAAACTACCAGCTGCTCCGCAGGAGAAAGATGAGGCTTTCTACTCCCGTAAAGATTTACACCCTCGGAAACCCTGTACAGGGTTGCTATGGGTCGGAACCGACTCGACGGCACTTAACAACAACAACAACAACAAACATTCAGAAGTGGTCTGTCTCTCCTTCTTCCTAGTGTGTCTTAATCTGGAAGCTCTGCTGAAACTTGTCAATCATAGGTGACCTTGCTAGTGTATGAAATACTAGTGGCATAGCTTCCAGCACTGCAGCAAAATGCAAACCACCATTGTACGGCAGACTGGCATATGAGGGGTGGAGAAACAGGAACTTACAGAAGTTAAATGCCCCATTAAAAAATAGCAGAGTTGTTTTCCTGACCCTGATCTTTTTGCCTACAAAAGTAATGCCTTGTTCCAGAAAGGATGGAAGGATACTTAGGTGAGGACATTATCAGATTCACATTCTAGGTCAAGAATTGGTGGTAGAATGTATGGTGGAATGGAAGGCATTTTCCTGTGAAGGAAAGACTTGAGAGAGAATGAGAGCAAGGTTGGGCCAAAGGTTTAACGGGGATGCAAAGACTTGAGTACCTTGATGTGCAGAGAGGGAGATGCCAACAAAGAAGGAGAAGGCATCATTCATGGTGCCTGGTCCTGGAGGACGTAGAGGAACAGAATCTAAAGCACAGATGGGGATTAGCTGAGATAGTTTACGCTGATAGTAATAGATTATGAAAGTATATGTCAAACAAAACTTACTCCTGATGCATTAAAAGTGCAACTTTATTTTTTGTCTCTCTATGCTCCATGTCCTGGTGTGGCACTGTAGAATAAGCTTTGGACTGTTAACCTCAAGATTGGTGGTTCAAACCCACCAGTGGCTCCTCAGAAGCACTATACAAGTTTGCCATGAGTGGGAATCAACTCAATGGCGCTTAACAACAACATGTTAATTTATATTTTCCCCCCATCACCTAGATCACTGCCAGACACCTACTTGTTGCTAGGTGCTGGTGAGTAGGCTACAACTCATGTTGTTGTTGTGTGCCCTTGAGTTGATTCCCATGCACAGCACTGCATGTGACAATGTAGAATTGCCTCCTAGGCTTTTCTAATTGCATCATAGGGTTTTCTAATCTTTATGGAGCAGATGATCAAACCTTTTCTCTTTTACAGCAGCTGGTGGGTTTGAACTGGTGACCTTCCAGTTAGCAACCAAGTGTTTAAGCACTGTGGACCGTATATGTAACAACGTGAAACATTGTCTTGTCACAGTCCACCCTCATAACTATTCGATGTTTGAGCACCTACTGTGCTCGGTAAATATTTGATGACTGAATGAATAAATGTTTGCGGGGGTTGCATTCTCTCCTTACTCTTAGATGAAAACTCCATCCAACTCCAAATTGTTCTGGTGTTGTTCAGATAACAACAGGTTTCATATCTGTATAAAATCTCAAGTAATAATTTGATAATTGGAATGATAATTTGATAATTAAATGCTCAGTTTCTTGTAATAATTAAAATGCCAGTTTATTAACCTTAACTGGTGTGGTTGGCTTCTTTTCTCATTTTCATTCATTTTTGTCAACAGAAGTTGTCCTCTGTCCAGTACTGGGCAAAAGGGCACAATCTTTTGGGGATGAGGTCTTTTCTGAAAGATATCTGAGCCTCCTCGGCAAAAGATATTTAAAGCTGAATTTCATGGTGGCATTTTCATGAAAATGATGATGGTTTTGAATTGGTAATTGAAGCTGTTGATGTAGATGTTACAGAGAAAAAGTAGCACATTAATAAAATATCACCCATTAACACTTTTGCACAAATTGAAACAGCTGCACTTCACTGATAGGATCTGAATGGCTGAATAAGAATGAATCATGTATGGAATTGGGTTTTGTGTGGTGGGGGGTGAGTTCTGGAAACAGTAGTAAGAAATTCAAATTAACTAATTGTAAGGGTGTTTAGAGATGTCCTAGTCCAACCTCTACATCTTATAATTGAAAAAAAAAACAAAAAACAAAAGAAAGAGTTGTTTTATATAGTGTCTGGTTGGTAAATACAAATCCATTCTGGATCCAGGCATTCTTTAAATAGGACAATTGGAAGTTGAAATATAGCAGAAAATTTGTACTTCAGTGGAAATATATGTATTACCTGTATTCTAGACTCTAGACATCTTTTCCAGTGATCTGATTCTGATTCTGTGAGAAATATTTTACAATTCTATAAACTGTAGATAATTATCAATGCGTGTCTGATCTATTTCAGATTGAAGAAGTTCATAGAATTCTTCAACTTCATCACTAGCTGTATGCTTGGTGTAACAGTGATATTAGCTCATCTTCCTTGTAGGCATAAGGACAGTTCCTCTTTCATTTCATACTTTGGTTATTTGTGTATTTTCTCTCTCACGCTCTCTCTCTTTATTTTTTTGTCAATATAGTTGTAGGTTTGTCAGTTTTATTGATCTTTTATTGTTTTCCTGGTTTTTATTTTATTTATTTCTGCTCTGACCTTTGTTACTTCCTTTCTTCTGGTAGGTTTAGGCTTAACTTGCTCTTCTCTTTCTGATTCCTGGAGTTATTGAGGCAGGCTATTAAGTTCTGCCTTCATTTCATACCATAAGTTTTGCTGTTGTGCTTAAATTTTCTTTTGACTCTTTAAAATTTGTGATTTCTCTTTATATTTCTTCCTTGACCCACTAGTAGTTTAGTAGTGTATTGTTTAATTTACATACATTTGTGTATTTTACACATTGTTTTCTATTATTGATTTCTAGGTCCCCTCTGTTGTGGCCATAGAAAATTCTTTGTATAATTTCAATCTTTGAAAATTTATCAAGACTTGCATTGTGACCTAAAATGTGGTCCATCCTGGAGAATGATCCATGTATTCTGGAGTAGAATGTATGTTGTGCTATTTTTTTTTTTTTTATTTAAGGTTTTTATTGTGGATTGAGTGAAAGTTTACAGGGCACATCATCAGTTTTACATTCAACAATTCATATAACTTGT
>NW_006408568.1:3795077-3814001 GCF_000296735.1 Chrysochloris asiatica | reverse complement strand
CCAGGCATCTGTGGCCGCTCCGATCCTTCCCCCACGTGGTCTCACCCAAGATGGTGGCTCCTGGAGCAGCTGAGCATCCCGGACCAGAAAGCAATAGATTTCTTGCTTCTGCCACAAATTCCACCAGATGTGCCTGTTGTGCTATTTTTGAGCGAAGAGTTCTATAGATGTTGGATAAAGATCAAATTGTGTTTTCCCAAAATATGTGCCAACGTGATTAGGCCATGATTCTCAGTATTATATAATTATCCTCCATTTTATGATCTGATGTAATTATTCTATATGTATAAATCCCAACCTCTATGATGTTAATGAGGCTGGGTTAAAGGGAGTTATGCTCATGGGGTAGAATAGAATCTTGAGGATAAGGTTGTATCTTAAATCAATTAACTCTTTTGAAATATAAAAGAGATTAAACAAGTTAGCAGAGCTCAAAGGGACCTGACTACTATAAAAAAGATGCACTGAGGAGGTGAATGTCCATTGGACCCAAGGTCCCTGTAATCCTGATTCTAGATCCTCCTAGACCTAGGGGAAGATTGATGCAATGACACTTAGAGGTCTCAAAGGAATGCTGGATTTACAGATATTAAGAGGAGAGAAGGACCTTTATCTAGAGCCAGCAGAAAGAGCAAGTTTTCCTCTACAGCTGGCACTCTAAATTTGTACTTACAGCCTCTAAAACTGTGAGAGGACAGATTTCTGTTCCTTAAAGACGTCCAATTGCAATATTTCTGGTTTAGCAGCACTAGATGACTAAGCTGTTGAGGGTTAATATACTGGATTGCAAATTCAGTTTGAACTGCAAGGTCAGCTGATCAAGCTCACTAGTCACTCCTTAGAAACCCTATACATGGTTACTATGGGTTGGAACTGACTTGATGGCACTAACAACAACAATAACAACAAGATAACTAAGAGGAGTCCTGGTGTGGCACTATAGGACAGACACTGAACTAATACTAACCAAAAGATGAACTGTTCAAACCCACTAGCCACTACTCAAAAAACCCTTTACAAGGTTGTTATGAATTGAGACGGATTCCACGGCGCTTAACAACAACATATAACTAGGACAGTCTGTTAAGTTGAGTTGATTTATACTGTCATTCAGGTCCTGTGTTAACTTGTTGGTCTTCTTTCTAGATGCTCTTTCCAATATTGAGAATGGTATGTTAAACTGCCCAACTGTTATTATAGTACTGTCTATTTCTCCCACCACTCTTCTGTTAGTTTGCTGTACTGTGGTGGCTTGTGTGTTGCAATTCTGGAAGCTATGCTACTGGTATCTTAAATACCAGCAGTATCACCCTTAGTGGACAGGTTTCAGCTAAGCTTCCACACTAAAACAGACTAGGAAGGAGGAACAATAGACTACTTTCAAATATTTAGTCACTGAAAAACTTATGAATAACAGTGGAATGGTGTCAGCACCAGAATACTGAACATGATGAAGAGCACCAGAATATTATTAGATAATGTGGAAGGTTGGAAGGTACTCAAAATACTATGGGGAAGAGCTGCCTTTTTAAGTAGAGTTGGCCATGATGAGGAGACTGGAGTAAAGCTTTTGGGACCTTCATTTGCTGATGGGGCACAACTCAAAATGAAGAGAAATGAAGAGAAACAGCTGGAAACATCCATTAATAATCAGAACATCGAATATACTAAGTATTAATCTAGGAAACTTGGAAATAGTCAAAAATGAAATGGAACACATAAACATTGATATCCTAGGCATTAGTGAGCTGAAATGGACTGGTATTGGCCATTTTAAATCTGATAATCACATGGTTTACTATGCTAGGAATGACAAAGTGGAATGACATCACATTCATCATCAAAAAGAACATCTCAAGTTCTTTTTTGAAGTACAACACTGTCTGTGATAGGAAAATATCCATACACCTGTAAGGAAGACAAGTTAATGCAACTATTACATATATTATTCAAATTTACCCACCAGCTCCTAAAACCAGTGATGATGAAGTTGAATAATTCTACCAATTTGATCAAACATGCAATCAAAATGTATTTATAACTAGTGGTGATAAGAATGCAAAGAGGAAGGATTGGTATTTAGAAAATATGGCCTTGGAGTTAGAAATGATGCTAGGGATCACATGATAGAATTTTGTAAAACCAATTAATTCTTCATTGCAAATACCTTTTTTAAAAAAGTTTTTATTGTGAATTATATGGGTTTACATGGGAGAACATCAGTTTTACATTCATCCTATCATATTTCATTTCATTGCAATGATTGCAATCCCCTCCATGCATCATCAACAACCAAAGGGTACACCCCACAGGCCCACCCCCACCCTCTGGCCATCAGCACACAGCCCCTCACCCTCCCTGAGATCCGTGTCCCCAGCCACTCCATCTGTCCACGTCATTGTCTCTGTCTCCATCCCTGGCATCACTGCCTCTCTGGGTATGTTCATACTCTCCACTCTTATCACTTGATGGTCCCAGGGACCTCTGCTTCTGGGCTGCAAAATCAATCACTTCCCTCCTTTTGTCAAAAAATATCTACCTCCACATTTCCTACCCTCACAGTCAGTCCTGATGGCAATTATTCACTGTTGTACCACAAGAGTCTTATCCCCATTTTTACCAGCCCAGTCCCAACAGATTGGAAATCATTCAGTGGAGGTTCCACCTACCCCTGCCCCATCTGGAACTAGGCTCCCTCTTGAAATCTTGTAAGCCAGTCACTTCTTGCCTTTATAGCTCCCTCCCCACATTTTGGGTACCCAATGTCTAAGTTGTCCATCCCTGTTAATCCTGTGTACCGAGGGGGTGGGAGTGATCCTTGCTGTAAAGATTTGTTCCCTTTTTTGAGCTACATCCAAAAGTATAGATAAAGTTCATCAAATTGTAGCAGGTTATTCTTTTTTTTTCTTCCCTCTTCTTTCTTCTTCTAGTCTAGTTCTGATCATCCAGCCATGGAAGCCAAGTCAAGTGGGTACTATCTACAATTGTGGGTGTTCTTGTGCATCTTCCCTCACTTCATATCAGCTGGAAGCTTCACTCTCTGCTCTAGTCCTTTGTGGCCATGTCACTGCCTCTGGGCCCAGGAGTCCCTGGGTCTTGCCGTAGCTGCTGGCCATCCAGGTCTACACCCAGGTTCACAGGAGTCTATTAAATGTGGTCGGGCTTAGATCCCAACTTCATTGCTGTTTTTGCCACCTCTTCCCCATGTCGTTGACCAACGTGGCCATCAGCCAGACCACATGCCTGTTCGTGTATTCCCCTTGAGTCTTGGTCTTGGAAGGGAGTTTGCTCTGAGGGGACCCGACCACTTGCCTTAATGGCCCCTGGGCGAACAGCTTACTTGTTCTTGTAGTAATCAATCATACTGCCTTTATTGTTTCTGATTTTTCCTGCTGGCCTTTCTTCACGAAGTATCTTCTGTTCTTCTAGTTGTTCCAGGCTGGTCTACTTGTCCTTTCCAGTGGAAATTTCCCATGTCACACAATTCTAGATGGGATTCTGGGTTCCACCTATGGTCTTATGCAATGCGCAAGCTCCAGGAGGTTCCTTTCACTGCACAATTTCTAGCCCCCTTTAAGGTATTCCAATCAGTTATAGGCTGAAGAGGGACTTACAAGCTTTCTATTGTGATGCTTCTGGCTATTCCTTCCCTGCCCCCACCAAGTGTCTATTTCATAATGGTAGGCAAGGGAAACCAAGCTTCAAAATACAGCCAAGCATCTTAACATTATTCCCTTCTTTTACCCTTTCAAACCGTGCCTCAATCTCTGTATCCTGAAGCCCTGTTGTTCTAAGGTTGTGCATACATCATCATTTACCTCTGTCCCACTTAGCTCATGCGAACCTGCCTAACTGTTCTCCCATCCGACTTGTTCTTCCATTCACCTCCCTCTTCTTGTGTATTGCCTGCCCCACCCCCCAGCACCCAAGCTATCCTGTGTCTATTTCCTCCTACCCTGTGCTCTATCTTCCCCTCCCTCCGTCTCCTCCTCTCATCCCATACATCCCAATGATCAGTAATTGTATCTATAGTTTTTTGTTTTTTCCCCTTTTGGGTGGGTTCTTTTTCTTAGTCTTTAACAATAATGGTCTTATGCAGTATTTCTCCTTTTGTGACTGACTAATTTCACTCAGCATAATGTCCTCAAGGTTCATCCATGTTATGCGGTGACTTGCAGCTTCCTTGCTCTTCAAGGTAGCATAGTATTCCATTGTGTGTATGTACCACAGTTTGTTTACCCATTCTTCAATTGATGGGCATTTAGGCTGTCTCCATCTTTTTGCTATTGTAGGTAGTGCAGCTATGAACATTGGTGTGCATTTATCCTCTCGTGTTATGGCTCATATTTCTTGTGGGTAAATACCAAGTAGAGGAATTGCTGGATCATAAAATATTTCTATTTCCAACCTTCTGAGGAAGCGCCATATTGCTTTTCAGAATGGTTGGACCATTCTACAATCCCACCAACAATGTAGGAGGGTCCCAGTCTCTCTGCATCCTTGCCAGTATTTATTGTCCTCTACTTTTTTGATCTTTTCTGTTATTGCTGGTGTGAGATGATATGTTATTGTTGTTTTGATTTGCATCTCTCTGATGGCTAGTGATCGTAAACATTTCTTCATATGTTTGTTGGCTCCCTGGATCTCCTCTTTGGTGAAGTGTCTGTTTATGTCCTGTGCCCATTTTTTTAATTGCATGATTTGTCTTTTTCTTGTAGAAGTGTTGTAGTTTCCTATATATTTTAAAGATGAGTCCCTTATCTGCTGTGTCATTGCAAAATATTTTTTCCCATTCTGTGGGTTCCCTTTTCACTCTTTTGGTGAAGTCTTTTGATGCACATAAGTTTTTAATTTTTAGTATGTCCCACTCATCTATTTTGTCTACTTTTGTTTGTATCATTTTCAAAATGTTTTGTAGTCTGTGTATGCCCTGAATTAGAGCCCTCACATTTGTCCCCATTTTTTCATTGATGACATTCATGATTTGGGGATTCATATTTAGGTCTTTAATCCATGCTGAGTTGGTTTTTGTATAGGGCATGAGGTAAAGGTCTTGTTTCAATCTTTTGCATATAGCTTTCCAGTTCTGCCAACACCATCTGTTAAAGAGACTATCTCCTCCTCATGCAATATACCTAGGCACTTTGTCGAATATCAGTTGGCTGTATGTGGATGGGTTGATTTCTGGATTCTCACTTCTGTTCCATAGATCAATGTATCTTTCATTGTACTAGTACCAGGCTGTTTTGACCACTGTAGCCATGTAGTAAATTTTGAAATCGGGGCGTGAGAGGCCTCCAACCTTCTTCTTCTTCTTAAGAAGTGTTTTGCTTATCCTGGGTCTCTTTCCTTTCTATATAAAGTCTTTTTCATCACTTTGAAGAATGTTGTTGGAATCTGGATTGGAATTGCCTTATATGTGTAAATTACTTTGGGCAGTGCAAATACCTTTTTACACATCATAAAAGATGACATGAACCTCATCAGATGGAATACACAGAAATCAAATTGACTACATCTGTGCAAAGAGATGGTGGAAAAGTTCCATTTTGCTCATATGCAAGATCAGAGGCAGACTGTGGAAAAGACCATCAATTGCTCATCTGCAAGTTCAGACAGAAGCTTAAGAAAATTAAAACAAGTCCATGACAGCAAAAATATGACCCTGAACAATTCCACCCCAATTTAGAGACCATCTCAAGAACAGATTTGATGCAATAGACACTAATAACCAAAGAACAGAAGAGTTGTGGGTCGACATCAAGAACATCATATACTAAAAGCAAAAGGTTATTAAGTAGCCAAGAAAGAAGGAAAAGGCCAAAATGGATGTCAGAAGAAAGTCTAAAACTTGTTCTCCAGTGTAGAGATGCTAAAGCAAATGGAAGAAATGAGGAGGTCTAAGAGCTGACCAGAAAATTTCAAATGGCAGCTCAAGAGGATTAACCTGGAGTTAGAAAAACAAAAGGGAAGAACATGCTCAGAGTTTCCAGAGCTGAAAGAACTGAGGAAAAATTTCAACTCTCAACTTGCTATATTGAAAGATCCCATGGTAAAATATTGAATGGTGCAAAAAGTATCAAAAGAAGATGGAAGGAATACACAGAGTCACTGTACCTAAAAGAAATGGTTGAAGTTCAACTGTTTCAAGAGGTAGCATATAATCAAGAGCTAATGATACTAAAGGAAGAAGTCCAAGGTGCACTGAAAGCATTGGCAAAGAACAAGACTCCAAGAATTGATATAATACAAATTGAAATCTTAAAAAAAAACTGAAGCAGTACAGGAAGCACTCACTTATCTATGCCAAGAAATATGAGAGATAGCTGCTTGTCAGAGTGATTGGAAGAGATCCATATTTGTGCCCATTCCAACGAGAGGTGACCCAATGGAATGTGGAAAGCATCAGACAATATCATTAATATTGCATTCAAGTAAAATTTTGCTAAAGATAATTTTAAAATGGCTGCAGCAGTACATTTACAGGGAACTGCCAGAGGTTCAGGTCAGATTTGAATGGGAATGTGAAACGAGGTTTATCATTGCTGACGTAAGATGAATCTTGGCTGAAAGCATAATACCAGAACGATATTTACCTTTGCTTTATTGACTACGGAAAGACTTTCCATTGCGTGGATCAAAACAATCTATAGACAACATTGTGGAGAATGAGTAATCTGGAACACTTAATTGTGCTCATGAGAAACCTCTACATAGATCAAGAGTCAATTGTTTAAACAGAACAAGGGAACTCTGAATGGATTAAAATGAGGAAAATGTGCACCAGAGTTGTGTTCTTTCACCATGCTTATTCAATCTGTATGCTGATCAAATAACTTGAGAAACTGGATTATATAAAGAAGACTGTGGCATCAGGATCAGAGGTAAACTCATTAACAATTTGCGATATGCAAATGTACAACCTTACTTACCGAAAGCAAAGAGAACTTGGAATACTTACTGATGAAGATCAAAGACCACAGCCTTCAATATGGGTTGCACCTCAATATAAACAAAAGGAAACCTCACAACTGGACCAATATATAACATCATGATAAATGGAGAAAAGATCGAAGTTGCCAAAGCCTTCATTTTGTTGGGCTTAGCCATCAACACTCATGGAAGCAGCAGTCAAGAAATCAAATGATGTATTGCTTTAGGGAAATCTGCTGCACAAGACTTTTTAAAGTGTTGAAGAGCAAAGATGTCAGTTTGAGGACTAAGTTGCACCTGACCCAAACCATGATATTTTCAATTGCTTCATATGCATGGGAAAGTTGTACAATAAATAAGGAAGACCAAAGAAGAATTGATGTATTTAAGTCATAGTGTTGGAGGAGAATATTAAAAGTACCATGGACTGCCAGAAAACCAAACAACTCCTCATTCCATTGCCTTTCTAGCTTTCAGTGTTTATGAGAATAAGTTGGCATTTAATCCTTTATTTTTTATTTTAAGTTTTTATTGTGAATTGAGTGATAGTTTACATGGGAGAACATCAGCTTTACATTAATCCTATAGTATTTCGTTTCATTGCCATGGTTACAATCCCCTCCATGCAACATCATTCAACAGCATTTGCTTCCATTCCCTCTGGGTTTTTTGGATGTACACCGAAGCACTCAGGAATATAAAACCATTCAAACAACCAAAGGGCATACCCTGCAAGCCTGTCCCCCCGGCTGCCAGCACACAGCCCCTCTCCCTCCTTGACTTTAGAGTCCCCAGCCACTCCATCTCTCTACTTTATCATTTCTGCCTCCATCTCTGGCATCACTGCTTCTCTGGATAGGGTCCTACACTCCACTCTTCTCCCTTGATGGTTCCAGCGTCCTCTGCTCCAAGACTGCAAGATCAACCACCCCCCTCCTTTAACTACAAACCATCTACTTTTATATTGCAACATCCATAATCAGTCCTGATAGCAATTATTCACTATTGAACCACAAGAGTCTTATCCCCATCTCCTTCCATCAGCCCTGTCCAGACAGGTTGGAAACCACTCAGTAGAGATTCTGCTTTCCCCTGCACCTTCTGAAACTCTTGAAAACTTGTAAGCCAGTCAAGTTTTTGGCTACTTTGTGCCTTTGTAGCCCCCCATTTTAGGTTGCCCATTCCTGTCAACCCTGTTAGCACTTAATCTTATTGGAGATCGTTTATATGTGATTGTTTGCTTCTCTTTCACTGATTTCAGGATTCTTTCCTTAACTTTACTTTGTGATGGCCTGACTGCGATGTGTATTGATATAGATCTCTTTAGGTTTATCCTGCTTGGGGCTCTTTGAACTTCTTGGAATTAATAGATTCATGCCCTTCATTAGGTAGAGGAAATTTTCTGTCATTAGTTCTTCAAATATTTTTTTCAGTCATTTTGTCCCTCTGAATTTTGAGGGGGTTTCAATATGTTAATGGAAAAATACCATTATCTTTTAATTCTATTTTCCATGAACTTTTTGAAGCTCCTTCATACGTCTAGAATTTCCATCATGCGTATATTGTATCTCTTGTCCCATAATTCCTTTAAACTGCACTCAATCTTCTTGAGCCTCCATTCCTGCTGATCTTCAACTTCTGTAATTTTAACCATCGTATCCTCCAATTCTCGGATTCTTACTTCTGGCTGGTTAAATCTGTTGCTAAATCCTTACATTGTGTTTTACATTTCAGTTATTGTCCCTTTCAGATGCAATATCTTTTTTAGATACTCATTGTGTTCATACATTGTTTTCCTTATTTTTTTGAACTCTTTGTTGACATTTTTCCTTTATTGTTTAATTTTACTCAGTGCTGTCATTCTTATCTCCTCCCCTCAAGCCCCATTTTTATTTGACCATCCCTAGATATGCTTCCACTCCTTTGTCATGTTCATTTAGATGTCTCTGTCCTCTGTGTGTCCTGTGATTTTTGTTGAGGCACTGGAATTTTTTAGGGAGTTAATGTTTTCAGTTTTCCCCAGTATTTGATGTTTTTGTCCACATTACTTTCTTCACAAACTCAGGTGGAAATGTAAAGGTAGAATTTTTGTAACATAAAAGGGAAAATAGTTAATCTTACATTCTAGTAACAGAGGACCCTAGGACCATCAAGGGAGAAGAGCATGAGCTGAATGTGGGACCCTATCCAGAGAAGCAGCAACACCAGAGATGGAGGCAGAGATGAGGACATGGAGAAATATAGCAGCTGAAGACTCTAGATTCATGGAAAGAGAAAGGCTGTGTGTTCGTGGCCAGGAGGCAGGCTTGCAGAATGTGTACCCTTGAGTTTAAATGATTATATATTTCTGAGTGTTTTTGTGTGCATCAACCTCCACCCCACCGCAAAAACAAAAAACAAAACAAAAAAACACACAAAAAACACACAAAAGAACCAGAGGGAATAGAAGCAGATCCTGTTGAATGATGATGCACAGAGACGGGACTGTGCCCCTTGTATATGGACTGATTAGTACACAATCTCTTTCCTAAGTTGTGGCGCCTGTGGTTGTTGCATGGAGGGGATTGTAATCATTGCAATGAAACGATAAGTGTAAAACCAATGTTCTCTCTTATATACTATCATTCAATTCACAATAGAAACTTTAAAAAAGAAAAAACCAAACCAGAGATGGGTAAAGCCTTCAGCCTTTGCTTAGTATTTCGTCTCCCTCTCTGTGATTTCTCCTTCTCCCTCCTTGGTTTAATTAGGTTTCAAAAGTTTCACATCTTGGTTTTCAAAGGCCAATAGTTCAAACTAATCAGCTGCTCCTTAGAAATCCTATACAGGGTTGCTATGAGTCGGAACCGACTTGATGGCACTTAACAACAATCACAACTACACCAGAGAACATGGTGTTCACTAACATGGTGTAGCACTGAGGGTTAATGCAGTGGACTGCAAGTTTGAACTGCAGGGTTGGTGATTCAAACTCATCAGCCACTCCTATACAGGGTTACTGTGAGTTGGAACAGACAACCTGGCACTTAACAACAACCATAGGTACCACAACTTAGGAGAGAGAGTGTGTACTAATCAGTCTGTACACAAGAGACATGGTCCCTGCTCTCTGGCTATTACTCCACTCCTTCCTCTGTTTTTGTACCCATCTTTTGAGTTGAAAAACTCACATCCAGCAAGTCATTTTCAGGGCTGGGTGTTGTCCTTCAGTTTTGTCTGAGGCTTCCTTCCCTGCTCTGTGAAGGCTGCTTATAAATGAAATGACATTTAGGGCACAAGCTGACTTTTCTCTGTTTCAGGGAGAGAAGAGACTGTTACTCCCCAGAAGGACCTCATAGAAATCTGTCTTGATGATTTCAGAGCCCTCTGGCAGTGTAGTGGTTACAAATCAGGCTGCGAACCACAAAGTCAGCAGTTCGAAACTACCAGCTGTTCTGCGGGAGAAAGCTGAGGCTTTCTGCTCCCATAAAGATTGACAACTTCGGAAACCCTGTACAGGGTTGCTATGAGTTGGAATGGACAGACTCCACGGCATACAGCGACCACCACCACAGTGGCCCTGTGGTGGTTGTGGGAGCAATCTCCATTTAGATGCCCCTCCTGACTCCACTGTGGGGTACATTCTCTAAGAGTTTGTATTGGTCTAGTAGCTTACAGTTAGTTACCAGTTGGAGAAGGAGGTGTCACACTCTTAACAGAGTCCCAGGGAGGTCTGTCTGGTTGCAATCAGAGCCCTGTCTGTAATATGTTGACTGTGGATGTAGCCTCCACTCAAGACTTCTGCTTCCTAGCACACAGCAACCTCTGTCAGCAGTTCTCAGTGCCAACAAGAAGCGGGGGCAGACTAACCCTATATGACCCTCACGGAGGCTTATGCTGTTGGTTTAGGAGGCCAGAGCTATAGGATGGCAGATAGAGTGTTTACTGTGGGAACCCTTTTGTAGTAATGGTCAGAAGGCTTGCAGGTGGCAGTGTCCAGGTAGGAGAGCACTTGTCATGCTCTAAACATATCCCAAGGAGATCTTTCTTGCTGCTACCAGACCCTCCCTGTAGTGTGCTGGCCTCCAATGGTATAGCTTCCACTCAAGATGCCTGCTTCCTGTCAGTCATCAGTCCTCACTACTCACTGAAAAGGGGAGCAGACAAACTTGCAGCTGACTCCCCATGAGGTCTGTCCTGTTGGTCTCAGAGGCCTGAGCTATGGGGTGCTTAGGGAGGCAGGTAAAGTGTTGACTATTGGAGCAGACTCCACAGCACAGGACTCATCTAACAATTTACAGTAGGTTTGCCACCTACTGTTTTGGATTGGGAAATTGCTGGCAAACCCTAAACGGACCCCAGAGGAAGTCTGCCTCATTGATTTTAGAGCTGAAGCTTGAGGTCCTGTCAGGGCTGTGGTGGCTAAGGAAGTAGTCTCTTTTTCTGGCACCATTTCCCCAGTTCACAGCAGTTGGCAGCCTATGTAACTAGGGGAGGGGCAGAGATGGTAGGAGAAGCAATTTTCTTGCATATGTGACTCATTGTTGATTCATTAATTCTTGCAAGTCTGCACATCCTTACTACCTCCACTGCCCTTCAATATGGTGGTGGTGGTGGTTCTGTGGCGTGGAGTCGGTTCCAACTCATAGTGACCCTATACAGGGTTTCCGAGGCCGTAAATCTTTACGGGAGCAGAAAGCCTCATCTTTCTTCTGCAGAACTGCTGGTAGTTTCAAACTGCTGACCTTAAGGTTTGCAGCCCAATTCGTAACCACTACGCTAGCAGAGCTCCTTCAATATAGAGCCCCTCAAAGCTGAGCACCATTGCCTTGTTGTGTTTTTTACTGTATTTGTGTAGAGTGTCTGAATGATGGTCTCTTTGTGCTGCCCATTTCCCAAAACCTCTGAGTTAAATACAATCTTTAACACATTTTAATTTTCATATTTGTATGAGAGTCATGATTTTTACCTTTTTTTTTTTTGAAAATTGTCTTTACTAAAAGGTACTCATGTGGACTGAGGCAAAGACACTTCCATCTAAAAGGTAGCCGCTGCTGACTGATTCCATGAGGATATTAGTCAGTGTTGCCTAAGCTCCAAGTTTCCCAGGGAAGTTGAAATTCAAATTTTAGTTAATGCATGAAACCTCATTAAATATTGGCATCTAATTTTGAAAATATTTAAATCGCTGAGTGTCCAACAAACCTAAGTGGTAAAATCTGATCCACTGGTCACCTGGATGGGACCTTTGCCATGGATGAGATGTCAGGAAATCATGGGAGACATAGATCCAGGAGGTATGGCGTGTTGACCATCCTTACTCACTGCAACTTTGGGAACTAGATATCATCATTCCAGTTTACAGCAGAAAATATGCCAAGTAACCAAAAGTAAATGGTAGCGGAAGAACCAGATCTAGATCTATCATCCAATACTGCTTTTCTTCAACCAGAAAAACTAGGAGGTAGAGCAGCCTAGGGTTAGCCCAAGTCTGAACAGTGTGAGAGTATCATGTTTGCAAGAAATATCAGTAGAGAAGTTCTAATGGAGAGTAGGGGTGAGCAGATTTTCAAAGAATTTTACTTAATCTATTAAAACAAAACTAAAACTACTCATGGTGACTCCATGTGTGTTAGAGTAAATCTGTGCTTTACATAATTTTCAATGATTGAGTTTTGAAAGTGGATTGTAAGTAAGATCCTTGTTCTAAGACCCTTTGGGTGAACTAGAACTTTCAACCTTTCAGTTAGCAGCCAAGTGTTTAACTGTTTGCACCACTCAGGGATTCCTGCTGGAACACAGGATGGATTAAAAAACAAAATTCCTACCTTTTTTAGTTTCCTTAATAAATTTCAAGACCATACTACATAAAACATTCATTGTTTATTTCTAAAACTTACTTTCTACCAAATATGCCTAACACTATACTTGGGATAGCAGAGACATAGAAGACAAT
The DNA here is from genome assembly GCF_000296735.1 of Chrysochloris asiatica. NCBI lineage: Eukaryota > Metazoa > Chordata > Mammalia > Afrosoricida > Chrysochloridae > Chrysochloris > Chrysochloris asiatica. Next base: position 3,801,133 of record NW_006408568.1, on the reverse strand, counting down.
CTTGGCATTTACTCTTATGCTCAGTTACATAACTGGGGTGGGAGAAGGAACACATGGCAGGAGAGTGGAATTTCATTTCCAGGATTCATCCTAGCCCTGAAGCACAAAGTCCTTAGCAGAGTCACTCTACCAGTTTGACAGTCATGTCAATTCTTGTCTGGATAAATCAGTCTGTTCCACACCAGTCATTCCCACACACACACTTTTTTATGGACATAGTTTTAACTTTTCTTGGGTAAGTACCTAACAGTGGAATAGTTGACTCATAGGGTAGATGTACGTTTAAATTCATAAGTGAATGTCCTCTTAAGTTATATTAATTGGGTTACTCAGATCTTTTATATCCTTATTGTGGTAGGAAGAATTCTATATACTGACATTATTATATCACATGGCAAAAAAAAAAAAAAAATCTTGAAGATGCAAAATGAAACCACTCATGGTGACCCCATGTGTGTTAGAGTAAAACTGTGCTTTACGTAGTTGCTAATCAGTTGATTTTTAAGATAGTGAGATTATCTGAGCGGTCCTGCTGCATTCACATGCACCATTTAAAAGTAGATAGTTTTTTCTGGCTTGTGCTGAAGAGGCAAGTTAGAGAGATACCAAGTATGAAGAGGATGTGATGCACTGTTACAGGCTTCGAAGATGGAAGGGGTCATGTGGCAGGAAATGTGAGTGGCTGTTAGGAGTCGATTGTGACTTCAGTTAGTAGCCAGCAAAGAACAGAGGGGCCTCAGACATACAACTTCAAGGAACTGTGTTTTGTCAACAACCTGAAAGAGCTTAAAAATGAATACCTCCCTAAACTCCAGACAAGAGCCCAGGCTATCAATACCTTCAATGCAGTCTTGTAGCTCATTTAACAATGAACCTACTTAGGACTTCCCAGACTTCTGACTTACCACGCTATGTTCTAAATCATCACGTTTATGGTAATTTGTTAATGACAGTTGTTGTTGTTAGATATTGTTGAGTTTGTTTGGACTCACAAAGAACCTATGCACAACTGAACAAAACACTGCCCAGTCCTGCACCATTCTCACAGTTGTGACACTTGAACCCATTGCTGCTGCCACTGTGCCAATCCATTTCATTGGGGAATCTTCCTCATTTTCGCCTACCCTCCACTTTTACCAAGCATGAAGTCCTTCTCCAGGCACTGGTCCCTCTTGATAACATGTCCAAAGTATGAGACACAAAATCTCACCATCCTGGATTCTAAGGATTATTCTGGCTGTACTTCTTCCAACACAGGTTTGTTCTGGCAGTGCCTGGTACTTTTAACTCTCCAACACCATAATTCAAATGCATAGATTCTTCTACAGCCTCCCTAATTCACTGTCCAACTTTCACATACATGTGAGGTGATTGAAAATACCGTGACTTAGGACAGGAACACCTTAGTTCTCAAAGTGATATCTTTGCTTTTAACAATTTAAAGAGGTTTAGTTCAGCAGATTTGCCTAATACCATATGTTGTTGATTTCTTGATGGCTGCTTCCATGAGTGTTGATGGTGGCTCCAAGCAAAATGAAGACTTTGATAACTTCAAAATTTCCCCTTTACTGTGATGTTATTTATTGGTCCAGATGTGAGGCTTTTTGCTTTCTTTACATTGAGGTGCAATCCGTACTGAAGGCTGTGGTCTTTGATCTTCATCAATAAGCATTTTAAGTTCTCTTCACTTTCAGGAAGCAAGGTTGTACCATCTCCATATCACAGGTTGTTAATGAGTCCTCCTCCAATTCTGATGCCATGTTTTTCTTCATATAATCCTACTTCTCAGAATATTTTCTCAGGATACAGATTGAATAAATATGGTGAAAGAATACAACTCTGGCATACACTTTTCTTAATTTTAATCCATTCAGTGTTTCCTTATTCTGTTCAAAGAACTGCCTCTTGTTACAGGTTCCTCATGAGCACAATTAAGTGTTCTGGAATACTCATTCTCCGCAATGTTGTTCATAGTTTATTATGATCCACACAATTGAAAGCGTTCGCATAGTCAATAAAGCACAGGTAAACATCTTTCTGGTATTCTCTGCATTCAGCCAAGATCCATTGGACATCAGCAATGATATCCCTCATTCCATGTCCTTGTCTGAATCCAGCTTGAACCTCTGGTGGTTCTCTGTCAATGTACATTTGTGGCCATTTTTGGATTATCTTTACAAAATTTTGCTTGTATATGATATTAACGATATTGTTGGATAACTTCTGCATTCCGTTTGGTAACCTCTGTTTGGAATGGGCACATATAGGATCATTTCCAGTCAGTTGGCTGGGTAGTTGTCCTCCAAATTTCTTGGCATAGATGAGTGAGTGCCTCCAATGCTTCATAAATTTGGTGAAAGATTTCAATTTGTATTCCATCAATTCCTGGTGCCTTGTTCTTTGTCAATCCCTTCAATGCACCTTGGACTTCTTCCTTCAGTATCATTGGCTCTTGATCATATGCTACTTCTTGAAATGGTTGAACATCAACATTTTGGTACAGTGACTCTGTGTATTCCTTCCATCTTCTTTTGATGCTTTCTGTATCATTCAATATTTTGCCCAGTGTATCCTTTAAGTTGAGGCCTGACTTTTTTCTCCAGTTCTTTCAGCTTTAGAAATGTTGAGCGTGCATTTAGTTTTCTAACACCAGGTCTTTGCACAGTTCATTATAATACTTGACTTTGTTTTCTCAAGTTGCCCTTTAAAATTTTCTGTGCAACTCTTCTACTTCCTTATTTCTTCCATTCACTTTGGCTTCTCTACATTGGAGAGCAAGTTTCAGAGTCTTTTCTGACATCCATTTAGGTCCTTTCTTTTAAATGGCATTCTGCTTTCTTCCTGTATGATGTTCTTGATGTCATACCACAACTGCATGGTCTTCAGTTATTAGTGTCTATGACATCAAATTTGTTCTTCAGATGGTCTCTAAGTTAAGGTGGGATATGTTCAAGGTCATATTTTCACTGTCGTGATTTGTTTTAATTTTCTTCAGCTTCAGTCTGAACTTGCATATGAGCAATTCATGGCCCCACAGTCATCCCCTGGCCTTGTTTTGGCTGATGATATTGAACTTTTCCACTGTCTCTTCCCACTGCATTTTGATTCCTGTGTATTTTGATTCCTGTGTATTTCATATGGTGAGGTCTATGTGTATAGTCACTTTTTATGTTGTTTAAAAACAGTATTTGCAATGAGTAGATCCTGAAAAATTCTATCATGTGAACCCCAGCATTGTTTCTATCACCAAGTCCTTAAGTACCAACTGTTTATCCTTCTCTTTGTTTCCAAACTTCGCATTCCAATCAGCAGTGATTTTCAATGCATCTTGATTGCATGTGTCATCAATTTCAGACTGAAGAAGTTGGTAGAATTCTTCAATTTCATCATCTCTGGCTTTAGTGGTTGGGACATAAATTTGAACAACAGAATGAAACCCTGCCCAGTCCTGTCCTATTCTCACAATTGTTGAATGTTTTCATTTTCCAGTATTACATCTCACAGTGTTCCATGAGTCCTATTCATGAGTCCTGGTGTGGTGCTATAGAATAAGCACTGAACTGCCAGGTGGGTGGTTCAAACTCACTAGCTACTTCTCGGGAAACCCTCTACAGTGTCACTATGAGTTGGAACTGACTTGATGGCATTTTACAATAACAACAAAACATTCCAAAGTAGTCTGTCTTAGTCTGGAAGGTCCCCTGAAACCTCTCCACCATAGGTGATCTTGCTGGTATTTAAAATACTGGTGGCATATCTTCCAGCATCACAAAATGCAAGCCACTACAGTACGGCAAACTGACAGATGAGCAATAGGTATTCCTTGTAGGTATATGGATATTATCCCATCAGAGACAACATTGTACTTCAAGACAGGTCTTGATAAGTTCTTTTAACAATGAACGTGACACCATTCCTCTTCAATTTGTGGTTCCTGGTATAGCAAATCATGTGATTGTCTGATTCAAAATGTCAACCCACTAATGCCTAGAATATCAATCTTTATGCATTCCATTTCATTTTTGACAACTTCCAATTTTCCCAGGCTCATACTTCATAATTCCATGTTACTAATATTAATGGATGGTTACAACTGTTTCTCCTGATTCTCAGTTGTGTCTCATCAGCAAATGAAGGTCCCAAAACTTTATTGCATTCACATCAACTCTGCTTTGAGGAGGCAGCTCTTCCTCAGTCATACTCTGAGCACCATCTAACCTGAGGTACTAACTATATCTGACAATGTTCTACTGCTATTCATAAATTTTTCATTTTCTGGCACTCTGTCTGATGGTGGTCTACTGGTGTTCATCAGGTTCAGTTTCTGAACACTCAGAAGTAGTACACGTCTCCTTCTTTCTAGTCTGTCTTAGTCTGGAAGTGCAGCTGAAACCTGTCCACCATGGATGCCCCTGCTAGTGTTTAAAATACCCATGACATAGTTTCCAGTATCACAGCAACAGGAAAGCCACCACAGTACAGCAAACTGACAGACAAGTCGTGATATATAAATTTAATATGTGCAAATGCACTAGGTACTAAGTATTCCTGATTGACCTTTTTATTATTAGAAAAATTTCTTATTTATCTCTGAAAATACTTTTATCTGGAAGTTTCCTTGTCTGATATTAACATAGGCCCATTTTCTTATATGTACTGTTTGTAGTTTCTTATTTATGTATCACATTTTTCTGTATCTTAGCTTGTTCTATAATTTGTGATTGCATCCTGGATCTTTTGAATGTAACCTTGTAAAATATCTGGATTATGGTTTGTTTGTTTGTTTTTATAGAGTGTTGAATTTTGTTCTGTTAGTATACTCACTATAAAGCTGTTGAAACTTGCTTTTAGGCTTTGTTAGAATAGGTTTAAAAAGACCCTTAGACTAGAGCATGCCCTTTCTCCTAAGCTGTGGTCTTTCTGGTGTCTTAGAATACTGCCAAGGCTTTTCTGTGAGCTCTCTCTGTCCAGAACTTCTGTATCTCCCAGGACTGTATAATCTCTAGTATCTCTATTAGGATGCCAACACTGTAGCGGTTGCTGTAGACTAGATCCTATGCAATTTCTCATGGAGCCAACTAAACCAAATGGAATCCCCAAGCAAGCTTCCGAGGCTCCTACCTCTGTGCACCTTCTTTATGTTTCCTGCACTGCAAGTTCACCATGTTTTATTGACTCCCATACTCTGCTACCTGACCCTTCAAACGAAGTGGAATGATCATTTTCTGTTTGGGATTTGTCATGGTTGCAAAATTGTTCCTAAATAGAGAGTTGGTGTAAAAGCCGGGCTCACTAATATCCCCTTTCTCTCCAGGATCACAGTCTTTTCACTGCATATTGCCTAAAAACAGTGGTCTCACATATTTCATTTCATTTTTATAGCTTTTTTTGGGGGGGGAGGCAGGAGGGAAAGTCTTGTACCACATATTCCATCATGGTTGGAAGCAGAAGTAGATTATCGATTAAAAAAAAAATGTGGTTTTTCTTAGTTTGTATCATCTGAGACTTCTGTCAATTTAACATTTTACAGAAACCTATTAAACTAGCCCTTATTGCCTGAAATTACAGAGTAGCTTTTTTCTAAGCACTCTTCCATTTTTTTTTTCATACAAATGGATAATTTCATTTTGAATTATTTAAAGTCTCACTAGAATGCCTAAATGAAATGGAAACTGGGCTGCTGGCTGGCAGGTAGCAGCTGGTAGGTAAGGCAGTGCTTCAAATAACATATAAAGGACTGAGTTTAAAGGTTTATGAACTTGGATGATATGTACAAGTGTGAGCTATATAAAAATTACCTCTATTCTAAGTGGTTCTGGTAGTGCTTTGATGAAAGTCTCATCAAGTATGGTCTAAAAAAAGGTTTGAGTGCCCAATTCTCTGCTTCTTTTGTTGTCTTCTTCTGCAGTGTACATTGTTCTATTTTTCCAAGCTAATCTTTTCACTTTTCCTTCTTGCTTGTCTTCTTAATGACTTTTTGCTCTCTTCATGTGTGATGTTCTTGATGTCATCCCACAACTCTTCTGGTCTTTGGTCTTTAGTGTTTAATGCATCAG
>NW_006408568.1:3779032-3783307 GCF_000296735.1 Chrysochloris asiatica | reverse complement strand
GCGAGAATCCTGTATAGGGTCACTATGAGTCGGAACTGACTCAACAACACTTAACAATAACATATATATGTGGAACTCTGGTAGCGTAGTGGGTTATGAGTTGGGCTGGCTGCTTAATGGCAAGGTCATCAGTTTGAAACTACTAGCTGCTCTTCAGGAGAAAAATGTGGCTTTCTGCTCATCAGGCAGTGTTTCGTTCTGTTATGCATAGGGTCGCATTGAGTCAGTACCGACTCGATGGCACCTAACAACAACACTAACATCAAGATTAGTAGTTCAAACCCACCAGCTGCTCCTCAGAAGCCCTATACAGTGTTTGTTGTGACTCAGCGGTACTTAACAACAACAGCAACAACACAATGGTAAAACCAAGAAACTAACTTAGTACCATTGTATGTTCTTTTTTTTATCACACTCTCTACTTGAACTTTGTTGATGGGCATGGGTGGTACTGCAGTTTTTTCAGTGGTGTTTGGCTAAAGGAGAGAAGTTATTGTGTGAAAGTTTTCTCTATTGATAAGCTATCTCTCTCCTGTTGTTTTGGCCTGAGAGAGCAGGTTTTTCTCAGGGTATTTATTGTCTGTGGCCATTGATGTTTTCAGGTTGCCAACTTCTTTAGCATCTAGTCAAGAATATGCAAGGCAAAAAGCAAGCCCAGGAAACTTACTGCTGCGTTGTTCCTCCAGCTCCTGGATCTTAGCCTAACTTCCTTCTTCTTTCCACCTTTCAGAATCTTCTTATGTTTGTTTTGTATAAAAGGTCCCAGTTTAGTAGCTGCCCTTAGTGGGAGGAATAGAGATAAGTGTGTCGCTTGTATTTGTTCCAGAACCGGAAAGAGTCATGAATTTTTTATTTGTTGAGATTCTAATATGCAGATGGGATCTTCGGAGACATTTTCTTTTTTTTAATTGTGGTTTGGGTGAAAGTTGACAGAGCAAATTAGTTTTCAATTCAACAATTTATACACACTGATGTCTAAATTGCTTCATAACATTAGTTACAATGTCTTCATCAGAACCACACTTTCCCACTTCCTCCTGGGTTCCCCATTTCTATTCATCCTTCTTTCCTTTCTCATTTTGGTTTCTGAGTTTTATTTTATAAGGAAACATTTTCTGTAGATGAAAAACAAACTTTTCATTTTGCTCTCTTCCATTCTACCTGGTTTTCCAAAGTCATTTTTATATATCAGTCCACATGTCAGCCTCAGCACTTGTCTGCAAGAGCTTTGCTTGAGAACCTAGCAAACAGCCCAAAGGGCCAGGACACACACAATTTGTGAAATGGACCCAATACTAAACTAAGAACTTTTAACTTTGTTTTTGGAGAACAATTGCCAGTGTTTAACCTACAATGATGCAAATTAATTGTTCAAAACATATAGGAATTGTGAGGTGTGGAGGCAAAGGATTGAATGCAAGCTGGGTGCTGGTAGAGCCCAAGGGACAGAGTTGTGTAGGATGTGAGCAGAGGACAGATGTCTGTGAAGCAAGACCATCTCCCGAGGCTTACCTCCAGGGCCTGCCTCCTGCTCACCTTTACTTCTTCCCAGGCACGGGAGTGGAGGGGAAGGGGAACAGAAACAATCAGGGAAGACTTGCTCCCAGGTTGTTGGATATTGCACACTTAGGAGTCCTGGTGTGGCACTGTAGGGTAATGCACTGGACTGCAAGGTCAGTGTTTCAAACCCACCATCAGCTCCTTGGAAACCTTTATACAGGGTTGCTATGAGTCCAAATCGACTCCACGACAGTACTTAACAACAAGAGTATTTTCAAGACCCCGTAGAATTAAAAGAAAAGATATCTAAGCCACAGTTCCTACTCTCACAAGGCATATCTTCAGTACAGAAACTTTCAACCTTGTAGATTCCTTTTTCATTCAGTTGGTATTGGGTTACTAACCACAATGTAGATGGTTCAAACCCACCAGCCACTCCTCAGGAGAAAGATGAGACTGTTGGCCCCCATAAAGATTTACAGTCTTAGAAACCCTAAGGAGCAGTTCTACTCTGTCTTATAGGGTTGCATGAGTTAGAACCAACTTCATGGCAGTGGATTTAGTTTGGTTTGGGATACTCACACAACCAGATCTCATCTGTTTTGCTGAAGAGACAAAAAACCTAAAAAAACAAAAACAGAACAGAGAGAGAAAGTCTCTTAGTCAGGCAGCCTCAGCTATCTCTAGGAGGAGCATTCTCCTGATTTCTGAGACAGCTCAAGGTGTGCCCAGGTGACCTACTTATTACTGGGTGGCTGCCATGGCACACTGCACACACCTGATGCTGCTCAGGGAGAAGCTCGCAGCTTGTGACAGACGGCTTTCCAAGACGTAGAACATCTGGCTCAGCAGGCAGGCTGTCATCTGTGCAGCTGACCGAAGACAAAACTCACCAGATTCTGAGTTCCAGCCTGCCTGGGCAGTGACACACTCAGCCTTGCAGGAACCTGAGAGTATCAGGCAGAAGATGATTCTTGGGAGAAATTTGCCCAAAGTCCTCTGCATTGGGCTGATTCTAATCACTGCTGTCAATATCCTTCTGGTATTTTACACCAAGGGAACCATACAGACCTTGATTCTGGGTGCGCTCCACAAAGACCTTCCTTTGCATTTGGCTGAGTGGGATGGGACAGTGATAAAGAGACTCTCTCACTTGGAGGTGGATTTTCAGCATCTGAGTAAGTTGATAATACCAATGTGAAGGGGAAGGATATGTGTGTATGTGTGTGTGTGTGTGGACATATAAGAAGTAGAAACAGAGCCCTAGAAGGAAAAAAAGTGAGTGAGGGGCTATATATTCTCATATCTCAATGTGAGCATCTGGCATGGAATTCTGTGTTCCCAAATGGGAAGGTAAGTATGGAGATTTTTTTTTTTTTTTTAAATGAAAAAACAAAACAAAATTCAAACCCACTGCTGTATAGTCAATTTTGACTTGTAGCAAGTCTATAGGACATAGTAGAACTGTCCCCATAGGGTTTCCAAGGCTATAAATCTTTATGGAGTCAGACTAACAGCTTTTTCCCTTGGAGTGACTGGTCCACTTGAACCACTGACTTTTTGGTTAGCATACCAACCAAGCACAACCAGGGCTCTGTATGGAGAGAGAGGAGTAGAAAGAGCAGTTTGGGGTTGAAGAGCAGAGTGTGCCTATGGGAGTAGTGTATGAGCATGTATAGGTTCTCATATGTGATCACATCCACATATATGTAGGCAGAGAAAGTGAGACTCAATTTAAGAATCCCTGAGAGGTGCATAAATATAGACAGAGCCCAGTCCTTAGGATCTGTGAGGCAGGCAATAGAGCTGGGCAATCTTGGGCAGTAAAGCTGGGCAAAATCGTGAATGAATGAGAGGACCTAAAATTAAATTGTGATGCAGCCGTTAATGTTGTAGACTTTGAGCAACTACTTCTCTCTCTCTGCCTCAGGTTTCTAATCTGCAAGTTGAGTTGATGATGATATGATAATGATGGCAATAATTAGGTAACTTCACAGGGCCATGATAACACAGTGCATAATGAACATATGCAGAAAGAGATCCATAAACTGATAGCTGCCATATCTAACCTCCTCATTTAAAACTCTGGGTAAGAGTCAGTGAAGGTTGGCTCACCATGAAACTCAGACTCTCTTGAGTTGTACGTGCATCTGACTTACATGAGAGGAAGTGGCAATATTCTCCTGCCCCTCAGGTGACAAGCACTTCTAGAGTGAAGTGTGACTGTGTGAGCCTGGGTGTGACTGTATGTGTATGTGTGCATGCACACACATGTGGGCTAGAGCTGGGAACGTAGCATTCCCTATCAGGTTTCAGGCTGAGGCAGAGGGATGAATGGCAGGAAAGACAGAAAGGAAAAGGGAGGAAGAGAGGAAATGAGAGAAAAGAGAGGAAGAAGACAAAAGAGGTAGAAAGAGACAGAGACAGAAAAGAAGGAGCAAAGCAGCGTGAGTCCAGGGAGAGGACATGGAAGACTTGATATGAGTGTAATGACACAAGTGTGCAATTTCTTAAATGTGGAACTAAGGAGCTGTTCTGTAAGCCTTCACTTAATTCACAATTAAAAGCTAAAAAATAAATAAAAGAGTTTCTCTGAGGATATGAAGAGCAAGAAGGAGGCATAGAGCACCTTAATACCTGTATCAGTCAGGGTCCCACCAGAGAAAAAGAACCAGTAAAATACACACCTAGACCCATTGCAGAGATGTCGATTCATAACCACTACGCTTCCAGAGCTCCTTTATATATATGTACATATAAAAGCTATATATATAT
>NW_006408568.1:3770898-3778722 GCF_000296735.1 Chrysochloris asiatica | reverse complement strand
AAAGGAGCTATATAAGGAGCTCTGGTAGCATAGTGGTTACAAATCAGGCTGCGAACCTCATATATATAAAATGCAATTGTGGGCTCTAGCTGGGAAAATCCGAAACCTGTAGTGCAGGTAGAAACTGACACTGTAATCCATATGGAAAATTTTATTTTTTCACTGGGAAACCTCAGATTTGTTCTTAGGGCCTTTCAACTGATAAGGATAAGGTCCACCCATATCACTGAGGATAATCTCCTTTACTTAAAGTAAATTGGCTGTAGGTGTTACACATCTACAAAATAACTTCACAACACCTAGTTTATTGTTTGTTTAAGTAACTGGGTATTGTAGTCTAGAAAATTTGACGCGTAAAACAGCACCCTGTGAGAAAAATGGGGGCGGAGTGTAGGACCCTATCCAGAGAAGCAGCCACTCCAAAGATGGAGGCAGAGATGATGATGTGGAGAGATGGAGCGACTTGGGACTCTAGACTCAAGGAGGGAGAGGGCGGTGTGCTGGCAGCCAGAGGGCAGACTTACAGGGTATGCCCTTTGGGTCTTTGAATGATTGCATATTCCTTAATGTTTTGGTGCACATCCAAAAACAACAACAAAATAAAATAAAAACAGAGGGAATAGAAGCAAATGCTGTTGAATTGATGCATGGAAGGGATTGTAATCATTTTAATGAAACCAAATATGATAGGGTGAGTGTAAAGCTGTTGTTCTCCCATGTAAACTATCACTCAATTCACAATAAAAACTTTAAAAACAAAACCAAAAAACCCCAGCATCTTGTACATCCCCTCTCATTAATCTTGCATTTTATTGTAATACAGTGTTTGGGAAGGCGTTTCATAAGGGCCAGTCCTATGTGTGTCTTGTCCACTACTTTAATACCCCATGTGTGGCACATGGAAGTTCAAGAGATGAGTGAATGCATGAAGGAGAGAACAAAGGACAGGCAAAGGGAAACAAGGTGAGAGAGGCCTGCCAATTCCAGAAGCTCTGGTTTTGAGGACATCAGCTGTGTTGAGACACTTGACTATGCAAATATTCTCTGAGAAGGAAACTATTGTACCTAGGCTGTTATTATCACTGCCTGGCAAGACACCCAGACAACACCAGGACTCTCTGACTCAACCCCTGGGGCTTGTCATACTGGTTTAACCTCATCAGGTCCTTAAACGACAGGATTTCTGTCCAAAGGCCCGCTATCCTTTCCTTCAATTGGTACAAAACATGCCATGAGGGACCATCCAGTTCACTTTTCATGCCTTCTTTCCAATGGCCAGTTTCACCTGCTCTTGTTATTGCCATTTTATTCATTCTAAAATAACCTGTTTCCAGGAACTCACTGCCACCCAAAATGAACCTCAGAATGTTTTCTGGCCGGGTTTCCAGAGCACAAATCCTTTTCTTCCCTGAAGGGATCCCTGAAACTGAAAGCCTGTTCAATTAGTCCTTGTCAGTCATCCTGACTGCTTGTTGTCTTCAGGGGTCTGGAAGGATTGGAGAAAATCCTAAATCAATAAATATACTTAAGTAAATTATCAAACGCAAATAATCATATTCTTAATGTAGACTATCAACGTTATCCTGTTACAGCAGTTTTTAGATTCGAGAGTGTCACAGCAGCCCTAGGCCAGAGAGTGTAGCTCCTAGACCAGAGGGTGTCTCCTAGGCCAGAGAGTGTAGCTCCTAGACCAGAGGGTGTCTCCTAGGCCAGAGAGTGTAGCTTCTAGGTCAGAGGGTGTCTCCTAGGCCGGAGAGTGTAACTTCTAGGCCAGAGAGTGTAGCAGCATCACAGCACCTCTGAGCTTGAGCGTGCCACTGCAGCTCTGGATCCAGTGGTGTTGCGGCAGCTCTGAGTCCAAGGGTATCTCTGCAGCTCTTGATCCATCATCGAAGGAACCAAGGCCACTCGGAGAGGTGAAGCAGAGTTTCAGATTTTATTAACCCGGCTTGATCAGAGGAGCTGATTCCTCCAAATTCTGAGCCTTGAGTGAAGGGTAACACAGGCTTATATGGGGTCAGACTTGCAAGGGGGACGGGGGAGATGCAGATGAGTTTGAGGACAGGAGGGAAACTAGGGGGATTAGCATTCTAGATTGTCTCCTAGATGGGGAAGATTGGTCCCATTCAGTAACCTGATTAGCATTCTAGCTTGTCTTCTGGGTGGGGAAGATTGGTCCCATTCAGTAACCTGATTAGCATTCTAGCTTGTCTTTTGGGTGGGGAAGGTGCAGTTAATGTTTTACCATTCCTGTTCAATTCCTACTATAATATCCTATGTTAACTATCAAGATTATACCTATTATATGTCTTTAGTAGATTATGCAAATAATGCTAATATCCCTACTGAGGGAGGGGTAGATGAATCCACACCAATTTGATGGAAACTCCCTAGAATTCTTAGACACCCCACCAAAGTGATCCTGTTGGGTGTGTCCCCTTTGAAACTTCATATAAAATCATGGGGATGGCCTGGTGTGTTCATCCTGCAGGACTCTCTGTGCTGACAGCCTCCAACTGACTTAGATACAAAAAATTTCCCATGGATAGTAGTGAAAGAAAGAGAGAAAGCAGAACTTCTCCAACAAGGAATATAGAGGAGTTTGGAATCCATAACAATTGTTGTTGTTATGTGCTGTGGAGACAGTTCTGACTCATAGCGACCTTGTACAGGGTTTCCGAGGCTGTAAATCTTTATGGGAGCATAAAGCCTCATCTTTCTCTCGAGGAACAGCTGGTAGTTTCAAACTGCTGACCATGAGATTAGCAGCCCTTACAGCCTTGTAATTACAGTCTCTAGAGCCCTTCTCTGCCTATCGAGTCGTTTTTTATGAATCGTAATCAACAGGACAGCAGTTTCTTCGCTTTGGTGTGTGTGTGTTTGGGGGTGGGGGGAGCAGAGAACCCAGGACCACCCTGTGATTGCCACATATTTAGAATTGAAGAGTATGAATAATAATACTATTTAATTGAGAATTCTGTAAAATTGCTCTCACTTTTATTTTTCACTTGAGAAAACATGCCTGAGTAGAATCCCTGTAAGTCTTTTTGGATAGTTTGTTTTCCTTCCTGAGTTTACTGTGATGTTCTCTTTAACATTTCTGCAGTTCCCTTCCTTTCCTTTCTTTCTCTTTGCCCCAGTCTTATGCAACCCTCCAAACGTGTCATCTGTTCAGTTGCAGGATCTGCGACTGTACTGCTTCCCTTATGGAGAAATGTGTATGGTCTGAAGGAGTCTCTGGGTAGCACAGACAATTCAATGCTCCACTACTAGCTGACACATTTGCAACTTGAACATCTCAGTATGGTGTGACTTACTCACTTCCCCAAAGTCACAGCCTTGGAAACTCTGGGAAGTAGTTTCCCTCTGTACACATTGGGTCACCATGAGTGGGAATCAATTCGATGGCAACTAAATGAGTAGAATGTGATCTGAAACTCAGCCCATGTTCTACTCATAAAGATGTGTGCTGTGGCGTGGAGCTCCATCCATTCAGAGAAAATTCAGACGACTGTGTTGTCTCCTTGCCAAGCTAGTATCCCTCAGCTGCCATCACCCAGAAAAAGGACTGCTTGCTTCTAATTTGCAGGGAGGTGCTTGAAGGATTAGACACGATGCCCTCAAGTCTGATGGGAGCTTTAGAGGAGGGTAACGAGAAGTGCCATGTGGTAAAGGGCTTTGATAATCACTGAAGTGTTTGATATTGAGAAGTGGCATAATTAAACTTGTGCTTAGAACCCCCGAATCCAAATCCATTGCCACTGAGTCAATGCGGATTCACAGTGACCGTGTGAGACACAGTAGAATTGTTCCTTAGGTTTCCAAAATTGTAAATGTTGATGGAAGCAGAGCGCCTCATCTTTCTCCCATGGAACGACTGGTGGGTTTGAACCGCTTACCTTGTGGTTAGCTGTCCAATGCTTCACCCACTATACCACCAATGCTTACTTAGGGTCTATTGATTCGGGCCTAGAAACAGTCCTATTGAAGAAAGTAGAGTGTAGAGTAGCCTCCACCCTATTATAAAAGCCTGGTTATTGTTTTCTTCTGTGGATATTGACCTCCCTGACAAGATTCCTTACTCATTATAGACTTAATGGCATCTGGTAGACAATCATCTCTGCCCTCAATCCTGCTGACATGCAGGACCATGTCATTAACCTGTGAATGACCTATCAAAAATTTTTCCATCTGAAAAACCTTTTTCCTCTCCCCACCTCCACCCTCAGCCACTCTACCTTTAACAACTAGGCAGTACTTTACTTTGTTGTTGTTGTTGTTATGTGCCATCGACTTGGTACCAACCCATAGTGACCTTATGCACAGCAGAATGAAACACTGCCCCATCCAGGGCCAACCTCACTACTGTTGCCACGCTTGAGTCCATCGATGCTGCCACTTGACCAATCCATCTCATTGGGGGTCTTCCTCTTTTTCTCTGCCCCTCCATCTTACCAAACATGATATCCTTCTCCAGCGACTGGCCCCTTCTGACAATATGTCCGAAGTATAAGAGACAAAGTTTGGCCATCTTGTTTCTCTAAGGAGCACTCTGGCTGCACTTCTTCCAAAATGGAGCTATTGGTTCTTTTGGCAGCCCATGGCACTTTCAATATTCTCCTCCAACACCGTAACTCAAAAGCATCAATTCTTCTACGGTCTTCCTTATTTACTGTCCAGCTTTCACATGCATATGAGGTTATTGAAAATACCATGGCTTGGGTCAGGCGCACCTTAGTCCTCACACTGACATCTTTGCTCTTCAACACATTAAAAAGGTCTTGTGCAGCAGATTTGCCTAATGCAATACGTCGTTTGATCTCTTGACTGCTGATTCCGTGAGTGTTGATCATTGATCTAAGAAGAATGAAGTCCTTGACAAAAAGCCTGTTGCTGCTCAGTTGATCTTGACTCATGAAGACTTGATATGCATTGGAGTAGAACTGTGCTGCGTAGGGTTTTCAATGGCTTATTTTTCATAAGTAAATCACCAGAACTTGCTTTCAAGGCACCTCTGGGTGCACTCAAACCTCCAATTTTTAAATTAGAAGCCAAGTGTGCTGTTTGTACCACTCAGGACTTCTAGTTCAGAACAAGTGCTCCTTTGGTGAACGAATAATCTAGATGAGAGCTGATAAGAATTGAGCTGGAATAGAATAGGAGGGATAGAATGAAATGTACCCCAAAAAGGTTTTATTGTTAAGTGCTGTCAGTTGGTTCTGATGCATAGCAATCCTGTATAGGGTTTCCAAGAAGCGTCTGGTGAATTTAAACTGCCAACCTTAAGGTTAGCAGTCCATTGCTTATCCTACAGCGCCACACCAGGTAGACACTGTTTAAATAGGTGGCTACCTAGAAATGGGGAGGAAAGAGAAGACAGCTGAGGTTCTTGAGCCTCAGTATCTGGGAGAACATGGTTGTTACCATTTACACAAACAGGAGACTAAGGGTGGGGGCAGGGAGGTGATGAGTTAAATTGTTAAGGAATTTGGGAACTTGAAAATTAGCAAAATGGGAGGTGTCTTTAATAGCCAATTGAGATAATAATGGTAAATTATGTTGATGATGATGATCATTATTATTAATTGACATTGATTGAGCAATTATTAAGTGCCAGGCATAATTCTAAAGGCTTTACATATATAAACTCAATTAATTCTCCCAACAAACCTGTGAGGTAACTACTATTACTGTACCCATGTTATAGACAGGGAAATTGAGAGATTAAGATACTTCCCTGAGGTCACACAACTGATAAGGCAGACATGCGATGTAGACTCAGTCAGTCTGAGAACTGCAGATTGTAGAGTGGATAGTTGCTCAGAGGTGAAAGGCAGAGGTGAGATCATTAAGGAGAAGAGAGGATGGAGGACTGGACTGGGAGCCTGTGTCTAGAAGAGCAGGGCAGAGGGGCTTGTTGGAACCATTTTTAAAATTCTGCGTTGCAGAAAGTATTTACCAAGAGAGAAACAACAATAGAGAATCAGGTTTAGCAGAGGTAAACTTGCCTGGGGCCAAGTGGCAGCGGTAGCCAGAAGCAGATGACACTAATCTCTTCCTTCTTCTTTTGGCATTATTCCTAGCTGGTCACTGCCCAGGCTCCAAGATGAAGCTGGATCATGGGCCAGCTATATGGTGACAAGGTCCCTGGTTTGAATGGTGTTGAAGGGGAAGCGATATATATCACCAGAACCAGACTTGGCTGAGTTAACTGCTTAAATGCAAGGCCTGTGGGAACAGAGATTAATACATTCTCCTGCTTCCCTTAGGTTCGGTGGTCAGTCCTGGTTTGCTTGGGTTAAATTCAGTTTACTCCTCTTGTCCTGAAATAATTATTAACATACCCCATCATTCTGACATATGTCCCAGTATGATTGATAACTTCCATGGTCAGCCCTAATTTAGGGACATATGGTCTCTGAGTGGAATGGCTGGCAGATGCACCTGACTAAAGGGCTAATTTTTCTCTCTTCTGTGGAGCTCAGAGCTGAGTTTGAGGAACTTCAATGTGTGTATTCTGAGATTCTCCAGTACAAAGCTTGCAGGGTAGTTGTGCAGGAGACATAGGAATGGATGGGAAAGTGCTCTGAAATTTGTAGGCTACTTTCCAAGTACAAAGTGTCATTTTTCTCATGATATTATGGATCCTAGATCCATGGATTTTGCTCTGCAAAACAACATCCTCTGCAGGAGATTGCCACCACTTATTCTTTTGAATTAAGGCAGTGTTTCTAAAATTTACCTGATCATTACATTCATCTAGAATAATTGTTAAAAAACACAGACTCCCAGGTTACACCTCAGGGGTTACCTGGGATTCTGTAGTTTTAACAAACTCTTGAAAAAAAAAAATTGTTTAATTATAGAGAATCTTTATTAAGTTTTACAAAGAAGTAAACATGGGACAAAGACAAACATAGATTACCAGGGTGAAGGAAACCATAGACACCATGATGAATTTCCGAAGTTCTGTCTTCACGTGGTGATCTTTTATAGAGCACGGGGAAACAAAGCAATCTCCTCCCACAGCCATGACTGATGACAGCAGCCAAGAATCACATACACACACCCCGAGCCTACAGAATGCAAGGAGGGGACTACTGCAGGCAGGGAAGTTTACAGTCTGAAGCTCTCAGGGTATGACATCACAACCAGGCAACTGTTAGGTTCCTCCAAGAATGTTACTACAAAGGTTGACTGGAAAAATTGGTCCCAAACCCTACTTTTAAGTATACTGCTTCTAACTATGGCATTTCAGGAAAAATTGGTATCAGAACACTTAAACCTAGGCATAAGATGGGATGAAGCTCTGGTAGGCTCGAGTCATTCACAGGCAAAAGTCTCCAGATAACATGCTCTACAACATCCCCTTCTCTTGGTCAGAGATTGATGGTGGGCTCCTAGATGGTGGCTTATGGCAAACTCTTAAACTCATGGTGGTCTTTCACTAGATACCATCTGGTTCATCGCCAGGGTGTCAAATAGGAATGACATCCCTCCCCATCAGCCTTATTGTAGAGCTGAGCAGAGCCAAATACACATCACCTTGGCCAGAACTATCTCTATCCATCCAAACATGCTGACAGTAAAGGCCTACTATAAATGGAATGCAATGAAAAAATATCATTGTTTTCATGGAGATGACCTAATGTGCCGGGGACTTGCCTCCACATAGTTGTGTTGTTCACGAGTGTTTGGTTCATGAGGAGGGGAGATCCAGTGGCGATAGAGATAGCAAAAGAGACAGAGATGCAAAGAGAGAGACAAAGAGACACTCCGAAACCAGAGTGAATGCTGGACTGGCATCAGGCTGATCCTGCGTTG
>NW_006408568.1:3768722-3769478 GCF_000296735.1 Chrysochloris asiatica | reverse complement strand
TCTCCCACAGAACAGCTGGTAGTTTCGAACTGCTGACCTTGCGGTTTGCAGCCTGATTCGTAACCACTACACTACCAGAGCTCCATATATATATATATATATCATAGAACAAAACTATCAAAAAGAACCATGAAAGTCAGCCATAAGGCAATGATTTCAAATAATACCCTTTCACTAAGGGAAACTATTTGTCTGTAGAAATCTGACATGTAATAGTAAAGAATATGGAAACAGATATTAAATATACATTTTTTACCAATCCATAAACTGAAATTGCCATGGTAAGGTAACTTCAAAAGCAGTAGAAATTTGAATAAAGTCCAAAGAACTCAAAAGAGTAGCTGTATTTTCTGTTTCTGCCCACTAGGGCACCTCTATACTGGAGAGAAGTTTCAGAGTCTCTTCTGACATCCATTTCAGTCTTTTCCTTCTTTCTTGTCTTTTTAATGATTTTTGCTTTCTTCTTGTATGATGTTCTTGATGCCATCACACAACTCTCCTGGTCTTTGATCATTAGTGTCTATTGCATCAAATTTGGTCTTGAGATGATCTCTCAATTCAGGCAGGATATGTTCAAGGTCAAATTTTGGCTCTCATGGATTTGTTTGAATTTTCGTTAGCCTCAGCCTGAACCTGCATATGAATAACTGATGGTTTGTTCCATAGTCTGCCCCTGGCCTTGTTTGTTTATTTTTAATGCTTTCTTGTGAATTATGTGATAGTTTACATGAGAGAGCATTAGCTTCACATTGATCC
>NW_006408568.1:3763178-3767934 GCF_000296735.1 Chrysochloris asiatica | reverse complement strand
TTTGTTTCCAATCTTTGTATTCTAATCACCAGTAATTATCAATACATATTGATTGCATGATTGATCAATTGCTGCTTAAAGAAATTGATACAATATTTCAATTTCATCATCACTGGCTTTAGTGGTTGGTGGGCCAATTTGAATAACAGTGTTATTAATTTGTTTTTCTTGTAGGGGTATGGACATTATCCTGTCAGACAGCACTGTACTTCAAGGTAGATCTTGTAATGTTCTTTTTGATGATGAATGCGATGCTATTCCTCTTGAATTTATCATTCCCAGTATAGTAAACCAGGTGATTGTCAGATTCAAAATGGCCAGTACCAGTCCATTTCAGCTCACTAATGCTTAGGACATTGATTTTAAGCATTCCATTTCATTTCTGAAAATTTCCAATTTTACTATCTTCATACATCATTCATTCAGTGTCCCAGTTATTAAGTGATATTTGCAATTATTTCTCCTCTTTTTGGCTTGTACCCCCTCAGCAAAAGAATGTCCTGAAAGGTTTTCTCCATATGTGTCAACACCATCAACTCTACTATGAGGAGGCAGCTCTTCCCTAGTTGTATTCTGAGTGTCTTCTAATCCGAGGGACTCATCTTCTGGCACTATAGCTGACAATATTCTGGTGCTATTCACCATGTTTTGATATTTAGTATTGTGGCACTATCTGACAGTGTTTCATTGCTATTGATGAGGGTTTCAGTGGCTAAGCATTCAGGAGTAGTCTGCTTCTCCTTCATCCTAGTCTGTCTTAGTCTGGAAGCTCAGCCAACACCTGGCCACCATGGTGTACCATGATGGTAGCATAGCTTCCAACATTACAGCCACACACAAGCCACCACAGTATGACACACTGACAGATGAGTGGTGTAAAAACCTTTGTAGTCACAATAAATACTATGAGATATCATAAATGCAGCACTCATAACAGTTACATTTTGTAAACCTCAGATTGTATATAAACATGAACAAAGAAACACTTTAAGTTAAAACGTAAAACTCTTTTATTGGAGACACTTAGCAAGAAAATTGTCATTTTTACTCTGTAGAATCATAGTTTAAAAATTTAGTCATGATTATGTTATGTTTATCAGTAAATTTTTATAATCCGAATGATAAATTTAAGCCTTTTATACAATTTAGGAGAAAACGTTTTTTTATATTTAGAAAAATAGAAACTTAAAAACATTCATAATATTCTAATTTAAAACCTTGTTGTAACATTTTATTCTATTCATTGACTTGTTTCTGTTCTTTAAGAAAAAAACAAAAATAGTTCTTGTTTTTAATCAGCTGTAATTTGTGAACCTTATCACATTACAGAGTTCTGGAAATCTTGATTTCATTTGGTAGCCTCCAAGTTCACACTATCGGTCCATAAGTCTAACATAGTTCATAATTCTGTTAGAAATTGTCAAATGTTTCAACACATCAGCAGGAAATATTAGTAAAGCAAAGGTTTATCTGTGGATAATAAAACTTAACAGGGTTATGATTAATTTATAGTAATATTTTTTTAGAGTGCAAGATTGGATTTGATGAATGTAAAGTCAAATATGTTATGGTTGTTGTAGTTAACTGCCATTGAGTTGGTTCCTACTCGTAACAACCCAGTATGGAGTTTCTAAGGAGTGACTGGTGGGTTTGAACTGCCAACCTTGTGGTTAGCTGTCCAATACTTATCCTATAGAGCTACACCAGGTCTCTGGAAGGAACATTAGATAAAAATATTTTAAAGTACTATGATTAACCTTTTTAGGAAGCTTTAGATATTAGATATAATAATATATTACCAAATTAATGATATTTGAATTAAATTTGTAGCTAAGCAGCTGCATTTAGAGAAATAATTAGAGTAAGTGGTTATTAAAATAACTAAAATTATGAACACATTTAGTAAAATTCTTTTTCTAGACTCTACACTAACTTGCTGATAAATAAACGGAGCATTGTTGTTTTTGTTATGTACTGGGGAGTCGGTTCTGATTCATAGTGACCCTGTCTAGGATTTCCGAGGCTGTAAATCTTTATGGGAGCAGACCACCTCATCTTTCTCCCATGGAACCGCTGGTAGTTTCTAACTGCTGTCCTTGAGGTTAGCAGCCCGATTTGTAACCACTGCGCTATGGAGCATTAGCTCCTTAAAAAGTACTTGGCATGGCAAAATCTAATTTATCCTTGTCCTGGAAATCAGATTATTTAAAGGATAAATTAAACCTGTAAATTATTAATTAAAAGAAAACTTTATTATTTTAATGACAAGAAATCTAATCCTTGTATTACACTGCTAACATTAAAGCTTCTTAAAATATTTAAAATGAAACTACTCAGTTTTAGTCAGAAAGATACAACTTTGATTATGCAAGATGACCTTTACTGAATATAAAAATATTGTTTTGATTGCATGCCCAATGATGTAACCCTTTAAATGTGAAAAAAAATGTATGTATTAATTCAACAGCACTTGAAATGCATCCATCTCTTCTATAAAAAGCAAAAGCATGTGGATATTAAACATTTGTTAACCGAATTCGATGCTAGCAAATTTATTTAAAGATCTTGAAATTACTCATAAGCTTAATCACTGTTGAAGTAAAAGTTTACTTCAATATTTTCAGGTTCCTCTTAAACTTTTACTTAAAAATCTGATTAAACTCGCTGCCAATGAGAAGTCTCACTCATGGGAGGGCTCCATGGAGTAAAACGGGATAGTTCTTTGAGATTTCAGAGATCAAAAATCTCTATGGGAGAAAACAACTTTATTTTTTGTTCTCAAGGAGTAGCTGGTGAACTACTGGTTAATAGTTGAATGCTCAACACATTGAGCCACCAGGGCTTCCTCTAATTCTTCTTAGGCTTTTTTTTTTAAATCTCTGAGCCATATAAATTCAGATTGAGTATTCTATCCCACATCAAGGAGCTCTGGTAGCTAGTATTTATGATTTAGTCTGTTAA
This sequence comes from Chrysochloris asiatica, assembly GCF_000296735.1. NCBI lineage: Eukaryota > Metazoa > Chordata > Mammalia > Afrosoricida > Chrysochloridae > Chrysochloris > Chrysochloris asiatica. Next base: position 3,764,973 of record NW_006408568.1, on the reverse strand, counting down.
TCTCAAGGTCAGCAGTTCAAAACTACCAGCAGTTCCACAGGAGAAAGATGAGGCTTTCTGTTCCTGTAAAGATTTAGTCTTGGAAACCTTATATAGGGTAACTATTATTTGGAACCAACTCCACAGCACCTAACCACCACCACCCCACATCAAGAGTCCTGATGTGGTGCTAAAGGATAAACACTCCACTGAATGGTTTAAAATTAAGAAAGCTGTGTGACAAGGTTGTATTCTTTCACCATACTTATTCAACCTGTATGCTGAGCAAATAATCCGAGAAACTGGGTTATATGAAGAAAAATGTGGCATCAGGATTGGAGGAAGACTCATTAACAACCTGCAATATGCAGATGATACAACCTTGCTTGCTGAAAGTGAAGAGGACTTAAAACATTTACTGATGAAGATCAAAGAGCACAGCCTTTGGTATGGATTGTATCTCAGTGTAAAGAAAACAAAAACCTTCACCAGTGAACCAATAATATTCTTATCAATGAAGAAAAAATTGAAGTTGTCAAGGGCTTCGTTCTCCTTGGATCAACTATCAACACTCACGGAAGCAGCAGTCAAGAAATCAAATGATTTGCTTTAGGCAAATCTGCTGCACAAGATCTTTTTAAAGTGTTGAAGAGCAAAGATGTGAGCTTGAAGATGAAGGTGCGCCTGACCCAAGCCATGGTATTTTCAGTAACCTCATATGCATGTGAAAGCCAGACAGTAAATAAGGAAGACCATACAAGAATTGATGCTTTTGAGTTATGGTGTTGGAGGTGAATATTGAAAGTACCATGGGCTGCCAAATAGATCCATGTTGGAAGAAGTGTAGCCAGAATGTTCCTTGGAGGCCAGGATGGCCAAACTTCGTCTCTCATTCTTGGAACATATTGTCAGGAGGGACCATTTGCTGGAGAAGGATATCATGTTTGGTAGGGGGGAGGGTCAGAGAAAAAGAGTAGACCCTCACAGGGAAGACCCCCAGTGAGATGGATTGGCCAAGTGGCAGCATCGATGGACTCAAGCGTGGCAACAATAGTGAGCTTGGCCCAGGATCGGGCTGTGTTTCGTTCTGCTGTGCATAAGGATGCTATGAGTCGGTACCAACTCGATGGCACCTAACAACAACACCACCACCACAAGGTCAGTTTGAACCTCAAGGTTGTGTTTCAAGACCATCAGTCATTTTCAGAAACCCAATTTGGGGAGTCACTATTTGTTGGAACCCACTCAATGGCACTTAACAACAACCACAACCCCATATCTGGCTCACAACAAAGACAAAAACTGAGGCTTGCTATTTCATTTGCATATTTTTAGATTGTTGTTGTTCAGTGCCTTGAGGCCCAAACTGACTTTGCAGTCTAGTGCATTAACCCCCAGCGCCATACCAGGATGCCATAATTATTGTTGTTGTTAATAGCTGTCAAGATGGTTCCAACCCATAGCTACCCTGTATAGGGTTTCTGAGGAGCAGCTGGTGAGCTTGAACTGCTGACGTGCAGTTCAAACCAATTTTGCAATCCAGTGCATTAACCCACAACACCACACAGGACTTATGCTCTAGAAGTCATTATATAGCATATGTTGTTGTTGTTAAGTGCTGTTGAATCAGTTCCGACCCATAGCGACCCTCTATAGGGTTTCCAAGGAGCAGCTGGTGTGCTTGAACCACTGATCTTACAGTTCAAATTATTTTGCAGTCTCGTGCATTAGCCCATAGCGTCACACCAGGACTCACTCTCTCTCTACTCTCTCTGTCTCTCTGTCTCTCTGTCTCTCTGTCTCTCTCTCTCTCTCT
>NW_006408568.1:3761436-3762669 GCF_000296735.1 Chrysochloris asiatica | reverse complement strand
TCTACTCCCGTAAGGATTTACACCCTCGGAAACCCTGTACAGGGTCGCTATGGGTCGGAACCGACTCGATGGCACTTAACAACAACAACAACAGAGGCACTTTAGACGAAAGGACTGCTGATATACTTCCCCCAAATCAGCCATTCAAAATCCTTTGTAGGATAATTGTTTTCTGATGCATGTGGGGTTGTGTAAAAAGTGTGTGAGGCCTGCATCTGACCTCCCCTGACTTCACAAGGGGGAAGAAGATCAAACTCCATATCAGCCCAAAGCCAATTCCTAGAAGGCTGAGGTCTTCTACCTTCTTTACCAATTCTGATACCAACTGCTCCTCCTGTGGTACTCTCTACTTCTAAGCTGGACTTGATAGTTCATTGCAGTGGCCACACAGAACAGAGACAATACTCACACTTATGGAATATATTAGGAAGTTAACAGGGTCAGAAATGCTCAGTTTGCAATTGTTCTAGTCAAGATTCTGTCTCTTCAGCTATGCCTACAGACAGACCTCTCTCTCACTTAGCGTAGCCTCTGCTCTGCTCAGACAGTGCTACAAAACTCCTTTAGGGCTGCTGATAAATGCCCAAAGGACATTCCCCTCTACTGTGAACCTCCGCCCAAAGGCACTTGGCTCTAGCTCCCCAATAAAATGCCTTGAGAAACCCCATTCCACAAGCAAGTCTCCTGTCTGAAAGCACTCAGTTTTACTCACTCTGCCGGAAGCCTGCAACTCTGTGGTGCCCTGGCTCTTGGTTCTACTGCTGCCGCTTCTCTGGTGTAACAGCTTTCTGTTCCTGGAGGTTCAATATGCAGGGATCTTGGATACAAAGGACACACTCCATTCCTAACTCTAATTTCTTGTTAGTGAGATTCGAACCCCCTCAGGTTGCCATCCATCAGATACCCTAAGGAAACTTGAGAGTCTGGGACTTGCGACAGGTATGTTTTCATGGAGCTGAAGGAAGAGCTATATCTAGCATTTGCCTTCATATGTGGCTCTGACAAGTTTCCTCACCATACGAATATTCCACATGTTCTGGGAGGGAATAAAACAACAACAAAACAACTAGCTGTCTCAATGGAAATACACGCTCTGATTGGTGACCACACTCATCACTGATAAGGGGAAGTGAGGTAAAAACAGCAAAGAAGCGGTGAGCTGAGCCCTACAATGTTCAATAGGCCTCTGTGAACCCAGGTGGAGACTTGGTTGGCCAGCAGTGTGGGAAGACC
>NW_006408568.1:3752419-3760550 GCF_000296735.1 Chrysochloris asiatica | reverse complement strand
ATAGAATGAATGTAAAACTAAAGTTCTCTCATGTAAACTATCTTATAATTCACAATAAAACATTTAAAAACAAACAAAAAAACAAACAAAACAACTAGCTGTGCGCTGAGTCATTGATTTTGATTCATGGAGACCCAGGTGCTTTCAGAGTACAACTGTATCCTATAGGTCTTTCCATGGTTGATTTTTCATAAGTAAATCACCTTCAGAGATGCTTCTGGGTAGATTTGAATCAGTAATTTTTCAGTTAGTAGCCGAATACTTAAAACATTTGCACCACTCAGGAATTCCTGTGCTGAGGCTGTCGTTGTTAAGTGCCATTGAGTCAGACTCATAGTGACCCTGTATAGTGTTTCTGATTAGCAGCCGGTGAGTTTAAACCTTGCAGTTCAAACCGACCTTGAGGTCGAGTGCTTATCCTATGGCGCCACACTAGAACTTGTAAATGTTAGAATTCGAAGAGGTTCATGTTTCAAGGAAATTAGAATGGGTAACTGTGTTCAGGCAACCAAGTATTGACTGAAATGTATTTTCCCTTCTCCATTTGCAGAAGACGATATGAAATTGGCTATGAAGCAACAAGAAAATGTAAACAACACACTAAAACAAGCAGTGGAAGCAATGGCCAGTGACACCAGGCACAGATTCCACAAGAAACTCTTCCCAAACTCACAGCTCTTCAAGCAGTGGGGTGAAGGTCTTTCTGAGGCCCAGCAGAAAATGGCTCAGGAACTCTTCCAGAAGTTTGGTTACAACGTTTACCTCAGTAACCAGTTGCCCCTCAATCGAACCATTCCAGACACACGGGATTCCAGGTGGGTTAGGCCAGATTTGGCCATCTCAATTCATGAGGACCTCAGATTGATTTGGGGTGAATTTCTGGAGAAGACAATGTCAAGGACTAGAAAGAAGTTTGGGGGAGGGAGAGGTTGCTGGAAATGGAGTTTAGAACATAGGAAGTTCTGGCAGGCTGACTGAGCAGAGTTCTTGTTTTCAATCCGCTTTATAATGGCTGCTCTGAAAAGATAACTGACTGATGCAAACATTTACAGGACCTTGGAGATAAGCAGAGATGTCAGAAAAAAAAAAAAAAAATCCTTGAGAATTTTGATCCCACTAGTTCTAACTCATAATTCTACAGATGACAGAAATAGGCCATGAAAGTGATAGGGCTTGTGTGAGTCATACCAAAGTTAGCAGTTTTTCTCAAATTCTAGTGTTTTTCTCAAATTCTCTGCTTAGATTTCTTTTTGAAATGGAATCCAATTTAATGAAGCTTCTCTGTCTCCCTGTTTTATTTACAAGTTCCATTGTTTTCTGTCTTTCTGTTCTTCTCTTTCTCCTTCATACTTAAAAAAAAATAATAACAGCTTTAAGATATAGATTCACATGCCATACAATCATCCCATTTAAATTATATTGATACATTTTAGCATATTAATAGACGTGTGCAACCATCACCCAAATCAGTTTTAAAATATTTATATTACATCAAAAAGAAACTCCATACCCTGTAGCATTCACTTCCATCTTGAGAAACCACTAATCAACTTTCTGTCTCTGTGTATTTGCCTATTCTGGACATTTAATGTAAATGGAATCGCATAATATGTGGTATTTTGTAACGGAATTCTTTTACTTGGGCTGCTATTGTTTTGCTGTTGTGAGGTGCTGTTGGGTGGGTTTCTACTCATAGTGACCCTGTATAGGGTTTCTGAGGCACGGCTGGTGAATTTGAACTTCTGATCTTGGGGTTCAAACTGACTTTGAAGTTCAGTGCATTACCCCACAGCACGACACCAGGCCTCATTGTTAGCCACTTACAACATCTGCATTAGAACGTGTATCATTCTTTTCGTGATCAAATAGAGTTTCATAAAATGGATAACCCACCTATTGTTTGCTATTCATCAGCTGATAGACATTGAGATTGTTTCCACATTTTGGCCATTCTGATATGAAAAAGACAGAGGATAGCAAGTGCTGTAGATGGTGTACAAGTTTTTGTGTGGACATGCATTTTTTCACTTCTATTGGGTGCACCTGAGTTGTAGAATTGCTGGGTTATATGCAACTCTATTTTAACCTTCTGAGGAACTGCCAAATTGAGGACCTTTCCAAAGTGACTGCCCAGGGTTCCTGCTACTATCTGTAAGTGATCTAATTTTTTGGCATTACATGTGTTTATGGGATTCCCTTAAAATCTTCTTTAGAAATGTAAGATTAGTAGTAATGTATGTCTTTCATTCCTGGTGGCATATGAAGATTCTGATAGTGCCACATCATCTATAGCCTTTGTGAGACTTTGTCTTTTTTATAATAGCCATTCTACAGGGTAGCTCACTGTGATTTTGTTTGCATTTCCCTAGTGAATAATAATGTTGAGCTTCTTTTCATGTGTGTATTGGCTATTTGGAAGTCCTGGTGTCGTGCTGTAGGATAAGCACTGGACTGCTAACCACAAGACAGGTGGTTCAAACCCATCAGCCACTCCTCAGAAACCTTATGCTGGGTCACTGTAAGTCAAAACTGACTTGACAGCACTTAGCAACAACATTGGCTATTTGTGTATCTCTTTTGGAGAAATATCAGTTCATACTCTCCCCCATTTTTGAATTGGCTTGTCTATAAATAATTGAGTTATAAGAGTTTCTTTTTACATATTTTAGATACAAGTCAATGATCAGATATATGATTTGCAAATGTTTTCTCTCATTGTATATGTAGTCATTTCACTTCCTTGAAATGAAACCAGGGCAATGCAACGATATATGATAGAATGAATGTAAAACTAAAGTTCTCTTATGTATAAAGTTCTCTTATCTTATAATTCACAATAAAACATTAAAAAAAATCAAAACAAAACAAAAAAAAAAACACAACTAGCTGTGCACTGAGTCATTGATAAATGTTTTCAAATTTGAGGATAGTCAATTTATTGTTCTTTTGGCTGCTTGTCCTTTTGGTGTTAGGTATAATACAAGGCCATGAAGATGTATGCTGATGTTTTCTTCTAAGAGTTCTATCATTTTTATATTCCACTTAGGTCTTTGATCCATTTTGAATTAATTTTTATATATGATGTGACATAGGAGTGTAACTTTATTCTTTCCAATGAGAAGATTCTTTTGACCCAGCACAGTTTCTTGAAGAGAGTATTCTTTCCACATTGAATTGTCTTAAAACTTCTTTTGAAAACCAATTGATCATAGATGTTGGTCTTATTTTTGAATTCTATTCCACGGATCTACATGTTTCTCATTATGCCAGTAACAAACTGCCTTGATTACTGTAGCTTTGTACTAACTATTAAACCCAAGAAGTGTTAGTCCTCCACTTTTTTCCCCCTCAAAATTGTTTTGGCTACACTGGAACGTTGAAATTCCATATGAATTTTACATCAGCTTGTTAATTGCTACAAAGAAGTAAGCAAGGTTTTGACAATGATTGCATTGAATTTGTAGATCAATTTGGGCATTGTTATAGTTAAGTGCCCTCGAGTCTGTTCTGACTCATAGCAACCCTGTACAGGGTTTCTGAGGAGCGGCCCATGGGTTTGAACCACTGACCTTTTGGATAGCAGTCCAGTGCTTATCTACAGATTGCCCTTCTAACAGTAAATCATAAAGTTGAACATCTGTGAGTGAACATCTGACAGTTATAACACAAACATATTATATTCTGCAGCACAGTATGTAGTACCTATTAACAATGATAAGCTCGACACTCCCATCCAAAACACACACACACACACACACACACACACACACACACACACAGAGTAAGCAGATGGTGGCAAGTGTGGTTCATTGTAATTTGGATATGTTGTAAATTGGGGATTACCTATATTCAACTGGACAACATTGCGAAGTATGAGTATTCCAGAACACTTAATTGTGCTCATGAGAAATCTGTACCTGGACCAACAGGCAGTTGTTCAAACAGAACATGGGAACACTAAATGCTTTAAAGTTAAAGAAAGGTGTGTGACAAGGTTGTATTCTTTCACCATATTTATTCAACCTGTTTGCTGAGCAAATAATTCGAGAAGCTGGGTTCTATGAAGAAAAATGTGACATCAGAAATGGAGGAAGACTCATGAACAACTTGCGATATGCAGATGATACAACCTTGCTTGCTGAAAGTGATTTACTGATGAAGATCAAAGAGCACAGCCTTCAGTATGGATTGTATCTCAATGTAAAGAAAGCAAAAATCCTCATCACTGTTGCAATAAAAAACATTCTTATCAACGGAGAAAAGATTGACGTCAAGGACTTCATTCTTTTTGGATCAATTATCAACACTCATGGAAGCAGCAGTCAAGAAATCAAACGACTTATTGCATTGGGCAAATCTGCTGCACAAGACCTTTTTAAAGTGTTGAAGAGCAAAGATATCAGCTTAAGGACTAAGGTGCGCCTGACCCAAGCCATGGTATTTTCAATAACCTCATGTGCATGTGAAAGCTGGACAGTGAATAAGGAAGACCGTAGAAGAATTGATGCTTTTGAGTTATGGTGTTGGAGGAGAATATTGAAAGTGCCATGGGCTGCCAAAAGAACCAATGGATCCATTTTGGAAGAAGTGCAGCCAGAGTGCTCCTTGGAGTCCAAGATGGCCAAACTTCGTCTCTCATACTTCAGATGTATTGTCAGGAGAGACCAATTGCTGGAGAAGGATATCATGTTTGGTAAGGATCTCATGTTTGGAGGGTCAGAGAAAAAGAGGAAGACCCTCAATGAGATGGATTGGTCAAGTGGCAGCATCCATGAACTCAAGCATGGCAACAGTAGTGAGGCTGGCCCAAGATCGGCCAGTGTTTTGTTCTGCTGTGCGTAAGGTCGCTATGAGTTGGTACCGACTCAATGGCACCTAACAACAACAACAATATTCAAGATTATGTCATCTTAAAATAGAGATATTTTCTCTTCTTTTTTAAACTAGCTGCCTGTTATTTAATATTCTTGCTGAATTGCCTTTTGTAGAACCTCCAGTACAATGTTGAATAACAATGGTGAGAAAGGACAGTCTTGTTTTGTTCCTCATTACAGGGGGAAAGCATTCAATATTTCACCATTAAATAGGATTTAGCTGTGGATTTTCTATAGACACTCTTAACTATTCTTTTCAATGTTTCTTGAATGGGTTTTAAAATTTTATTTATTTATTATTTTATGAAGGGATGTTAAATGTTGTCAAATGAATATTCTGCTTCTATTGCAATGATCATGTTGCTTTTGTCCACTATATATTGATATAGGGGAACTCCAGGACTCTAGAGGATAAGCACTGGACTGCAGAACCACAAGAATGGCCCTCCATAGGAAAAAGCTGAGGCTTTCTGCTCTCACAAAGCTTTACAGCCTCAGAAACCGTATACCAGGTCGTTATGAGTTCTATGATTTGGAATTTACTCTGGGGCACTTAACAACAACAACAATGCTGATATGGTATATTGCATTAGTTGATTTTCACACGTGAAACCAACTTTGAATTCTTGACACAAATCACATATGGTCATAGTGTATAATCTGATTTGTTTTTTCTTTTATGGATTTAATATGCTAGTATTTTGTTGAGGATTTTTTGTGTCTATATTCATAGGACATGTTGGTTGATAGTTTTACTTTCTTGTGATATCTTTATCTGGTTATCACAATAATTATGGATAATACTGGTGTCAGAGAATAGGCTGGGAAGTATTTTCTATCGTCAGTATTTTGGGAGAATTTGGGAAGGATTAGTACTAATTCTTCTTTAAATGCTTGGTAGAATACACCAATGGGCCTGGGATTTTTGGTGGGTAGTTTTTATGTTGTTGTTTTAACATTATTAGTTTCATCTCTTTACTTCTTTTAAGTCTATTCAGATTTTCTATTTCTTCTTTTGTTAACTTGGTACTTTGAACCCCTTTTAAAATTTGTCGATTATACTCCCTACCCACTGCCATTGAGTCGATTCTGATGCATAGAAAACTTATATAGGGTTTCCAAGACTGTAAATCTTTAAGGGAAAAGAAAGTTTCATCTTTCTCCTAAGGAGTGGCTGGTGGGTTTGAACTGCCGACCTTGTAGTTAGCAGCCCAGTGCCTATCCTACAGTGCCACCAGGGTTCCTTCTACTATCTGTAAGTGATCTAATTTTTTGGCATTACATGTGTTTATGGGATTCCCTTAAAATCTTCTTTAGAAATATAAGATTAGTAGTAATGTATGTCTTTCATTCCTGGTCATAATAATTTGAATCCTTTCTATTTTTTTTTTTCTGGAGTCTTGGTGTAGCTCTGTAGGATAAGGACTGGATTGCTAACCACAAAGTTGGTGGTTGAAACTGACCATCCATTCCTTGAAACCCTATACAGGGTCACTATGAGTTGAAGCCTACTTGACAGTACTTAACCAACTTCTTATAGATTTCTCTGTTGCTTTACCTATCTCTGTTTTATGTAGTTTTTGACTCTCTTCTTGTTGTTGTTAGGCGCTGTCCAGTCAGTTCCGACTCATAGCAACCCTATGCACAACAGAAGGAAACACTGCCCGTCCTGCATCATCCTCATAATTGTTACGTTTGAGCCCATTGTTGCTGCCATTATGTTTATCCATCTTGTTGGGGAGACTGCCAGTTTTTTTGGCTGACCCTCCATTTTACTAAGCATGCAGTCCTTCTCCAGGGATTGATCCCTCTTGAGAACATGTCCAAAATACTTGCAACAAAGTCTTGACATACTCGCTTTAAAGGAGCTCTGATAGCGTAGTTGTTACAAATTGGGATACTGACATCAAGGTCAGTAGTTTGAAACTCTCAGCTGTTCCATGGGAGAAAGATGAGGCTTTCTGCTCTCGTAAAGATGTACAGCCTCGGAAACCCTGTGCAGAGTGGCTATGAGTTGGAACCGACTCCATGGCACATAACCACCACAACCACCACCAAGGAGCATTTTGGCTATCCTTCTTCCAAGACATGGTACTTTCTTCTGGCAGTCCATGATACTTTCTATCTTCTCTGACATTATAATTCAAATACATCTATTATTCTATGGTTTCTTTATTCATTATTCAACTTTAAACCATTCAGCATCCCCTTGTTCTGTTCTGGTAACTTCCCCTTAGTGTATTATGGCTTCCTCATGAGTCTCAAGAATACAATGAAGTATTCTTCACAATGTTATCCATAGTTTTTTATGACCCACACAAATTTCTTTGCATAGTTAATAAAGTACAAGTAAACATCTTTCTGGTACTCTCTGCTTTTAGCCAAAATCCATCTGATGTCAACAAGGATGTTCCTTCTTCCATGCCCTCTTTTGAATCCTGCTTGATTTTCTGGCAGTTCCCAGACTATGCACTAGTGCAATTGACTTTTAATATCTTCATCAAAATTTTACTTGCATGTGATATTAAAGATGTTGTTAGACAATTTCCACATTCTGTTGGGTTATCTTTCTTTGGAATGGACACAAATATGAACTTTTTTCAATAGATTGGCTAGATAGCAGACTTCCAAATTTCTTGGCATAGATGAGTGAGTGCCTCCAGTATTGAAAGACTTTAACTTGTATTCCATCAAGGAATAGTTAATAATAATGATATTAACAAGTCTTCCTTGTAGATACATAGAAATTATCTTTTTTTTTTTCAATCTTTTAAATCAATTTTTTTTTCTTAAATGTTTTATTGTGAATTATGTGATAGTTTACATGGGAGAACATTCGTTTTACATTCATTCTATTGTATATCGTCTCATTGCCATGGTTACAATCCCCTCCATGCAGTCCTTCCCCTGTACCCCCAGGTTCAGCACACAGTCGCTCTCCCTCTCTGGATCTAAAGTCTCCAGCTGCTCCATCGTTCCACGTCATCATCTCTGCCTCCATTTCAGACATCACTGCTTCGCTGGGTAGGGTCCCGCTCTCTGCTCTTCTCCCATCCTTGATGGTCCTAGGGACCTCAGCTCCTAGACTGAAAAGTTAATCACTCCCCTCCTTGCTATAAAACATCTACTTTTACATTTCCAACACTCACAATCCATCCTGATAACAATTATTCACTATTGTATCACAAGAGACCTGTCTGCATTTCATTGCATTAGACCTGCCTAGTCAGATTGAATACTACTCACTGGAGATTCTA
>NW_006408568.1:3744305-3751746 GCF_000296735.1 Chrysochloris asiatica | reverse complement strand
CTTTCTTTCAAGAAGTATCTTCTGTTCTTCTAGCCACTCCAGGTTGGTCTGCTTGTCCTTTCAAGTGGGAATTTCCCATCTCTGGAGATCTGGATATCGTTCAGGCTTCCACCTAAAGTCTTATGTATTGCCAAATCTCCGCAGAAAGCCTCCTTCACTGGGCACATTGTAGCCCCATTTTAGGTGTTCCAATCAGTTATAGGCAGAAGACGGATTTACAAGCTTTCTATGGTGATGTTTTTCGCTATTCCTTTCTCTCTCACTCCAATGTCTATTTTATAATATAATGCAAGGAAAACCAAGATTCAAAAGACAGCCAAGCATCTTAATATTATTCCCCCCTTTTCCACATTCCAACCATGGCTTAATCTCTGTATCCCAGAACCCTGTTGTTCCCAGGTTGTACATATATCATTATTTACCTCTGTCTCACTTAACCCACTGAGACCTGTCTAATTGTTCTCCCATCTGCTTTGTTCTTCCATTCCCCTTTCCCTACTTGTACATTGTCCCCTCCCTAGCACCCAAACTATCCTGTGTCTAATCCCTGCCCTGTGCCCCTCCATCCCCTCACCCACCCCCAACATCCCAATAATCAACAGAGAATCTCCCCACCCCCCTTTAGTTATAGAAATTATCTTATCATAGACAGCATGGTACTGCAAGACAGACCTTGAAATGTTATTTCAAGGTTAATGTGGTGGCATTCCTCTTCAGTTTGTTGCTCCTGGCATAGTAAATCATATGTCTGAACCAGTCTTTTTCTACCCACTATTGCCTAAGATGTAAATATTTATGCATTCCATTTCATTTGAGATGAATTCCAATTTTCCAAGATTCACACTTGGTAAATTCCATTTTCTGCTTAGTGGATATTTGCATATGTTTCTTCTCACTCTGAGCTGTGCCCCAGTAGCAAATGAAGGTCCAGAAAGCTTTACTGCAATCACATCATTATGGTCAACTCTATGTTGAGGAAGCAGCTCTTCCCAGGTGGTATTTTGAGTGCCTTCCAACCTGAAGGGTTCATCTTCCAGCACTATATCTGACAATGTTCCATTGCTATTTTTAAGGTTTTCAGTGGCTAACCATTCAGAGTCCTGGTGTGACGCTATAGGATAAGCACCATACCACAAGGTCAGTTTGAACTACAAGGTCACCAGTTCAAACTCACCAGCTGCTCCTCAGAAACTCTATATAAGGTCACTATGAGTCAGAACTGACTTGGCGACACTTTACAACAACAAACCATTCTGCCTCTCTTTCTTCCTACTCTGTCTTAATCTGTAAATTCTGCTGAAACCTGTCCACAGTGGGTGACCCCACTAGTATTTAAAATGCTGGTTGTATACCTTCCAGTGTCACGGCAATTGTGACGCACACAAGGCATTACAGTAAGATGATGATTTTGACGCTAATCTTTGTTATTTCCTGTGTTCTGCTTGCTTTGATTTAATTTCATCTTCTTTAAAAAACACTTTTTAAATGATAGATCATTAGGTTATTGATTTGAGATCGTTTTTCTTTTAAATATAGGTGTTTATAACTGTAAGTTTCCTTCTGAATTCTGCCTTAGTGCATCCTATAGGTTTTGGAATATTGTGGTTTTGTTTTTGGTTATATCAAGATATTTTCTAATTTCCCTTGTGGTTTTTTTATTTGAACCATAATGTAGGTGGTATAGCCATTTATTTAAAGGTGGAAAACTACTTCTCTGCTTACTAAGACCCACTAGCTTCAACATGTGAATTGCCTTCCTCTTGAGTTTACTGGTCCGGATATATTTATATAAACCTTCTGCCTAATAAGTTTGTGCAATGGTAGAAAAGATTTTTCATTTTTCCATGATAACTCCAGTTGATTGGCAATATTTTCTTGTTGTTGTTGTTGTTAGGTGCTATCAAGTTGGTACCGACTCATTGTGACCTTATGCACAGCAGAAGGAAATACTGCCTGGTCCTGGGCCAACCTCACAATTGTTGCCACGCTTGAGTGCATTGATGCTGCCACTTTGCCAATCGATCTCTCTGGGGGTCTTCCTCTTTTTCTCTGACCCTCCACCTTACCAAACATTAGGAAAAGTGTGTGCCAGAGTTCTATTCTTTCACCGTACTTATACAATCTGTATGCTGGACAAGGAATCTGAGAAGCTGGATTATATAAGGAAAAACATGACATCAGAATTGTAGGAAGACTCATTAACAGCCTGCAATACCCAGATGATACAACCTTGCTTGCTGAAAGTGAAGAGGATTTAAAATACTTAAGGTTGAAGATCAAAGACCACAGCCTTCAGTATGGGTTGTATCTCAATTTAAATAAAACAAAAGTTTTCACTATAGGACTGAAAAGCAACACCCATATCAATCTTTTCTCCAATCTGACCCTCCACCTTACCAAACATTAACATTGAAGTTGTCAAAGACTTCATTTTGCTCAGATCAACACTCATGGAAGCAGCTGTCAAGAAATCAAATGACATATTGCACTAGGCAAATCTGCTGTACAAGACCTCTTTAAAGTGTTGAAGAGCAAAAATGTCAGTTTGAGGACTAAGGGGCACCTGATCCAGATCATGGTATTTTCAATAACCTCATATGCATGTGAAAGTTGGATAGTGAATAAGGAAGACAGTAGAAGAATTGATACATTTGAGTTATGGTGTTGAAGGAGAATATTGAAAGTACCAGGGACTGCCAAAAGAACAAACAGATCTGTGTTGGAAAGAGTACATCCAGAATGCTCCTTGGAAGCCAGGACGCTTTGTCTCACATACTTCAGACATATTATCAGGAGGGCCCAGCCCCTGGAGAAGGATATCATGTTTGGTAAAGTGAAGGGTCCAAGAAAAAGAAGAAGAACCCCAACAAGATGGATTAGCATTATCAGTAACTATGGGCTCCGGCTTAGCAACGATTGTGAAGTTGGTGAGGGACAGGCCAGTGTTTCATTCTGTTGTGGATAGGGTCACTCACTATGAGTCAGTGCTGACTGGATGGCACCAAACAGCAACAACATCTATGGCATTGTGGTGGGAAAACTACTGATTTCATATGGCCAAAGAGCATGAGTGACATGGTTTGTTAGCAATCCTGCTATAGACAGGAAAGTGGGGAGTGGTGTCACATTTGTCAGGTCACTTGTGAACCAGGAGCCAAGTAAGACGTAATCTTCATTTCCTTCTGGGTCCATTGTATGAGTTAACAACAACAAATAAGTGAACATAATGTGCTGCTACTAAGTAGTAATTGAAATTGCCTAATACTTATGTAAGCATTCAGTTTTAATCAGAAAGGATTTAACTCAAGAAGCTGGGCCCAGAAAGGATTTCTGTGAATGGAACATATGTATAAATCAAGGATCTGAAGATACTTGATAAAGATCTGAGTCACATTGATACTTAGAAAGCAAGTGAGGACACTTCCTGCCTGCTCTGCAGGGTCTCTTGGCTGCAATCTAAATGGAAGCAGATCACCAAGCTATTTCTTTTACTGTACTGCTGAGTAAGTTGGGTTTGACCACCAACATTTACACTAGTAGAAACTCCCAGGTACCTCAATGTATACCTGCATTATGGTGGCCTTATGTGGTTCATTGCTTTCTAACTATTCTCTTCAAGGTAACTAGACTCACACTCATTCTCTGCTTTAAAATCGTTCAGTACCCTTTAGGTTAAAATGCAAACATTTTGGTCTTTGTTGTCTGCTCTCTTCTTGTCTGTGCAGCCTCATTTATTGCCATTTCTTCTGCAGCTCTCTGAGGAGTCTGGGCCCTCTTGCATGTCTGCACATTCACGAGTATTGTGACCTTTGCCTACAATTCCCCTGAAATTTAAGTGTTCATACTGTGGGAGAAGTTTGAGTTGGAGCGGTGGTGAACAGGGGGACATTGTTGTTGCTAAGTGCCCTTAAGTTGGTTCCAACTCATAGCAACACTGTATAGGATTTCCAAGGAACAGCTGGTGGGTTTGACTGCCAATCTTTTGGTTCAAACCAGCCTTGCTGTCCAGTGATTATCCTACAGCACCACACCAAGACTCCACGGGGACAACAGGCTCTGCGTAAGTGTGGAAGCCCTGAGGAGTGAAAGGAGGTGTTTTCGAATGAGAAAAGGGTCACAATGAGACAGACAGGTCTTTGGTTTTTCAGTACCAGAAGTCTGAATTAAAAAGAAAAATGTTGGTAATCAATACATTTAAAAAAAGTGGGAATCAAGGCTTCTATGCTCAGAATGTCAGAATATGGAACGTGGTGTTCCCTCTCTCAGTTAAACAACCATTTGACTGGAAAAAATTATAAAACACAATCATGTAAAGTTTACAGACATTGTCCTCAGGGAAAAATTCTTTCAAGCAAAACCTGTTAAATCTCCATAATGACAGGGAGAGTTTGTGTCATTTGAGTCAAGATTCGCCCCTCCCTCCCCAACTTTGCCATCATAATTACAAGTTTTTCTCCTTTATTCACTTAAAAAAATCAAATGTAAAAGGTAATATGCATATATTTATATCACTGGGCTTAATAACATATGGAAATATACTATATTTGACAAATAATGACACAGATGAGCTGGAATTGTTGTTAAGTGCCATTGAGTCAGTTTCGACTCCTAGCAACTTCGTATAGGGTTTCTGAGAAGCAGCAGGTGGGTTTGAGTCCCTGCCACTTGGGTTAGCAGGCCAGTGCTGATCCTACAGCATTATATTAGAGGTAAGTGGGAATAAAATTGTACTGAAATAAGAAATGAAACTAGATGGTAACTGCAATCCACAAGAAAAAATGAGAATCAGACGTAATAAATAAGACACAGTTAAGAAGATTAATCATATAACAAACTCTTTTTCTCAATGCTTCTATGAAAGATTTAAGTTTTTTTGAGGTAATAATTATAACACTGTATTGTTGGAGTTGTAACAAATATAGATGTATTTATTGCTGTTGCTAAGTGCTGTCAAGTGAGTTCTGACTCATAGGAACCCTGTATAGGGTTTCTGAGGAGCAGCTGGTAGGTTTGAACTGCTGACCTTGTGGTTCACAGTCTAGTGCTGATCCTACAGCACCACACTAGGACTCTGTAGATATAACACCTATAACAATAATAGCTTAAGTTGTGATGAGGGGAATGGAGCAATATAGAGAAGTTTCTTTATTTTAGTTGAATTAAGTTTATGTAAACACTGGATTACTAACTGCAAGGTCGGTGGTTCAAATTCATCAGCTGTTCCTTGGAAAACCTATAAAGAGTTGCTATGAGTTGAAATCAACTCAACGCATCTAACAATGACAACAAAGTACATTTTGGTAAATTGGAATATATATGGTAAGCCAACAAGTAGCTTTAAAAAAATAATTTTAATATATAGTGTATAATGAAAAGATATTAAATGTGGAAAATAAACAACAAAAAAATTTATTGTTACCCTAGAAAATATATCAACCTTATATAGAAAGTAATGAAGGAGAAATAAGCAACAACAACAACAACAACAACAACAACAACACCCCACTGCCATTGGGTTGATTCTGGCTCATAGCGAATCTATGGTGGGTTTCTAAGACAGTAAATCTTTTAAGGAAGCCAACAGCTTTATCTTTCTCCTGAAGAGTAACTAGTAGGTTTGAACCACTGACTTTGTGGTTAGCTGCTCAACACATAACCCAGAGTGCCACCAGTGCTCCTCAAAGGAGGAATACTATTGTGTTAAGAGCCGTCAAGTTGGTTCTGACTCATAGCTACCCTGTATAGGCTCTCCAAGGAGTGGTTGGGGAGTTTGAACAGCCAGCCTTGAAGTTCAAACCTAATTTGTAGTCTAGTACAACCTCAGCATCACACCAGGACTCCAAAGGAGGAACAGACAAACCAAAAATATCATGAAACATATAGAAAGCAAAAAGCAAAATGGTAAACGTAAATTGAACAATAAAAATATGTGAATGAATTAGACAATCCAGTTAAAAGGCAGAGATTTTGAGACTGGATTTAAAAAAATATATATTTTATTGTGAATTATGTGATAGTTTACAAGGGAGAACATTAGCTTTACATTCATCCTATTGTATATCATTTCATTGCCATGGTTACAGTCCCCTCCATGCATCATCAACCAATCAAAGGGTACACCCTGCAAGCCTGCCCCTCTCCCTCTCTGGGTCTAAAGTCTCCAGCTGCTCCATCTCTCCATGTCATCATCTCTGCCTCCATCTCTGGTGTCACTACTTCGCTGGGTAGGGTGTCACTCTTTCTCTGGGTAGGGTCCCGCTTTCCGCTCTTCTCCCTTGATGGTCCCAGAGACCTCCACTCCTAGACTGCAAAGTCAGTCACTCCCTTCCTTTTGCTACAAAACATCTACCTTTATATTTCCAACCCTCACAGTCAGTAATGATAACAATCATTCACTATTGTATCACAAGAAACCTATCCGCATCTCCTTTCATCAGCCCTGCCCAGACAGATTGGATACTACTCAGAGGAGATTCTACCTTCCTTCACACCCTCTGGATGTTAGGCTCCCTCTTGAAAGCTTGTAAGCCAGTCACTTCTTGCCTTTGTAACCCTCCTACCCCCCAATTTTTGGTAGCCAATGTCCAAGTTTCCCATCCCTGTCTACTCTGTGTATGAAAGGGGTGGAGACTGGATTTTTTAAAAAGATCCAACTGTCTAAAGGAAATGTACTTTAGATTGAGAGATAAAATAGGCTGAAAATAAGAAAGATGGATGAAGAAGATATGCTCTGCAAACAGCAGCCATCAGAAGGCTGTCAGTATGTGCGTATATGTTTGTTATTGTTATATCTTCCTGATATACTGGCACTTTTATCATTATGAGATTTCTTTCTTTATATTTGATATCCTTGTTGATTTTAAAGTAGAAGCAGTATGAAGCATATGCACAAGCTTTGGAGGGCAAGTACATAAAGATCTTAACTCTGATGATGTAACTGGTTGAAGGGAATCTGAAGAAAAACTAAAGCAGCAACAGCAAGAGTCTGCACGCAGGGACTACATCCTTGTAATGAGACTGGCAAGCAAGGAACAAGAGATGTAAGCGCGTACTACTCAATTCCAGTACCTCAAGCAAGTCCAGCAGTCTACCGTTGCCCAATTGAGATCCACCAGCGATCAATTTGTTTTTCCTAAAAATGAAAGGTGAATTTACTAAAATTGACTAAAGACAAGCTGGAAGCCCCAAATGAACTGAATGTCTGGAAATTTATGCCTGATAGGTAAACAAATCCTACTCCCCAGTCAAGACTTCCCTGACAGTCCCACTATGAGACAGCCAAGTACTCGTTTCACATCAAGACGCAGACTTTTCTTTTTTTTTAATGTTTTATTGTGAATTATATGATAGTTTACATGAGAGAACTTTAGTTTTACATTCATTCCATCGTATATCATCTCACTGCCATGGTTCCAATCCCCTCCAGGCATCATCAACCAAC
>NW_006408568.1:3732712-3740250 GCF_000296735.1 Chrysochloris asiatica | reverse complement strand
GACAGCTCTTCCCTGAATGTTTGGTAGAATTCACCTGTGAAGCCATCTGGGCCTGGACTTTTTTTGGTTGGGAGTCTTTTGATGACAAGACGCAGACTTTCTGAGCCAAAAAAAGCTATATTCTTATATTGTCCAGCTTGTTTGTACCAGTTAATGCAAAACTTGCCAGATGAACCTTGTGTTTCAGTTTTTTTCTCTTCCCCTCCCCTTGTTTCAGACCTGATGACGTCAAAGTATTTTGAAGAAGTGTCTACCTCTGAAAATATCCTTCTAGGAAATTTAGACACTTGAGAAATGATTCTATCTGAAGAAAACAGAGGGAGAAACAGAAGTCTTAAGTCTGTGGCACAGTGTGTCTTCAGACAGTTTGGAGGAATGAAAACCTTGAGATTTTTAAATCACAAATCGAACATGTAAAATTCCAGTAAACTATAAAAATGGAATAAGCATCATTCTTGCCCTTGAACATAGTGACTTAGAGATACTGTATATTAGTTTTGCAAATAAGACTGTGGACTTGATTTGTTGTTGAACTTCTGGGTCAAAACTTAGATGAAGTGATTTTGCCTTTAAAGGGTTGCTTTGTTAAGAACCAGCTTTTAATTGTCATGAGAGACCCAACTGATAGATGTCAGTACAAGTAGTTCAAATACTTAAACATTTTGTATGGGGCTCTGTTACTTTACTGAGCCTTAACTCCATGGTTTTTATCAATGGCGTGTTCTTCAGCTGGTGTTAATACAACAGTCAATCTTACTGAAGACTGCACACACATGGAGGTGTGGTTATCAAATCCAGGTTTGAATGGTTTTAAGCATTATAAGCATCCATTCCACAACTAGATTGTATATGGGTATTAGCTGTGATGGGACGTCTGCGTTGTTTTTTTCTCAATAGTGCAATTGATTAAATCCCCATTCCATTTAAGCAGTACTTGTTAAGAGAGCATTGTGGTGGCAGAAATGTGAGGATGTCCTCCTTCATTGTATTTGGGCCTTTTTGGTATTGTACCCATGATATTAAATGTGCCCTGAAATAGGACAAAAGAAAAAGAAAAGGAAAAGAAATAGGTTTTATCCCAGTAGCAGAATAATTTTGGATAAACAAATACAAATTTCTTTGCTACTGTGATAAGCAACTGAGTTTCCCTTCTGAATGAGTTTGGGGTGTTGGTAGGTTTACTGTTACACTATAATATCATACAAAGAGAAGGGAAGATTAGATAGTTATCTTTAAGTAATTAAAATAATGAATATGTGGTTATAAACAATAATCTCTTATAGGTGTCTTCAGAAGATATATCCTTCACAACTCCCATCTCTCAGCGTCATTCTCATATTCATGAATGAAGCGCTGTCAGTTATACAACGGGCTATCATCAGTATCATCAACCGGACTCCCTCCCAAGTGCTGAAGGAGATCATCTTGGTGGATGATTGTAGCTCAAATGGTGAGAAACTTGATTTAGGAATAATAGTAAGATTCCATTTATAAACTGAGTCGGGTTGATAACCTCAGGGTCAGCAGTTCGAATCTACCAGCTGTTCCGTGAGAGAAAGATGAGGCTATCTGCTCCCGGAAAGATTTACAGCCTTGGAAACCCTATGCAGGGACGCTATGAGTGGGAACCGATTCCATGGCACACCACCACCACCGCCAGTCTAGAAAGGGATTTGAGCTCAGGATTTAGGACACTTTAGGTTAGTCCTGGTGTAACACTGTAGTATAATCACTGGACTGTTGACCATAAGGTTAGCAGTTCATGCCCACTAGCCGATCCTTGGAAACCCTGTACAGGGTCACTATAAGATTCCACTGACTCCACGGCACTAAGCAACAAACAAATAAGCAACAGGTTACTCATGTAGGAAGAGAAAGGTTTATTAAGGGTCTATTTGTTTGTCAAACAAATCCTCACAAGAATATAGACAGTGAATCATTATTTCAATTCCACAATAGGGCATAGAGAAGTACGATCACAGGGCTTATAAAGTAAGAGCCTAAGGACATGAACTCAGAAAGTATGAGGCATGGTCCACTCTTTCCCACTCTCTTAAGTGTCCTCCTTGGGTGACCTACACAAGAGGGGGCTCTCTGGGCTTAATTACCTAGGAAGATTGGTCTTTGCCTCATAGAGAATGTTTCTAAGTCTTTCCTTGGAGTCTGGTGTCTTCCTTAGGGGCCCGTTTCACACCTCCCTTTCCCCTACTGCCCCAGGTCTCATGGTGCATCGGAAGGATGACTTTGGACTCACGCAGTCCTGGGTCTGACTCCCAACTCCACCACTGACTCACCAAGCAACTTGGGCCTACCTTGTGATCGACCTGTGTTTTTCCTCTTCAGTGGAATTGAAATAATGACTCATTTTTCTATATTTTTGTGAGAATTTGTCAGGCATTGCACTGTGAAAAGAAGGTTAGAGATTTTAGGAGCTTATTTAGAAAAAACTCTGTACTGAATATCTGAAGTCAGCTTGGCCCTACTCCCTAGCTCTGTGAGATGACATCAGACAAGATGTTTCACCTCGCTGAGTCTCACCTTCTTCTTGGGGGAAGGTGAAAGACCTCTGAGGATATATATATATATGTGTTGCTGTTGTTAAGGCCTATCAAGTCTGTTCTGTCTCATAGTGATCCTGTATAGTGTTTCTGAGGCTGTAAATCTTTGCAGGAGCAGAAAGTCTAATCTTTTTCTCATGGATCAATTGGTAGATTTAAACTGCTGACCTTGTGATTAGCAGCCAGCTCATGATCCATTACTCTACATAGAAGAAAGAACTATTAATCAGACTTTGATGAGTGCCACTAGGAAGCACAAGCTAGATCAGACCCACATTGTTGTTAAGTGCTCTCAAGTCCGTTTAGACTCATAGAGACCCGATACAGGGTTTTCAAGGAATAACTGGTGGGTTTTAACAACTGACCTTGCAATTAGCAGTCCAGTGCTTATCCTATAACACCATACCAGGACTCCTGAGCCCACATGTTGTTGTTGTTAAGTGTCGTCAAGTCAGGTCTGACTCATAGCGTCCCTGTATAGGGTTTCCAAGGAATGGCTGGTGCGTTTGAACTGCCGACCTTGCAGCGCCTTGTAGTTCAAAAATCTGCTTTCTGCTAAACAGAGGGAAATAACTACAAGTCTCTACCATGCATGCTATGAGAAACTTAATGTGTGACATTGGTGGCCAGTCACTCAACCACTCCATATCTCATTTCTTCATCTGTAACGTGTGAAAAATAATAGTACCTAACCACAGGGTCATTCCAAGGATAAAATAATGCATGCAAAGTCCTCACCATGGAGCTCAGCTTTCAATAAAGATTAGCTAGCATTCCTAATCCTTGTTTACCTAGGTGTCCTTTTTAATGCCACATCCTGCTATTGTTGTAATGATTTGTTTTCCTTTCTTTTCTTGGATATAAAGCTTCCTTATCAGATAGCTCAAATGTTTCCAGAAGTAACAAACCTAATCTAAACATTTCAAAACTCATATTACTATTAGGGACCAGTCGCTGGAGAAGGATATCATGTTTGGTAAGGTGGAGGGTCAGAGAAAAAGAGGAAGACCCCCAACGAGATGGATTGGCCAAGTGGCAGCATCGATGGACTCAAGCGTGGCAACAGTAGTGAGGTTGGCCCAGGATTGTTTCGGCAGTGTTTAATTCTGCTGTGCATAAGGTCGCTATGAGTCAGTACCGACTTGATGGCACCTAACAACAACAATTACTATAAGTTATATCTTGTGTCCCCTCTCCCCGGCTCCCCAGTTTTAGGCAACTAATTCTCAACAACTGTCGATTGAGTTTTTACCTTGTATCAGGCACTGCACTATGAAGAGGAGGTCAGAGATTTTAGGAGTTCCATTGTAACTGATACAGCAAGACATACCTATGGAAAGACAACTTAGTGTATAAAGAATGATGTATAAATTTGAATGAGCTGTCAGTAAATGCAAGGACCTAGAGAGGAGGCTTGGTTGACCTAAGGATGCTTCTTGAAAAGGAAGGTTTGAGTTGGGACTTGAAGGCTTGGTAGGATTTAGAAAGGCAGAAATTAGAAAGGAAGACTTTCACGGGAACTTTGATTGAGTATGGAGAGAAAATTACTGTGAGCAAAGATGCAGAAGCCAGAAGCATCTTGAGCTGACCAGGCTACAATTACGAATTTGGGGACCAATGTAGGGGCAAGACTAGGAAGGAGACTATGTTGACTTTAGAAGATGTCATCATCATTGAAGGGTCTTTAGTTATTGTGCTGGGCTGTTGTTATTACTGAATGCCTTCCAGTCAATTTTGACTCACAGAGATCCCTCATGACACAGCCAAACTGTCCCTGTAGAGCTTTTGGCTGTAATCTTCAAGGAAGCAGAGCACCAGATCTTTCTCCTACACAGCTGCTGGGTGGATTAAAAGAGCCAACTTTTTGGTTAATAGCTGAGCACTTAACCGTTGTACCATCAGAGCATCTTTGAGTTGGACTACAAGCATTATTCTGAAGACCCACTGGAATTTGGTATTGGAAGAGTCTAATGGATAGATAATCCTTCTGTCTAGGTTAAGGAAACAGAGACATACCCTATGCACTAAATGGGAAGTAACACCAAATTAGGTAATGTTAGAGGTCAAATTAGAATCCAGATAGCCAGAATCTATGGCACTCTCTACTGATTGTCTCTTAAAAGCACGGCCTTTGTAGGTGCAGGAATTTACCACCTTGATTTCTCCAACCTCCCACTAGTCTCAGCCTTCAGACTCTGTAACTGTGAAATAATTGAATCAATAATTGAGTCAGTTACCCTGAGTGCAGCTGAGGTAGTTCTAAAATGGTGCAATTTTCAGTGCCATAGTCACTGATTGATTCTAGGTCCTGAGCTCTCCAGGCCTCACAAATCTACTCTTCTTTTGAGAGAGAAATTAGCAAGAATCTCATCCCTTGACTGTTAAAAGAGGAAAGAAGAACTAGATAAATTCAATCAGGCAAGTTTATAGTTTTTATTTGATCAGCTATTACACATTTTTATTATCGCTCCACATATTTTAAGAACATTTATTATCCATCGTTTATTAAGGAATATAAAGCTTCATTTTTATTTGCAATTTTGCATGAAGTAAGCTTAGTTGATGATATTCATGAGGTGAGTAAAAGGTTGGTGAGGAAGAACAAAAATCAAGCCAGTCACCATTGAGACCGTTTGGATTCACGGTGACCGTACGTGTGTGTCAGAGTAGAGCTGTGCTCCATCGGAATTTCATTGGCAGATTTTTCAGAAACAAGTCACCAGGCCATTCTCCATAGTTCCTCTGGGTGGATTCAAACCATCAGTCTTTTGGTTACAGCCCAGCCCATGAACATTTGTACCACCCAGAGGCTTCCATGGTACTGAGAGAGGATGGGAAATGAAATGAAATTCATTATATTGTATTGATGGAAAACACAGATCATAATGCTACTGATTTCTTTTGGGAATAATATCATGAAAATTTCAAAATTACTGAAGGGAATTTAAGAAAAATTAATTGGTTACCTGATTAATTTTTTAATACAAGTTCTGGTGGCTGTTGGGGGCAGGGAGGGTGAAAGCATTAGCTGTTAAAACTATGTTCCAGGGAAATCGTGGGCAAAAACTTTACAGGAGCCGTGAAGTTGGCTTCCTCTTCACCCTTCTAGAAAGTACACCAAATTTTATTCTTAAAGCTTTAGTAAAAATCTCTTGACTTTTATAGTCGATGACAGGTAGGACACCAACAAAGATATTGCTTCTGTCTATTTAATGCTATTTTTCAATGAAAATCCAATTTCCTCCTGCATTTTTCTCAATCACTGAGATCATCTGTCTCAAATATTGTGCTCCCAAGCTAACAGCTCAGAGGAATATGAGTGTAATCCATACAAGGTACATCTGTGTTCTCATTACCAACATTTTCTACTAAGGTTAGCTGGTTTGGTCACTGTGAGATAAAGGCTGTTTCCCCTGCCTAGCTGAAATACAGACCACATGATTACAGTGGGGTGGTGTAAACGGTTAACCCACTCAGCTGCTAATCAAAATGTTGGCGGTTTGAGTCCACCCAGAGATGGCTCAGAATGAAACCCTGGCTATCTACCTCTGAAAAATCAGCCACTGAAAACCCTGTTGAACACAGACATACATGGAGCTCCATGAACCTAAATCTGAAAACTAACTGGTGTTAGTTTTTTTTTTTAATGTTTTATTTTGAATTATGTGATAGTTTACATGGGAGAACATTAGTTTTACATTCATCCTATCGTATATCATTTCATTGCCATAGTTATAATCCCCGCCATGCATCATCAACCAGCCAAAGGGTATACCCTGTAAGCCTGTCCCCGGGTCATCAGCACACAGCCTCTCTCCCTCTCTGGGTCTAGAGTCCTCAGCTGCTCCATCTCTCCACGTCATTGTCTCTGCCTCCATCTCCGGCATCACTTTCTCTGGGTAGGGCCCCACTCTCCGCTCTTCTCCCTTGATGGTCCTAGGGACCTCTGTTCCTAGACTGCAAAGTTAATCACTTCCCTCCATGCTACAAAACATCTACCTTTACATTTCCAACCCTCACAATCAGTCCTGATAACAATTATTCACTATTGTATCACAAGAGACCTATCTGCAATTCCTTTCATCAGCTCCGCCTAGACAGATTGGATACTACTCAGTGGAGATTCTACCTTCCTCCATGCCTTATGGATCTAGGTTCCCTCTTGAAAGCTTGTAAGCCAGTCACTTTGTAGCCCCCCAGCCCCCATTTTGGGTAGCCAGTGTCCAAGTTGCCCATCCCTGTCTAGTCTGTGTATGGTGGGGGTGGGAATGATCCTTGCTTTAAAGATTTGTTCCCTCTTTTGAGCTACTGCATCCATAGGTGTAGGTCAAGTTCATCAAATTGTATCAGATTCCTCTTTTTTTCCTCTTCTTTCTTCTTCTGGTTGAGCTTTGATCATCCAGTCATTGAAGCCAGGTCAAGTGAGTATTATCTGCAAGTGTGGGTGTTCTTGTGCATATGCTCTCTCTTCGTATCAGTTGGATGCTTCACTCTCCACTCTAGTCCTCTGTGGCTATGTCACTGACTCTGGGCCAAGAGTCCCCAGGTCTTGCCACACTGCTGGTCAACCAGGTCTCCACCCTGGTTCTCAGGAGTCTATTGAACGTTGTAGAGCTTAGCTTGCAGCTTCATTGCTGTTTTTCTTTCACTTCCACTTATCGGTGACGAACGTGGTCACCAATCAGAGCATATTGTTGTTGTTGTTGTCAGGTGCCATCGAGTCGGAACCGACTCATAGCGACCCCATGCACAGCAGAAACGAAACAATGCTCGATCCTGGGCCAACCTCAATCAGAGCATATATTCCCATTGAATCTTAGTCTTGGAAGGGGTTTGCTATGAGGGGACCCAACCACTTGCCTTGATGTCTTCTGGGTGAGCAACTTGCTTGTTCTTCTAGTAATCAGTTGGTCTGCCTATATTGTTTTGTATTTTTCCTGTCGGTCTTTCTTTCAAGAAGTATCTTCTGTTCTTCTAGCC
>NW_006408568.1:3730733-3732388 GCF_000296735.1 Chrysochloris asiatica | reverse complement strand
CATAATGTCCTCAAGGTTCATCCTTATTATGCGGTGGCTTGCAGCTTCCTTGTTAATTCTTCAAGGTAGCATAATATTCCATTGTGTGTATGTACCAGAGTTTGTCCATTCTTCAGTTGATGGGCACTTAGGCTGTCTCCATCTTTTTGCTATTGTAAATAGTGCTGCTATGAACATTGGAGTGCATATATCTACTCATGTTATGGGTCATATTTCTTGTGGGTAAATATCAAGTAGAGGAATTTCTGGATCATAAGGTATTTCTATTTCCAACCTTCTGAGGAAGCGCTATATTGCTTTCCAGAGAGGTTGGACCGTTTTGCAGTCCCACTAGCAATGCAGGAATGTCCCAGTCTCTACACATCCCCGCCAGCATTTATTGTCCTCTACTTTTTTGATCTTTGCTGTTATTGCTGGTGTGAGATGATATCTCATTGTTGTTATGTTTATAGTTTTTGAGGCAGTATTGTCTGGTGGCTAAAGACAACAAAAGTTCATGGCCTGGACCTCCACTTATTAGATGTGTGAGTTGGGACAAGTTTCTTAACCTCTCAGGTGCTTCATTTCCCTCGTGTATGAAATACTATAACACTTGCTACCTAGGGTTCTTTGAGATTTAAATGAATTGATATTGTCAATGAATAACTTAGAGTCATTTGGTTAGTGAATCACTGTGTTTTGTGATTTGCATGTGAATTGTTTACATAGATGTGAGGACATCAGCCAGTAAGCTGAGTCAATAAACAAAGGCATTGTTGTTAGTAGTTGCCCAGTTGAGACAGTTCCTGCTCATAGTGACCTTTTGCACAACAGAAGGAAACAGTGCCTGGTCCTGTGCCATCCTCACGCTCATTAAGCCCATTGCTGCTGCCACTGTGCCAATCCATCTTGTTGGGGGTCTTCCTCTTTTTTACGGATCCTCCACTTGGCCTACCATGATGTCCTTCTCCATGGACTAATCCCTGCTGATGATATGTCTGAAGTATGAGAGACCAACTCTTGCTGTGTTGGCTTCTAAGAAGCATTCTGGCTGTACTTCTTCCAATACAGATTTGTTTGTGAATTGAGTGATCGTTTACATTGGAGGACATCAGTTTTACATTCATCCTATTGTATTTTGTTTCACTTCAATGATTACAGTCCCCTCTATGTATCACCATTCAGCAGTATTCAGTGTTTGTTTCTAGTCCCTCTCTTTTTTGTTTGTTTGTTGTTGTTGTTTTGATGTACACAAAAGCACTCAGGAATTTATAATAATTTAAACAACCCAAGGGCACATTCTGCAAGACTACATCCTGGCCGCCAGCACACAGCCTTTCTCTTTCCATGAGTCTAGAGTCCTCAGCCGTTCTATCTTTCCATGTCATCATCTCTGCTTCCATCTCTGGTGTCACTGCTTCTCCAGATAAGTTCCCACATTCTGTTCATGCTCTTCTCCCTTGATGGCCCAAGGGTCCTCTGTTCTTGGAATGTAAGATTAACTACTCCCTCCTTTATGTTACAAAACTTTTACCTTTACAGTTGTGACAATCCCAATTAGTCATGGTAACAATTATTATTGAACCATAAGAATCTTATCCCCATCTACCTTTCACCAGACCCATTTAGACAAGATGAAAACTATTCAGTGGGGATTCTACCTTCCCCCACACACT
>NW_006408568.1:3722938-3730027 GCF_000296735.1 Chrysochloris asiatica | reverse complement strand
CTTTCTGATTTTCCCTGCTGGTTGTTCTTTCAAGACGTAGCTTCTGTTCCTCTAGCTGCTCCAGGCTGATATGCTTATCCTTTCAAGTGGGAATGTCCCATCTCAGAAGATTCTGGATGGGGCTCAGAATTCCACCTAAGGTCCTATACACTACGAAGCCTCTGCAAGAAGCCTATTTCACTGGGCAAGTTCTAGAACTCCTTTTAGGTATTTCAATGACTTATAGGCTGAAGATGGGCTTACAAGCTTTCTGTCATCATGTTATCCAATAATAGATTTGTTTGTTCTTCTAGAAGTCCATGGAACTTTTAATATTCTGCTCAAGAACTGTAACTCAAATGCATCAATTATTTTATAGTCTTCCTTATTCACTGTTCAAATTTGACATGCATATGAAGCTATTGAAAATACTATGGCTTGGGTTAGGCATACCTTGGTCCTCAAACTGATATCTTTGCTCTTCAACAGTTTAAAGAGTTCTTGTGCAGCTGACCTCTTAAGACAGGAATTATAAAAGAAAATGGAGCAAAAGAGAGAAAAGCTGTTAACAGTCTGCTAATAGTGAATCTTGCTTGCATAATTTTTGGAATAAACTCATTAGCTTTTTGCCAATTAGTCCTCGAGTAGGCTACCTAGCAGGATCACAAATGAAACTATTTCAATTGTTTGTGCATTCTCTGGAAAATCTAGAGTATAGTTATGGAGAAGACTCTTGTGTCAGGCACTTTGTGCAATGCCTACTGTGTCTTTTCATCAGCCCCTCCACCTTAGTTAGGCCAAGTCTGCCCTACTCATTCTCACAAGAAGTTATCCATATATGTAAGGCACTTAGCACAGTGCCTGATATATAGTAAGCAGCATTAATATTTTTAGGTAGTTTAACTGTCAATGACAGACGACAAAAGCGTTATATGTGTGAGATTTAAACTGGTAACACTAAATTTCAGGATGAAGGGCAGAAGAGAGATACGTGCAGGGAAAACATTACCTATCTTGTCAGCCTAGACTCTGGAAGTTCTCAACCTGGACTGGAAGTGGTCTAACTTTAACTACATAATAACATGGAGTTTCTGTATTACATTGATTATTGCACTCAGAAGTTTCATACGTGTGTGTTTGGTTGGCAGGAGAACTACAGGCACCCTTAAATGAGAAGATTAAGTTTTACAATCAAAAGTATCCAGGACTGCTGAAAATAGTACGACATACTGAGAGAAAAGGTCTTGCTCAGTCACGCAACACTGGCTGGGAAGCTGCCACAGCTGATGTAGTCGCCATCTTGGATGCTCATATTGAAGTCAACATTGGATGGTAAGAAATTTCTTCTTCTGGGGCCAGGGAGAAAGGAGATACTGTACGTTTACTGAGTACAAAAAGGAATATGATGGAAATAGGAAAAGTCAATAAATGTAAGGAAAATTAACAAAAGGAAGTTCAAAAGAGAGAATGCTTTTATTTAGGATTTTGATTGGCTCAGAGAAGTCATCTCGTGTTAGAGAAAAAACAAAAGCAATGACCTGGGAGTAATGACAGCTGGATCCTGGTCCTGACTTTGCCAAATATTTTGTGACTTTGAGAAAGTTACTTCATCTAACTAGACATTTGTGTCTTTAGCTGTCAAATGAAGAGATTGCCCTTTCATAACTCCCAAGATTTTTCCTGGCCCTGACATTATGTGATATAAAGAGAGCTCTGTTCTTTGGAAAATATGAAGAATCACATAAGAGATATTATTTTGAAAGCAGAGAGACCTGAGACATAACATAAACTCAGACAGAATTGTAAAGGTCCTGGCTCCCAGTGGCCTGGGGTTGGTACTTGGGTCTTCAGTTCTAAATCTGGTTTTGACATGAGTCAGTTGCTAGAATGCCCAGGCTGCCTAGGAACTGCTGAGATTTTCTGCTAGATTTTCAGCTTAGCTGTGTCAGGGTAAGGTGCTGCCAATGGTTTTGTTTGCTTGCCTGCTCTCACATCCAAACTGGGCTTGCTACATTCCCGTCTTCTAGGGCAGAGCCTATCTTGGCTCGGATTCAGGAAGACCGCACCGTGATTGTGTCTCCAGTGTTTGACAAAATACATTTTGACACCTTCGAACTGAAAAAATATGGATTGTCAGCTGATGGGTTTAACTGGGAGCTATGGTGCCGCTATGATAGTCTGCCACAATCCTGGATTGATCAGCAAGATGCCACTGCACCACTAAAGTATGTCTGGAGGAACATGATTAGTATATGTGAAGGCAGAGTTGAACTATGTGTTTGTTTATGTGGTAGTGTTGGGGGTTGGTGAAAGAAGTGACGGGGTTGGGGTGGAGGATAGGGCATAGGGGGCAAAATTCAGTTCTAGATAAGAAGTCCTGGTGGGGTGTTGTTGGACAAACACATGACTACAATGGTGGTTTGAACCACAAGGTAGACGCTTCAAACTCACCAGTTGCTCCTCAGAAACCCTATATTGGGTTGCTCTGAGTTGGAATTGACTCCATGGCACGTAATAACAACAACAGTTCCAGATAAAGAATCACGGACACCTTCAGCTGTTTACTGACTTTCAGGCAAAATGAAGGAAAGTATCTAACATTTGACATTGAGGAAGAGGGGCAAGATTAATTTCACAAGTAGAGTTACCAAGATGAAAAGACGTACTTTCAATATAATTCTACAAGGGTGACAGAACAGGGAGTGAGGGAAGGTTGCCTGTACTTAGTTCAGTTTGAGGATTTCGGAAGGACCTTCAGGATGAGAAGAGATGTTGGTAGGATT
This sequence comes from Chrysochloris asiatica, assembly GCF_000296735.1. Taxonomy (NCBI): domain Eukaryota; kingdom Metazoa; phylum Chordata; class Mammalia; order Afrosoricida; family Chrysochloridae; genus Chrysochloris; species Chrysochloris asiatica. The sequence goes on along the minus strand of NW_006408568.1, from coordinate 3,727,265 downwards.
TTTATCATTTTTGCTTATGTGGTAAAAATATACTCAGCAATTCAATAATTTCTGCATATAAAATTCAGTGACATTGATTATATTCTTTAAGCCATGCAATCATTCTTGGCATCCTTTTCCAAATTATCCCACCCCCATTAACAGAAACTCGTTGTCTCCTAAGCTAATACTCTCCCCCTTAACCCTTCCCTCAGCAACTCATAGTTTTTGGTTTCTATGTATCTGCTTACTTAATATTAATGAGATCGTATGATATTTGTCCTTTTGAGACTGACTTATTTTGCTTAGCATGATATTTTCAAAGTTCCCTCATCTGTGCGCTGCTGTGCATCCTTATGGTTGAGTAGTATTCCATTGTATGTATATACCACATTGTGTTTATACATTTCATATCCAGATAGAATTTTGAAAGTCACACCATCATTGGGCTACCCAAACTTCCCCTCTATCCTGATCTGTTCCTCATGGTTGTTGTTGTTAAGTGCCTTTGAGTTGGTGCCGACTCATTGTGGCCCTGTATAGAGTTTCTGAGTAGTGGCTGGTGGGTTTGAACCACTGACCTTGCAGTTAGTAGTCTGGTGCTTATCCTACAGCATCACACCAGGATTCTTGTTCCTCATAGAAGGGTTGATATCTCTTGCTGTGTGCTCTACAGAAGCCCTTCCATCATGGGTATCCTGGCTGCCAACAGGCTCTTCTTGGGAGAGATTGGGGTCCTGGATGGTGGAATGCTGGTCTACGGTGGTGAGAACGTGGAATTAAGCCTGAGGGTGGGTATATTTTCCTTCTATTTATGGGGAAAGCAGGAGGTGTAAGAGGAGAATCTCTGGAATCTAGGAGCAAGACTGAATGTTCTTGGCTGTGTGGTTATTAAGTGCCATCATGTCACTTGGATTAAGGAGAAATTGGCTATAGCATTTCTAGGGTGAAGCATTCTATTTTATATATATATATATACATATTTACTCTTAGTGTGGTATTGTAAGCTTTGGGCTGAGTGCATGGCAAGGGATTGAGGTGAGGTTCAGCAGATGGTCTCCATATTTCCCCTGAGGGCTTCACACATTTTGTCAAGCATCTTCTGGAATAAGCCAATTTTGTGGCAGACAATTCTCTGGAAGACTGTGATGCAAGCTGCTTTGTTAAAGATAGTGAAAAACCTACTCCTGTGTGGACAGCTAGAGCAACTGACAGCATGAGAAAATTTGAGCTGATTTGCAACCTAGTCTAGGACAAATAGCCAGGGAAAGGAAGTCCAGCACTGAAATCCTTGAACCAATTCTAGTTCTGATCCACTTACCATGTATCTAGGACCATGTTGGCTTTGCTTGAGCTGTGCTGCCTCTCCTCTGCCCTAACTGCTCTCCATACTTGCTTGTCTTAGATGAACAACTTGGATTTTAGAGTTCTTGAAGGGAGTTCAGAGGCATTGGTGGTTCCGTGGTTAGAATTCTTACCTTCTATGAGGGAGAGCCAGGATCTGTTCCTGGCTAATGCATCTCATGCATAGCCACTGCTTGTCTGCCCGTGAAAGCTTCTGTGCTGTTATGATGTTCAACAGGTTCAGATGATCTTCCAGACCAAGATGGACTAAGGGGAAAAATAGGTCTGGTGGTCTATCTATGAAAATCACCAATGAAAATCCTCTGAATCACAATGGCCTGACCTGAAACCAATCATGGGAATGGCGCTGCACCAAGTAACATTTTGTTTTGCTGGGCATGGGGCCACCATGTGTCAGTGTCTGATGTCACAGCAGCAATAAGGAAATTTAAGAAGCAAATTAAGACGGCTTGAGAAATTTCAAGTGCAGGTTCATCTTATTGGTTAGCTATTGCCACAAAAATGCTGAATGACAAATCACTCCAATCTCAGTGGCTTAACACAATTTTTTATTATCATAGATCTTCAGGTTTAGCTGATCGTGTATGATGGTAGTGGTGGTTGTATGCTGTGAAGTCGGTTCCAACTGTGTATAGGATTTCCGAGGCTGTAAATGTTTATGGGAACAGAAAGCCTCATCTTTCTCCCTTGGACTGACTGGTAGATTTGAACTGCTGACCTTGTGATTAGCAGCCCAACTTGTAAGTGATTGGAATGAAAAGTTTGGAAAAAAGAGTATCAGTAGTTGGAAATATGGTCTTGGTGATAGAAATAATGCTGGAGGTCAAATAATAGAATTTTACAAGACCAATGACTTTTTCATTGCAAATACCTTTTTTTTTTTTAACATAAAAAAGGTAACTATGCATGTGGAGCTCACCAGATGGAATACTCAGGAATCAAATTGAGTACAGCTGTGGGAAGAGATGGTAGAAAAGCTCAATATCATCAGCCAAAACAAGACCAAGGGCAGACTGTAGAACAGATCATCAATTGCTCATATGTAAGTTTAGACTGAAGCTGAAGAAAATTAAAACAAGTTCAAGTTCATGACAGCCGAAATATGACCGTGAACATTGTTGTTGTTGTAAGTGCTGCCGTATGGGTTCTGACTCATACTGACCCTGTGTAGGGTTTCTGAAGACCTGCTGGTGAGTTTGAGCTGCTGACCTTGTGGTTTGCAGTCCAGTGCTGATCCTACAGTGTCACACTAGGAGCCAGACCTTGAACATTGTTGTTGTTGTTAAATGTGTTGAGTCAGCTCCTGTCATAATAAACCTGTTTAGGGTTTCTGAGGAGAGGCTGGTGAGTTTGAACCACCAACCTTGTGGTTCAAATTGACCCTGAGGTCAAGTGCTTATCCTATGGTACCACACCAGAACTCCACTTTGAACATACCTCACCTGAATTTAGAGACCACCTCAAGAATAGATTTAATGCATTCGATGCTAATGACCGAAGACTGTGGGATAACATGAAGAACATCATGCAGGCAGAAAGAAAAAGGCCATTAAAAAGACAGGAAATAAAGAAAAGACCAAAATGTATGTCAGAAGAGACTCTGAAACTTGCTTGAGACCTTAGTGAAGCTAAAGAGAATGGAAGAAATGAGGAGGTAAAATTAGAACAGATGTTTTCAAACGGCAGCTAGAGAAGACAAAGTAAATTATTATGAAGAAATGTGCACAGTCTGGAGTTGGAAAACCAAAAAGGAAGAAGACACTCAACATTTTTCAAGCTGAAAGAACTGAAGAAAACACTTGAGTCTTGACTTGAAATACTGAGGGATTCCATGGGGAACATATTGAATGATGCACAAAGTATCTAAAGAAAGTTGAAGGACTACATAGAGTTACTGTGTTCAGCCATTTCAAGAGGTAGTATATCATCAAGAACTGATGGTACTCAAGCTAGAAGTCCAAGCTGCATTGAAGGCATTGGCAAAAAACAAGACTTCTGGAATTGATGGAATACAAATTGAAATCTTTCAACAAACTGATGCAGCACTGGAGGCCCTCACTCATCTATGCCAAGAAATTTGTAAGACAGCTACCTGGCCAGCTGATTGAAAGAAATCCATATCTGTGCCCATTCCAAAGAGAGATGACTCAACTGAATGTGGAAATCATTGAACAATATTATTAATATTACATGCAAGTAAAATTTTGCTGAATAAAATTCAAAATGGTTATACGAACCTTGCTTGCTGAAAATGAAGAAGATTTAAAATACTTACTGAAGAAGATCAAAGATCACAGTCTCCAGTATGGACTGGCACCTCAAGGTAAAGAAAACAAAAATCTTCACCACTGGACTAATAAATAACATCATGATAAATGGAGAAAAGATTGAAGCTGTCAAAGACTTCATTTTTCTTGGATTCACTATCAACACTCATGAAATCAGAATCAAGAAGTCAAATGACGTATTGCATTAGATAAATCTGTTGCACAAGACCTCTTTAAAGTGTTCAAGAGAAAAGATACCAGTTTGAGGTCTAAGGTGAGCCTGATCCAAGCTATGGTATTTTCAACAGTCTCACAGGCATGTGACAGTTGGACAGTGAATGAGGTAGTGGGATTGCTGTTGTTCAGCTGTTCCAACTCATATAGGGTTTCAGAGGAGCAGCTGGTGGGTTTTAACCACCAACCTTGTGATAAGTGACCAGTGTGGTTAGTGGTCTTTTTTTTTTCACCTTTTCTTATACAAAACATTTAGATCCATCCAGGTTCCTAGGTTTTCATGTGTACCTAGGTTGGTGATTTAGACACACCAGCTGTCCTTTGGAAGCCCTCTACAGGATCACTATGAGTCCCAATCGACTTGGTGGTACAACAACAAAAACAACAACACTCACTTGTTAGGAGCTATTTCTCCAATAGAAGATCTTGGAGGACCTAAAGGGTTGTATGAAGTGTGTTATTCTGACATCTAGTGGCCACAC
>NW_006408568.1:3692668-3721188 GCF_000296735.1 Chrysochloris asiatica | reverse complement strand
AGCACCACATGGGGTCAGTCTAATAAGGTGACCTAAATTGTCATTCCTGAAGGCTCTGGGTCATTTGTAATCCTGCCTGAATTTCACTTTAATCACTTGGGGCACACTGTGGCTCCATCTAATAAACATTGGACTGCGAACTATAACGTCAGCAGTTAGAGCTCACTAGCCTCTCTTCGGGAGAAAGATGAAGCTTCCTGCTCCCACAAAGATTTAAAGCCTCAGAAACCCTATACAGGGTCACTATGAGTTGGAAACGACTCAGTGGTACTTAATAACAACAACAACCAGTGGTCACAGCAGTGATGATGCTAGTGAATGTGAGTGAATGGAGATGGAGGCTTGCACTGATGAGTAGGAAGGGAAAACCAGCATTTGTGGATTGTCTTGTACATTCCTGCTACTCTGCCAGCTTGCCATACAGACTGTCTGCACTCAGGATCCATCTCTCATTTACAAGCTGGATAAACATGGGCAAAGTACTTAAATGGGAATAATAACATGCACATTGTTGTTTTTGTTAAGTGTCATCTAGTCAGTACTGACTCACATGGACCCTGTATAGGGTGGGTTTGAACCACCAACCTTATGGTTAGCAGTCCAGTGCTTACCTGTAGCACCGCACCAGGGACTTTACCATGTTGAAGGCTTAATTTGTGAAGTATTAGGATAGTGTATGGCACAAAATTTGTTGTCGTTGTTGTATGCTGTTGAGTCGATTCCGACTCATAGCTTACCTGCATATGATTTTGGAGATGTGGCTGGTGAGTTTGAACTACCAACTTTGTGGTTAGCAGTCCAGTGCTTATCCTACAGCACCACACCACAATTCCTTGGCACAAAATAAATCATTGTTATTTTAAGCAGAAACTTCATGTCTCTGTGTATATAAGAGGGGCAGAGCCAGCTAGCCAGACAGACTCAGAAAAAGGGAAGAAAGAGGGAAAGAGAAAGGGGTGGGGTGGGGGGGAGGGGGTGGCTTCTGTCAAGTAGGTATAGGTTGTGTGTAAAATCTGAAAACTGTTGGTCCAATTAACATTACCTCTTTTTTTTTTTTTTTTAACAACAACAAAAAGCTTTTTCTTGTGAATTGAGTGAAAGTAAACAGACAAGATCATCAACTTTACTTTCAACCAATCATACATACATTGTGTTTCATCTCAATGATTACATGTTCCTCCCTGTAACAACAGTTATCCTGTGGCTCCCCTTTTACATTTTATTTTTCACAAATGAACAAAGCAAAAATATAGGATGTATACATACAAAACAAAAAAAAATATATTCATTTAAATGTCCAAAGGGCACATTTTGCCTGCCTGCAGGCACACAGGGTTTCTCAGTCCATGGGCCCAGAGTCCTCAGCTGCTCCGTCTCTCCATGCCATTGCCTCTACCACCATCTCTGCTGTTGCTGCTTTTCTAGGTAGGATCTCACACTCCACTCATGCTCTTCCTTCTTAATGGTCCTGAAATGAGTGATTAACTACTCCCCACTTTTATTAATATTACCTCTTGACTTTTCACTCATTTAAGAATTCTTATATCAGTAATTAATTTCTGTCCCCCAGATTTGTGTGGATTGGAAACCTCTATCGACTAAGAAAATTAGAGTAAAACTATATTTAGATTTTTAAATGTTTAGAGGATATTAAATTGAATGTAACCTCCACATGGCTCTAGGGGCTAATGATGAAAAACAGAAGAGGATAACTCAGAAACCCTATACAGAGTTGCTATGAGTTGGAATCAGCTCGAAGGCACTTAACAACAAACAACAACAATGAAGCAAAGATATGCTTTGAACAAATAATCAGAGAGCCTGGTTTCTACTGAGTGTTTGTTGTGGCATTTAATCTCCTGACAGCCCAAATGGTGGGTATGCCCCTTTTGCAGATGAGTCAGTTGAGGCTCAGAGAGGGTGAATATTTTACTCCAACATGCCTGGCAGGTAGTGAGTGACAGATTCAAGATTTGACTTTAAAGATGTGGGGAAAGGAAGTAAAGGAGAAGGGGAAATTGAAGGTCTAGAAGTAGAGGAAGAGATGAAAGTCATATAAGGGGACTGACCTCTCAGGTGGACACCTTTTGATACCTTAACAGAACAGAAAAGATCTAAGATGCTCACCCTCACCTCTGGGTCTCCCGTTGGCAAGAATACATCAGATTGCTAATCACTGCTTGGTGGTGGTGGCATGCTGTGGAGTGGGTTCCAACTCTCAGTGACCTTGCATAGGGTTCCCGAGGCTGTAAATCTTTATGGGAGCAGAAAGTCTCATCTTTCTCTTTTGGAACATCTGGTAGTTTCAAATAGCTAGATGAGCTAACTGTAGTTGTTAAACAGCAAAACAAAAGAACAACACACTGCCATTAAGTGGATTCTGGCTCACAGCAACCTTCTAGGGTGTGGATCTGCTCCATAGGATTTTTGAGACTGCCTCATCTTTCTTCTGTAAAGCTGCTGGTGGACTTGAACTGTGGACTTTGCAATTAGCAGACCAGTGTTAATTCATTGTGCCACCGAGGTTCCTTAATTATTGCTGTAAGGGGCTGTCAAGTAGACTCATACGTACTCCATATAACTGAGTAGAACTGCCCCATAGGGCTTTCTAGGTTGAGATCTTCATGGGTGCAGATCCCCAGGCCCAACCACCAACCTTATTGGTCAGCAATGGAGCACTTAACTGTTTATGCCACTACAGCTTCCCAGAAAATGCAACTCCGTTTGACAACTGCCCTAGCTTCCTAGTGTTGCTCTAACATAAGTATCCCAAGTGGGTGGCTTAAAAAAAACCCAGAAACTTATTTTCTCATAGTTCAGAGGCTTGTTGTTGTTGTTGTTTAGTGCCATTGAGTGGTTCCGACCCACAGAGACTCTGTATGGGGTTTCCAAGGAGTGGCTGATGAGTTTGAACTGCTGACCTTGCTGTTTGAACCGACCTTGCGGTGCAGTGTTTTATCTCACAGCACCGCAGTCCAAATTTAGGGCAAGGCTCAATGGCAAGGTTCTCATTCTGTTGGCTATAGAGGAAGAAACTTGTCTCTTCCAGAATTCTTGGGTTCCTGGGTGAGCTTCATGTGGCAGCTCTTTTCCCTTGTGGGTGCTTGAAGGTCTCTATCTATGCTGTTCCTTGTCACTCAGAAGTCATTAGACTTAGGACACAACCTACATTGTCACAGCCTCATTAACACAACAAAACAAACCCTGTTCCCAAAGGGGAATGTATCCTTAGATTAGGATTCCAACACATATTTGGGGAGGGGGGCCCACAATTCAATCTCCAATCTGTAACAGCAACCATGGACTATATGAATCTGACATTGTTAGACATTCTTATCATCTGTCTGGATGAAGATCATATTTTCTAAGTTATATAGCAGAATCTGACAAGTAGATCTGAATCCATAAAGATGACAAGGAAATTGATTATAATTGGGTTATAAATCATGTTATCTCCTTGTCTACAGTTTGCCTGCTGTTGTTGTTGTTAAGTGCCATCGAGTCGGTTCCGACTTATGGAGACCCTATAAAGGGTTTCCAAGGAGTGGCTGGTGGGTTTGAACCACCAATCTTGTAATTATCAGTCCAATGTTTATCCTACAGCTCCACATCCCATACTAGCTGTTTCTGTATAACAATATTATCACAAACATAGAGGCTAAAAACAATACACATTTATCATCTCAGTTTCTGTGGTCAGCAGTTTATTTGGGTTTTTGCAAGGCTGCAAACAAGTGTCAACTGGGGCTGGGTTTTCACCTGAGGCTTGCCTGTTGCAGGATCTACTTTCAAGCACACGTGGTTGCTGGCAGCATTAGAAGATTTCCTGGCTGAGGAAACACTCAGCTTTTTGCTGACTTTCAATAAGAAGTTTACTTTAGTTCCTTTACAGCATGACAACAGACTCCCAGAAATATAGACATTATGTAATGTCATCATGTTCATCTTGTCATGTTTGCCATAATATATTTGTTAGAAGCAAGTCACAGGTCCTTGCCTACACTTAAGGAGAGAGGATTAGGCAAGACATGTGGAGGCGGGGTTCAAGGGGCAGGCCAACTAAAATCTGGATGATCTAAGTCTAGGAGACAGTGCATCTCAAGACTTGAGCAGTTTTCTTGGGAACAAGGCAGCAGAGGCAGCCTCTCCTATGGCCAGTAGGAGGATTTCTTAAAAGAAGCAGAATTTCTGGAGCTGGTTGAATGACAGAAGAGAAGCAGTTTGGTAGACTTCTTGGGAAGGATGTTTTCCATAAGTAGTTTGGGAGACAGCAAGGAATGGGAATGGGAGGACTCCCACTTGTCTTTTGTATGCAATTTGTTGACCTTGGGGCCCAGCCTTCCCAGGAGATTTTTCCCCTTCTCTTGCAGGTGTGGCAGTGTGGAGGGAAGATCGAGGTCTTACCCTGTTCTCGGATTGCTCACCTAGAGAGACACCACAAGCCCTACGCCTTGGATCTGAGCATTGCTTTGAAGCGCAATGCTTTGCGAGTGGCCGAAATCTGGATGGATGAATATAAACACATGGTCTACTTGGCCTGGAATGTGCCTCTTGAGGTTTGTCATGAAACTGAATGAAGCAGGGAATAACAAAGGAGGAGAAGATGGTGTGAATGGTAGGGAATGGGAAGAAATGCTACCAAGTGCTATCCTAGCCCTAAAGAGTCTTCGTAAGGTTCTGATGGTGTGATAAAATGGCACCTAATATGGAGTCCAAGGAGCTCTGGTAGCGTAATGGTTATGAATCGGGCTGCAAACCACAAGGTCAGCAGTTTGAAACTACCAGCTGTTCTGTGGGAGAAAGATGAGGCTTTCTGCTCCTGTAAAGATTTACAGCCTCGGAAACCCTGTACAGGGTCGCTATGAGTTGGAACCGACTCCACTGCACATAACAACACCAATATGGAGTCCTGGTGTGGTGCTGTGGGTTAATGCACTGAACTGCAAAGTCAGTTTGAACTGCAAGGTCGTCAGTTCAAGCTCACCAGCCACTCCTTGGAGACCGTATACAGGGTTGCTATGGGTTGAAATTGACTCGGCAGCACTTAACAATAACAGCAACGTAGTAGGTATTATTTTCATTATTCTAACTTTACAGATGAGGAAACTGAGGTACAGATATTTGAAAGGAACTTTCAAATAATATGAGGGGGATCCAGAAAGTTTGTGGAAAATGTAATGAATGGAACTTTTCCATGAACTTTTTGATGTTCCTTCATACAGATAGTAAGTGGCAGAATCAAAATTCAAATCTAGGAAACTTAGCTTCTAGATGCCAGAGTCTTTGCCACTCTGCTGTATGGGGAGTCCTTGCTTGGGGAGGGTAGAGCTGAACATAAGGAATTTACTGTCTCCAAGAGACCTAGCATGGCAGGCAGGGGTGTATGGTATTAGGAGGAGGGGCAGGATGAACGTGAATAAGGGTGACCTTCTGGGCTGAGACCACCTGAGGTCAGAGTGACATACTGTGTGTGGCCTGTTCCTGAAACTATGACTCTGGGTTAAAAAATGTCGAGGTGTGTTTTGGGATATAGGAGGCATACTCTTCCTCTCTATCACAGTAGATCCTAAAGGAGCTTCCAGGATGCCAGAGAGTCAGAATGGTGGGGAGCCTGTGCAATGTGTCCACAAGAGAATGCCAAGAAGAGTGATGGGGGCCAGCAGCTAGGTTAAGTAGCTGCTAGCACTGTGGTTGAAGAATATAATAATGTGCAGAAATGGCTGAGCCTCCCTCCTAATGTCAAAGTCATCAGAGTCTTCTCCTAACAACCCAAGATGCCATTAACCTCCTACAGTCAGCTTGTTGCTTGAAGAGATTTATAGGAAATTATTCTGATGTCTCAGTATACTAAAGAATGCTAGGCAAACAAGTACCCCTCCAGGAGATCGCTGGTTGTTTTTACCTCTGTGGAGTTATATTTGTGAATGTGCCCAGCTCTAAAGCAAATTGCCCCTAAATAGTAAACCCTCAACTCCTCCAAAGGAAAATGAACCCTGACCGCAGATTCTGAGAGGAAGGCAGATGCACAAATGGTGTCAGCATTCCTGTTTCTAGTTTGCCTCATTAGTGTTCTTTCATTTCATTCTCCCAAAGTATCACTTTTAGAAAACCTCCTCTAATCTCCAAATCTGCTGCCAGCATGTGTTTTTGAAGAGCTTTTTCTGGTCATCATGAGGAATATTTTGTAGTATATTGATGTAAATATTGTCTACAACAGGAACAGTCTGAGTCAGCCTGTTACTGACGAGAAATAAACCCATGTGGCTCTACTATGGGGGCCTGGCAAGTGTTTTGAAACCAGCAGAAGTTGCTAGGACTCAAACTTTTCCCACTTTTCCTGGAAAACTATAAAATACCAAGGTTACCTTACAGGAAACCAGGAAAATACCTAGTTCCCTTGTGAGAGGTCCAATCTTGTTGGTGGGGTCAGGGTGGTTACACTTAAACTCTTGGTGTTTTATTTACAGAACTCTGGAATTGATTTTGGAGACATTTCTTCCAGAAAGGCACTCCGGGAGAAACTAAAATGTAAAACTTTTGACTGGTACCTGAAAAATGTTTATCCACTCCTGAAGCCAATCAGTAGTATTGTGGGCTACGGAAGAGTATGTATTATGAAAGTGTATTTTAGATTTTAACTGCTTGATTGTAAAAGACAGTGAACCCTAAATCATACTGTGGCTCGGGTGAGGGGTTATAAAGACCACCCTGCTTAAGAGTCTCTTCCTACCCCTATACTCTTTCCTTGGCTGTTTGCCCTGGGACCTTCTCAGTTCCTTTTCCTCTCTTGCCTCCCCAGTCCTGATCTTTTTCTTTCTGCCTCGATGTCTTTGACTTTTCAAAGTGCACCTCTCTCAGTTTCTCAGCTAACTTGGGTGTTTGCCTCACTCACCTGAACTCTAGCATGGACACCCTTTTCCTAGATGAGATATGAGGGTCTGAGTTGGGTGTGTGTTCCCATGAAGTAGGCATCACAGAGCCCCCTTCACTTCAGTATTCATGTTTCCTAATACTTAGAAAATGGTGGCTGGGACCCCAGCCCTCTACGCTATTCATTATGCTATTCTGGTGATGTTGGGGCACTGGGGGAAAATGTGGGGCTGGGAGTCCTCTGTCTCTGCCGCTTTACAATAGTGTTGTGGTGTGTTTTGCTCTTTCAGATGAGAAACGCTTTGGATGAAAGTATCTGCCTCGATCAAGGGGCAGTACCAGGCAATACCCCTATCATGTATTACTGCCATACATTCAGCCCACAGGTATTTTCCACAAGCTTCCCGATCCCCACAAGGTGAAACCTGCTGTGGTTTAGCCCTTGAAGACCTTTGCTAGATTTAGAGTTGGCGTTTGATGATGGTGAGACAAGAATTGCTCATCAGTGGGTCAAGAGGAAGAGTGAAGCCCAAGCTGTACTTGTAACAAAGGACTTCTTGGTTCATTCCAAATGTCATGGCAAAATGGTGCCATTTCAGGCACAGAGAGGAGAGGTAGAAAGTCTATGCTCTGTTGCACCCATTCTTCATGGTGACGTTTTCATTAATAATCACATCCAGTCCCTTCCTCTTCTTTTTCTCCCTCTACGCCCACCACCTTTCCACGTCAATCAGTGCACATTCTTTTTGAGCCTTGGTGGCACCGTGGGTTTGCCATCGGGCTGCTATTTGAAAGGTCAGCAGTTCAAACACACCAGCCACTCTGAGGCAGGTATGTGAAGCTGACGGCTCCAGTAAAGCTTTATAATTTTAGAAATCCTTTATGGGGTTACTGAGTCCAAATCAATTCAATGACAGTGGGTTTTGGGGTCTCCAGGAAGGTGGACCAGTGAAGGTACCTGTGGCATCTTCTGTAGAGAAAGCACCAGTGAACTAGAGAAGGGACAGGCTGAACCAAAGGAATGGAAGAAGTTGGTTACCAACTGGAAGACACAGTTTTTTCTTCCCTGAGAATAGTTACATCTATCATCTTTCTTTGCTTGTTGCCCTCAAATAAACCTTTAAAAAACATGATATTGCTTTTTTGGTGAAAGCAAATATACATATGAGGGGAATCCTGGTTTGGCACTGGGGATTAATGTGTAGGCCTACAAGGTCAATGATTTAAGCTCACCAGCTGTTCCTCAGAAACCCTATACAGGATTGCTATGAGTCAGAACGACTCAATGACACTTAACAACAACAGCATATGAGGAGTCCTGGTGTGGCACTATAGAATAAGCACTGGATTGCTAACCACAAGGCCAACAGTTCAAACTTATCAACCACTCCTCAGAAACCTATGATTCGGGGTTTAAGAATGTTGATATGAGTCAGAATTGACTTGACAACTCTTATCAACAACATACATATGAGGGGGACTTCAAAAGTTTGTGGAAAAATGGAATTAAAAGATTCTGAAACTTTTCCACACGCTTTTTTAAAAAAGGTTTTATTGTGAATTATATGAGAGTTTACATGGGAGAACATCAGCCTTACATTCATCCAATCATATATCACTTCACCGCCATGATTACAATCCCCTCCATGCATCATCAAACAACAAAGGGTATACCCCACAAGCCCGCCCCCCAGTTGTCAGCACACAGCCCCTCTCCCTCTCTGGACCCAGAGTCCCCAGCCACTCCATCTCTCCACATCATCGTCTCTGGCTCCATCTCTGGCGTCACTGCTTCTCTGGGTAGGGTCCCACACTCCACTTCTCTCCTTTAATGGTCCCAGGGACTCTACTCCTAGACTACAAAGTCAACCACTTCCCTCCTTTTGCTACAAAATGTCCACTTTACATTTCCAACCCTCACAATCAGTCCTAATAGCAATTATTCACTATTGTACCACAAGATTCTTATTCCTATCTCCTTTCATCAGCCCTGTCCAGACAGATTGGATACCACTCAGTGGAGATTCTACCTTTCCCCACACCCTCTGGATGTAGGCTCCCTGTTGAAAGCTTGTAAACCAGTCACTTTATGCCTTTGGGTTGTTGTTGTTATGTGCCGTGGAGTTTGTTCCAACTCATAGAGACCCTACGCAGGGTTTCCGAGGCTGTAAATATTTATGGAAGCAGAATGCCTCATCTTTCTCCCATGGAACAGCTGGTAGTTTCAAACTGCTGACTGTAAGATTAGCAGCCTGATTTGTAACCATTACACTAGCAGAGCTCCTTAGAATGGTTAACTAGAGCCATAAAAATGACCTGTAAACAGCACAGACTGGTAACGTTCTAGAATTCCTGTAGGTAGCAATGCCAAACTGTAGTGAACAAGATATGCATTGTGTTGTTGTTAAGTGCCGTCAAGTCAGTTCCAACCCATAGCGACCCTGTATAGGGTTTCCTAGGAGCAGCTGGTGAGCTTGAACTGCCAGCCTTGCAGTTCAAACAGCTTTGCAGTCTGGTGCATTAACCCACAGTGACATACCAGGACTCCAAGATATGCATTACAGTACCAAAAACTCAAATAGCATACGGTAGATAATGAAATGAATACTGGAAAGAATTTACTCTAATTTCAAATTGTGCTGTAGATGGGCAAAAGTTAAAAGAAAAAGAAAAATTTGGGTAGCTACTGTTTAAGTTGCCCATCCCTGTGAACCCTGTCCATATGCTTTTTGAAATTACTTCCTGTTGTTCAATGACACTGATAACATTTTTCCTCAATGTATCAATATTCTCATTATTTCTGTTCTAATTGGTGCATTTCCATTAATCTAGGTCCCCCTCCTGCCCACAATATCTCTTACTTTCTCATTTAAATTTAGGGTCTTAGATAGATTTTTTTTTTTTTTTTTGAAGAAGCATAGTACTCACAGGTGATATTACTTGATATTACTGTAATTTAGTTGAAAAGTGCCTTCTGGGAGTGGTTCCAGTTCAAAGTTTAAGGGGTACTTCAGGGTTATAGTCTAGGTGGTCCCTCAGGTCTCTGTTGGCTCGAAGGAGCTCTTTGAGGTATTATTCATGATAGGTATTATTTTCACTTGTTGTTGTTGTTAAGTGCCATGGAGTCGGTTCCGACCCATAGCGACCCTGTACAGGGTTTCCAAGGCTGTAAATCTTTACGGGAGCAGAAAGCCTCATCTTTCTCCCCCGGAGTGGCTGGTAGTTTCGAACTGCTGACCTTGTGGTTTGCAGCCCAACTCATAACCACTATGCTACCAGAGCTCCTTTTCACTTAGCAGATGAAAACAATGAGACACACAACCAATCTATTCACCCAAATTCCCACAGTAGAGTAGTGTCAGACTTGAAATTTCAAAGTTTTCCTGACCGTAGACCTCTAACTGGGGCTTATAGCTGGCTTTTTTCTTCAAAGACACACTTCCTCATGCCCTGAAAGCTGTGGTTCTGTGGGAGCCCTTGTAGAGAAGGAAGCAGGCTCGTGCCTCGTCCCATGCCTGGTCTTCTTTCTGGAATAATCTGGGGCTGGGGGAAAAGAAGAAGAGGTGACTTTGTTACCCAGGGAATAATAGTGCTCCTCATGAAGGGACATTAGGGGCCAGAGAGCAGTCTTCAGGCTCCCTAGGAGGTTCAGGGCCCCAGTGACTGTGTCATGGCAGACTTTGCTCTTTTAGAATGTCTACTACCACCAAACGGGGGAATTCTACGTGGGAGCACTGATTGCAGAAAAAAATACTGAGGATCGCTGTTTGACTGACCCTGGGAAAGGGGAGAATCCCACCTTAGAACCATGCTCCAAAGCAGCCTCAAATGGACTGAACATATATTGGGATTTTAAACTGGTAAGTTGTGTTTTTTAAAAGATAGATATATTCAAATATACTATGAGGGGTTCAGATCTGATTTGATGGTATTTTAGAAATATTCGTTTTTGTGACAGACTGGAAACAGGGACCTGATGTGACACACTGAGTCTATTGGCTAAGGCAGGGTTGCTTATGAAGCAGGACTATTGGGGCTTAAGTGTTAAGTTTAATAGTGAAGAGTTGGGTTTCAATCTTAGCTCAGTTGCCTTAAACAAGTTTCTTAACGTCTCTGAGGTTCAGTTTCTATACTTGTAAAATGAAGATAGTAATACAATGATCATTTGGGAGGATTCCATTCGATAACGTGTGAAGAATTTAGCGTAGTGCCTGACACATAGAAATTGCTCAATAAATATTAGTCATTGTGATTTGTTTTATTATTCATGATAATCAAAGAGCCTGGAGCGTTGGGCTCAGACTGTTTTTGTTGTGAAGTGCCATTGAGTCGGTTCCGACCCATAGCGACTCTGTATAGGGTTTCCAAGAAGCAACTGGTGAGCTCAAAGCATGGAACTTGTGGTTCAAACCAACTTTACAGGCCAGGGCATTAACCCACAGCGCTACACCAGGACTCCCGGATGAGACTAAGAGGATAAAATGTAATGTGGTGCTGTGGATCAGCAATGGACTGTAAAACCACAAAGTGAGCAGTTCAAACCCCACAGCTGCTCCTTGGAAACCCTATACAGGGTTGCTGTGAGTTGTAACGGACTCCACAGCATTTAACAACAACACAGTGAAAGTCAAGTACCCCTAATGACTCAGTAATTAAAGTACTCATCTGCTAACTGAAAGGTAAGAGGTTTGAATCCACCAGCTGCTCTGTGGGAGAAAGATATTGCAATCTGCTTCTGTAAAGATAATTGCTGTGGAAACCCTATGGGGCAGTGCCTCTCTGCCTTACAAGGGTCACTGTGAGTCACAATTCACAGTAATAGATTTGTTGTAAAAGTCCTGCCTTAAACTTCAACATCAAATGACCATGAAAAGAGTGGAGGAAATTTGGCTTTGTAGCCTTTTATGTGACAATGCCATGAAGAACTTGGCTGACCACAATCTACGTGTAAATGAATAGTGAGAAAAGACTGCATTCTTAGGCCATATTGGTATGAGTGTGATGTTCTGATCAAGGGAGACAATACTTTGCCAGTAGCCAGAATAAGTTGGTATTGTTTTAGGTCCAGGTGTTACATTTTAAGGGACATAGAGAACCCTAACTTTTTCATGCTAATGATCCCTTTGAGAATCTTCTGCTTGCTTTGGACTCTTTCCAAGAAAACATACATATGCATCTCTATGCCAAATTGTGCTTCCAACATCAGAGCATTTTTGTATCCTAAATGAAGTCTCTTTGAACTAGACCAAAGCAACTAGAAGGAGAAAGGTGAGCTCTTCTTAGTCTTTCTGCCTTAAACTTTGAGATTCAAGTTTTATTGGACAGCACATAATTCTATAAAAGCTTATGTGCCCTTTTACCTTAGACCCTTTTGCACATTGTCTCTTCTCCCCACAGCTCTTTCCTTGGGTAATTGTGGAGTGTTCTGTTAACCTTAAGTATCATCTCCTTCAGGAAGATTTCCATGACCCCGCAGGACTAGAATGGGTGGTTCTTCTGTGTGCTCTCAGGGGCCTTGAGTAATCTTTCTCTTCAGTTCTCTTACAATTGACTGTCCACCTGCTTCCTTGCAGCTCTAGGCTGTGAGCCTGAGGCAGGGCCTAGGTTTTCTTCATTGTTTTAGCTCTAGCATCTTGTACAGTGCCTGGAACATTGTAGACATTCAATAAATGGTCGTAGAACACATGGAATATTGGAAGACCTGGAGATAATAGCTTGGAGAGGCAAACCTAGAGATGAGATGAGCTATCCTCATGAGATGAGGGAATATGCAAGTCTGTTGCCTATAGGAGGGCAGAACTAAGACTAAAAACCAAAACCAAACTAGCTGCCATTGAGTTGGTTCTGACTCATGGCGACCCCATGTGTGTCTGAGCAAAAACTGTGCTCCATAGTGTTTTCAGTGACTGAGTCTTTCAGAAACAAATCACCAGTACTTTTCCTCCCAGGCACTCTGGGTGGACTTGACCCTCCAACTTCTGGTTAATAGCTGAGTGCAGTAACCATTTACACCACCCAGGGGTGCATCTTATGCGTAATTACGAGGGTGCTTCAAAAACTTTGTGGATAAATTGTTATTTTTCCATTCACTTTTCCACAAGGTTTTTGAAACCCCCGTGTATTCTGGCTTAATGTAAGAAGGGAAAATTTCTAAGGACTTAACAGCTATCCAAAGGGGTTTAGTAAGGGGAGGGACTCTGTCAGTGGTAACTATCTAGAAAAATATGCCTAAGCATCTGTTGATGTCCTTAATGGTATCCTTTGTGTGCAATCAGTACTTAAAAGTTTGGTTTAAAATAAAAAACAAAAACCATATATATATATATATATATATATATATTCAACTTGTTTAGGTTATAAATGAAAGAATTACACTTCTATTTTAAGGAAATTCATTAAACCAATCTTGCCATTTTATCTATGAGTCTAGCAAGTTTTTAACAATCACTATATAAGGGGATTTTATAATTTAATCAATTAAATTTCCTTAAACATTACAAGCTGTGTTTATAAATTTAATACATTAACTTTTCTTTCTTAAGAAATCCAGAGGTGTGACTTGAGAAGTAATGATTCTTAACACTTTCAAAAATCTTTAAAAAGTTAGTAAAAAGTTCAACATAAAATCACAAGTTTCAACTGTACCTTTTAAAATTGGAATCACAAGCCTAATCTATAAAACACTCATTTTCTTGAACATTGAAAGTAAATAGTAAACATATTGATTTAACATATATGTTGTTGTTTTTTGTTAAGTGTGGTTGAGACAGAACTGACTCATAGAGACCTTATGTAGGGTTATTGAGGAGTAACTGGTGAGTTTGAACTGCTGACCTTGCTGTTAGTAGTCCAGTGTTTATCCTATAGTACAACACAAGGAATCCAACATATATACTTAATCCTAAATCTACCAAGAATTAGATACTTTACTATTGTTCATAAAGAAACAATTATGAGAGTATGACAGACAGACAGACATGGGGAGGTAACTTATAGAATAGAGGTTTTGCTGGTGTGAGACCTAGAGGTACAGGACATCCAGGGAAGTGTTGTCATCATTACAATGGTCATGCCAGGCCCCTTTTTTATGGTATGTCAAGAACTCCAAAAATGAAAGAGCGAGGTGATCCTATAGCTTGTGGTGTATTATTTGATTTCATCTCAGTTTTAAGTCAGTTCATCCCATTTAATGTTTTTATATCCATTTTATCTCTGGGACCACCATTCTTCCAGATATTAACTTGATATGTGATTGAACCTACGATCCCTCTTGTGTTGTTTACTTTATTGTTGTTATGTGCCATCGAGTCGGTTCCGACCCATAGTGACCCTGTATAGGGTTTCCGAGGGTGTAAATCTTTACGGGAGTAGAAAGCCTCAACTTATAGACACAACTTATAAATTATTTATACTAAAAAGTAACCAAAAATATTCTCTCTGAACTGAGAGGGAGGCGAGACTAGATAATCCCTTTGTTTTCTTCAACTTCATGCCTTTATATTTCCAGTCACCCAGAGGGCACTGTGTCTTCTTGGGACCACAAGAGAGATAATGCCAGTGACTGAGGCTGGTGCCAGAGTGAAGAGATCAGGCATGCTTGAGGCAGCTGGACTGAGAGATGGGTTGAGAGTAGAGATGCTACTGAAATATTGGTGTTGTGAAGCACCGTCAAGTTGATTCCGACCCATAGTGACCCTGGATAGAGTTTCCAAGGAGCAGCTGGTGAGCTTGAACCACCAACCTTGCAGTTCAGACGACTTTGTGATCTAATGCATTAGCCCACAGTGCCACACCAGGACTCTGCTGCTGAAATAGGCAAGGGTTTGAAAAAAAATTATTTTCCAAATTAAAAAAAAAAAAGCAGATAATCCTTTTGAGGAAAAAAAAAAAGTAACAAATAAAAAGCAAGAATCTTAAATCTCTAGCAGGCAAACACCCCCAAACCCAAAGTAAAAATGAAAATGTTTGATCCAGATGAACTAATTGCAAAAGAAACAAGAAGCGAAGAGTTTTTGCAGGATATGGGGAACACTGTCAAAGCACATGTCCTGTGGCAGTTGAGAGAATAGAAATAAAGGTCACTGAATTTGTTTAAAAGGTCACAATAGATCACAAAGCCAAGATTTGCTTAGCACATATACTGCTCGTGGCACTGGGTTATGTATGTATGCATTATTGGTTTAGTCCTTATAAAAAAAAATCTTAGAAGCATTATCATTAGATTCTCTTAACTATGAAGTAATTAAGGCACAGAGAAATCAAATCATTTGCCTACAGCCACACAGCATCGTAAATGTTAGCTGAGGACTCAAACACAGAATCTTAATCCCTGTGTATTATTATCTCATTGCTTGGGAAGTCTGACTGTGAAAAAGAACAAAAACACTGAATGGTAGTTGAAACAGATGGGAGTAAAAGTTTTTCTTTTTTCTAATACTGTGATTTTTGGCAATCTTTAAGGGCTGTAGAAAGGAAATCTACAAAGAGGTAGCAAAAAAAGAAAGCTATTAGACAGCAAATGTGGTTTCTCTTTTACTATGGATGGCTGAGACTCAGGGACAGAAGGGACTGTCTCCACGATCACTCAGGGTATTCAGGGGAAGGCGTAGATGGACCAGAAGTGCAGTCCTCATGACAAAGTGACAAATGAAGCACTTTAGTGAGAATGAGTGTTAAGGGATAGGAACTGAGGGATAAAATCTTGCCGAGGATAGCTAGCAGAGGACCCTTAAGATGTAGGCCAAGCTCCGAAATCAGACAACTGTTGGCACATTTGTGGCCAGACTTGCTCAGTTAGTGAACCCTTTCCTGGAATCTTCTGTGGGCTGAAAACAGGAGTCTGAGGAAAGAAAATTTCTTGAACCTGTGGAGTCACCCTGAATGACAGATGTCAGAGGCGCCCCCAAGGAATTGGGGAGGATATATAGGGAGTTCACTATGGTCAGCATTAGGTAAACCACCAGTTGTTCCATGGGAGAAAGATGAGACATTCTGCTGCTGTAAAGATTTACAGCCTCGGAAACCTTATGCAGGGTTGCTGTGAGTTGGAACCAACTCCACAGTACATAATCACCACCACCACCAAGGGTTGCCAGGGGCTGTTTGTGACTATAAGAGATAAGAGGCAGGGAGGTGATGGTTACAGAGGGATCAGGCATTTGGAGATCTTAGCTGCAGCCCTGCTTGGTGTTAAAAACAAAGCAAAACAGAACTTGGTGGCAGGTTGTCTGAAGTGGAACAGTGAGACCAGGGTTTCTAAGTGGTCATCCAAATTGATGCTGTTAGCTTTAAGAATGATAGCAGACAGTAGGTTGTATAAAGAGATAAGAACTTTACGAAAGCATTAAGATATTATATGAGCTCCTCAAAGGGAGGTATTGTGGTGTGGGGAGTAGGAGAGAGAGAAGAGGGCAGGGCCTGGAGAGATAGTGGTTTGCTCAGGTGTCATGATCTTCAGTTGTTGAGCCAAGGAGATAGGCAATAAAGAAGAGCTCAGCATGCCTGGAGGCGGCACATGGGGCCACAGAGAAGGATGACCCTTCTTCACCCCATTAGACTAGGTAGAGGCAGAGACAAATGAACAGTTACCACATAACTTCAGGTTCAATAAATATTAACCATAACCCTATCTTATAGATGAGGAAACTGAGACTCAGGTTAAGTAAATGGTTTGTGTGGGGCGGAGCAGGGGTTCAAACCCAGACTTTTTAGCTGTAAAACCCATAATGTTCCCTCTAGTCAACTTTGTTAAAGCTCCCACAATACAGAGAGGCAGGAAGGTGTTATTCAAAGAGGTGAATATGAATGAGAGACTATGTATCACTTCTGCTTCAATCCCTTAACAGAACCTCAAAGAGAGAGGAAACAGATAGTGAGGTTTTCATAGACTAAGAGGTAAAGACATGGAAAGGATGGTCAAGTGGAGAATGTCCTTGACTCTTTATGACTCCGTCAAGGCATGACAGTCTTGGGAGAGGCTGATGATCTTGAGTGGAGCCACACTGTCTAGCCCTTACCACAAAGCATCAGTGACTCCAGATCTGTGGTTAGTTTGCCTTGGGGCTGATAGAGAAGGCCCTGGGTGATCTGCTTCTATGCTTTCCTTCATTTTCTGCTCTGGGTGACTTATGAAGGATTAGGGGGCTCATCAAGTTTGTCTGTGACCACAGTCGGGAGAGTGAGAGTAAAGGAGCATGCACCTTCAATACTTTGACTCTATCTCTCCTCTCATCTAGGGAGGAGCCGTCATAAATAGAGCCACCAAACGGTGTCTGGAGATCAAGAAGGGCACTTCAGGTACCTATGTGCTTGTGCTCCAGACCTGCACTGCACAGATGTGGAAAATACAGTATGTCATCAGAAATTGGGGCACAAACTAATGTCCAGGCAAACAATGGAGCCATCTGAAGGGCTCTTGGATGGTTTCTACTCCCAACACTGCTCAAAGTGGAAGAGGCGGAGAGACAGAATGTGTGTGTGTTCACTGGTACTTCAGCCTAGACTATACAGGATGTGGGGAAGACATGCTTGCCCATGTGCCCTGTTGCCCTGCTGGGGAAGCAGTGGAAATGACACCATCTGCCCCACAGCTTCCCTTGGGAGTTCATGATACGAACTCAGTGCCGTTCTTGGACAATCCTTGAAATAACTAACATCATCTGGCTGCACGTGGAAAGAAAAACAGGACGGCGGAAGTTTACCTTTGGCTTCTGCCAACACTGTTTAGTCTTCATTCCTAACAACTCCTATTGGCACCTGCCCCATACTTCCTCCCCTACCCAGCTCATCTGCTCTGAGACTCTCCAGTCTGTGTTGGGGCATTTTATGGGAAAGGTTGGGTTGTCATCAGACTGGCCACTAATTCAGATAGCATCAAGTCACCTGAAGATCTCAATTGGACCTTCCTTAAAGGTGTGGAGCCACTCCTACCCTCCTTCTTTGACGGTCCTGACAAATGTAGTAAACAGATGAAGCAATTCTGGAAGAATCCTTACACACTTTCTCCATTCTTTACCCACACTAGTTTTATTTGGACTGCTCATATTTTTCATACCAAAAGGATTCTAGAGGATGAGTATAGAGCAGGTATTTCAGATAAACCCAGTTGGCTCTGGGGATGCTGTAGGATAAGCACTTCACTGCTTGCTAGCTACAAAGTTGGCAGTTCAAATCCACCAATCTCTCTGTGGGAGAAAGATAAAGCTTTTTGCTCCCATGGATTTATGGCCTGGAAACCCTACGCAGGGTCACTAGGAGACAGAATCAACTTGATGGCAGTGTTTCTCTCCTCTCCCCCCACACCCCAAGGGGCTGTGCACTGAGACAAATAGAAAGATCAGGTCCAGCTGAGTCTGTCTTTAAGGAAATTGTAACATGTAGTAGACTTGACTATTTGTTTCCTCTTCCTACCGCTGTGAAGCATGGTGGAAACGAGACTGAAAACAAAGTGATATTACTAATTGGGGCACAAAAAAAGGTATGGTGTTGTTGTTAAGTGCTGTTGAGTCGCTGCTAACTCATAGCTACCCTGCATAGGGTTTCCAAAGAGCGATTGGTGAGCTTGCACTATTGACCTTGAGGTTCAAACCGACCTCGCACATTAACCCAATAAGTAAAAATTGAAAACTAGGAGTCACGACTGCTGGCCACTGGCTAAATCCCTTTCCCTAGTTGGTGATTTGGGAAGATAGTTCTAGGGTTGGCAGCCCTGGACAAGGTCCTAGAGGTTGGTGGAAATGGGCGGTGTGATGGGAGAGGGCAGACTGACAGGTGTGTGTGTGTGTGTGTTGTGCTGTGGGCTTTTTTAAGTATGCTCTTAGGGCCATTGTGTGGAGGACCTCATTTTACTCTTTATCTCATGTTAGGGCTGCCTGATTATAATTCTAGAAATCACTTGGCTTCCTGTAAGCATTAGACAGGTAAGACGTTGATAAATTAGCACAGGATTAAATCAGCTCAGATTTTTATAAGTGAGCTTTTAAAACTATATAAAACCATATGTTACAGCTTGATAAGACTTCTGCAAAGGTACCTTGGCCATATCAAACACTACAGCATTACCATAGATAAGATTTTATTATGGAAACAAATGAAATAGCAGGATAAATGTTAAACAAATGTGTAACTTCCAGCTTCTGCCTAGCATATTAAAAGAAAAATATAATTCAGAGCAAGGTTTTAAAAAAGCATGTAGCCAACAGAAAAATGGGCAAATGACAGAAATAGATTTTACACACACCCCCACATACATGGTCAAATCAGAAGTATTGCTAATAGGGTTCTAGTTCAGATACATATGGATTTGTTTGAAATAAAATATATTTAAACATGTTTCTGTGATCAGTGGATGGCTGTAGACAGGTTCTGTTAGTAATGCACTTGCCTTAGTCTCATGAGAGTTCTTAAAAACAAAAAAGTCCAGTGAAAACAGTGGCTTCTGAAGGGAACTGCTGGGTCAGTTAAGTTGAAGGCAGAGAGGTCAGCTCAGAAGGCTATGGGGACTATTTTGTGGGGGACTCTAAAGGGGTAAAATCTTAATAGATTTTCTCAAAGGGCACAGGATAATCACAGGGGCTTATAAAGATGTCTTAAGGAAATTGAAAACTGCATTGATGAGGAAAAGGCCAGGAAAATTGCACCCAGAAAACTTTTTCCCATCATGACAATGTGTCTCCTTATTCTTCAAGAGTAGCAATTCAGGGAATGAGCAGAGTGATAGAAACACGGCCCTCACAAGTGTACAGACCTAGAAGGAGGATGTCATGAGAAAAAATAACTTCACATTTTAAGGTTTTTGTTTAAAAAAGGTTTATATGATTCTGTAGCAATATTTCTTACTTGCCCTGGAATACATGTATCTGCTTGTTTTTACAAAATGAAACACAAGACCATACACGGAAAACTAAAACATTGTTTATGAATGGTGGGGAAGGGGGAGTTGTGAATAGAGAGAAAGGAATGGAGATTGGGGAAAGAGAAGGGAAGTACGTAGAAGGGGTGTGACTTCTCGGAAGACAAGTTTCCTATAAGTTTGATGTTGATCACCAAGTTATATTTCACATACTCAAACACATAAGCTCAATAAGGATAGGGGAAAACAAAAAATGGAATACAAACAAAGACAAGTGAGCCTACCTATATTTTAACTGAACACACAGAATGAGCATTCTTGCGTCTTGCATCCAGATCTTGGTTTTGAGATACCATTCTCTCATAATAGAAACTAGGAGATATAGCTGATTTCATGTATTTTAACTGAATTTTTTTATGTTAAAAAGTGAAGACAATATCAAAGAAGGATGAGGACTTGCCAAAAGAACATAGCAACTATGTTAAAGGGGCTCCCACTGGATAAATCTTGGACAATTTGATCTTCAAGATAAAGCATGATCATAGCAGTTGATAATCTATAGAGTAAAATTAGAATCCATGAATCTTTACCAATGAATAAGTAAATGGGGGAGAAGGGAACATTTTTCTTTGTAATAGGATGCCAATTAATAAATGTAGAAGAAATTATGGGATTAAAAAATCACTCTTTGGCAACTACCAGAGTAAAAATTGTTTCAGACAAAGCCATCAATGAATGCTAAAATGAGTAGGTCAAAGTTTGGTGAAAAGCAGGGTTCATACGTAGTATAAAAATTATTTCCTTTGTAATCATTTACAAAGGGGGAAAGAGTAATTTTATGGTGACAAATCCTGACAGGCACCATCTTAATCGATCAGTTATGGGACAAATATATACCATGGGACTCTTGATTAATCAAGAAGAAAAAATACTGTTTCTATCATACTTCTGCAGCAAACACTGAACCTGGATCTGATATTCAGGAGCATCATGAAACCAAAAAGTTGAAGCACATCCTTCAGAGTAAATGATCTGTACACTTCAAAAATGCCAAGTCTTGAAAGTCTCTAAATAATGAGGAACTGTCCCATTTAAAGGAGACTAAAGTGGGGCACTGGTGTGGCACTGGTGTTAACGCGCCAGACTGCAAAGCTATTTGAACTGCAAGGTTGGTGGTTCAAGCTCACCCAGCTGCTCCTCGGAAACCCTATACAGGGTCACTATGGGTCAGAACTGACTCAACGCCACTTAACAATAACCACAATAAAGTGTGGCACAGCAGGGACAGTGCATTGGACCGCAAGGTTGGTGGTTCAAACCTACCAGCTACTCCTCAGAAACGCTAGACAGGGTTGTTATGAGTCAAAACCAACTCAACAGCCCTTAACAACAATCACCACCAGGAGACATAACCGTAATGTGGAATCTTGGATAGGGGAAATTCAAATAACATTCATTGATAGATAATAGTACTGTATCAATGTTATTTTCCTAATTTTGATTATTGTATTGTGGTTATATAAGAGAAGGTCTTTGATTTTAGGAAATACACACTGGATTAATTAGGAGGAGGGTAATATCTTGGAGATGGATAGAGAGACAGATAGAAGGTATATAGATATATTATAGATAGATACATAGGTGCATAGGTAGATAGTAGGTTGTTGTTGTTATGTGCTGTGGAATCGGTTCCGACTCATAGCGACCCTGTACAGGGTTTCCAAGGCTGTAAATCTTTATGGGAACAGAAAGTCTCATCTTTCTCCCACGGAACAGCTGGTAGTTTCGAACTTCTGACCTTGAGGTTTGCAGCCCGATTTGTAACCACTATGTTATAGTAGATAGATAGATACACACACACGCACACACAAGGGGACTTCAAAAAGTTTTTGGAAAAATTCCATTATTTTTTCTTTCCATTTTTCCATAAATTTTTTTAGGCCTCCTTACAGATACAAAGGAGCTCTGGTGACACAATGATTAAGCACTCAGCTGCTAACCCAAAGAATGGCTGAACATCTACTATTTCTTTTTGGTACAGTGACTCTGTGTATACCTTCCATCTTTTTTGGTGCCTTCTGCATCATTCATAATTTTACCCATGGAGTCTTCAATATTGCAACTTGAGGCTTGAGTTTTTATGTTCAGTTCTTTCAGCTTGAGAAATGTTGAGTGTTCTTCCCTTTTAGTTTTGTAAATCCAGGTTTTTGCACATTTCATTGTAATATTTGAATTTGTTTTCTTGAGCTACCCTTTGAAACTTTCTGTTCAGCTCTTTCATAGCCTCAGTTTTTACATTAGCTTTAGCATTTATACGTTGGTGAGTAAATTTTAGAGTTTCTTTTGACATCCATTTTGGTCTTTACTTCCTTGTTTTTTTAATGGCCCTTTTCTTTCTTCCTGTATGATGTTCTTGCTGTCATCCAAAAGTCTTATGTGTAATAACAGGCTTGGTCCTTAGTGTCTAATGTAACACATCTGTTTTTGAGATGGTCTCTAAATTCTGGTGGGATCAGTTCAAGGTCATATTTTGGCTCTCATGGACTTGTTTCAGTTTTCTTCAGCTTCAGCTGAAATTTCATCTGAGCAATTGATGGTCTGGTCTACACTTGGCCCCTGGCCTTATTTTGGCTGGTGATATTGAGCTTTTCTACTGTCTCTTCCCACAGATATAGTCAACTTAATTCTAGTGTATCCCAACTGGTGAGTCCTAATGTACAATCACCTTTTATGTTGTTTAAAAAAAATATTTGCAATGAATGAGTCATTGATGTAGAAAAATTCTATTATGTGATCTTTAGCATCATTTCTATCACCAAGCCCATATTTTCCAACTATTAATCCTTCTTTGTTTTCCAACAGCCAGTAGTTATCAATACATTTTGTTTGATCAATTTCAGACTGAAAATGTTGGTAGAATTCTTCAATTTCATGACCACTGGCTTTAGTAGTAGGTGTTTAAATTTGAATAATAGTGGTATTAACTGGTCATCCTTGTAGGCACATGGATATTATCCTATCACATACAGTGTTGTATTTTAAGATAGATCTTGAAATGTCCTTTTTTTATCATAAGTTATGCCATTCTTCTTGAATATGTTATTCTTGGCATAGTATTCTTATGTCTGATTCAAAATGGCCAGTACCTGTCCATTTCAGCTCACTAATGTCTAGGATATCAATCTTTATGGGTTCCACTTCACTTTTGACAATTTCCAATTTTCCTAGGTTCATACCTGGCTTATTCCTTCTTCCATTTATTAATGGGCTTTTACAGTTGTTTCTCCTCATTTTAAGCTGTGTCCCACCAGCAAAGGATGAAGATTCCGAAAGCTTTACTACATTTGCATCATCATAGTCAACTCTACTTTGTGGAGACAGCTCTTCCCCGGCTGTATTTTGAGTGCCTTCTCACATGAGGCACTCAAAATCTTCTTCCAGCAGTATCTGTGACAGTATTCTGGTGCTACTCATAAGGTTTTCATTTTCTGGCACTACAACTGACACTATTCAAAGTTTTTCAGTGGCTAAAGATTCAGACATATTCTGCATTTTCTTCTTCCTAGTCTGTGTTAGCCCGGAAGCTCAACTGAAACCCATCCACCACGGGTGACCCTTCTGGTATTTGAAAAACTGGTGGCATCACTTCTAGCATCACAGTAACATGCAAGCCACCACAGTAGAACAAACTGGTAGACAAGTGTTGGTACATGTATATGAAACTGTCATAAATCTCCTCCACTCCATTCATTTCCCAGAGGTTTTAAGCTTCCTCGAACACACTCCAACTTGCAGAGCAGACTGTTATTTACTAGGAAGATCCTGATTTCTCTCCTCCACCCTGAAATTACCATCACTTACTTTCCCATTGCTTGTCTGAGTTCTACATGGAATTCTGCTTCTGTGATCACTGCTTGCTTCTAGCCTTCATAGGTTGGGACACAGGGAGGTTGTCTCAGTGTCTGTCTTTAATTCAGCCAGGAAACTGTTCCCCTGGCAACCGAGTTAATTATTCACTGACTACTCTCTCTGTCTCTCTGAGTTTTGGAAGCATTGGAGCTCTGCTGTAAGTAGACGTTACCTTGTAAACAACAGTTCACTTGACAGCTATTAGCTAGTCCATATCCTCACAGTACAAAGGCTCACCAGAACCCCAAAACCAACCAACTAACCAACTAATCAAACAAACCAGCCCACTGCTTTCTAGTCCATTTTGATGCATGGTGATCCCATGTTTCTCAGATTCGAATTGAGCTCCCATGAGGGTTTTCCTGGTTGTAATCTTTATGGAAAGGAGCTCTGGGAGTGTAGTGCTTATGAGTTGGGCTGCTAACTTCAAGGTCAGCAGTTTGAAACTACCAGATGTTCCATGGAAGAAAGATGAGGCTTTCTGCTGCCATAAAGATTTACAGCCCCAGAAACCCTATGTAGGGTAGCTATGAGTTGGAACCGACTGCGTGGCACACCACCACCACCAATCTTTATGGAAGCAAGTCACGAGGCCTTTCTTCAATGGTGTCACTGAGTCATTTCAAACCCCCAACCTTTTAGTTAGTAACCAATCACAAGCCATGTATGTGATCTCCAGTAGAGAAGAGAATCTGTGTTTTCCTCCAGGAGTTAGGTTTCTGGCACTGTGATCTGGCCACATCCTGCCCTCTGGTTCAGAGAGTGACAATCTTTAGAGCACTTCATGACACCTGCATTCTTCCCATCTCACATTACCTCAGAACATCTTGATGAGCATCTGGGACCACAGAGAGAAGCCATATCTAGAGCAGCCTGTAGGAACCACACTCCACTGTCTGCCCTAACATGGTGGTGGTTGTGTGCCATGGAGTTGGTTCCAACTCATATCGACCCTGTATAGGGTTTCTGAGGGTATACATTTTTAAGGGAGCAGAAAGCCTCATCTTTCTCCTATAGAATAGCTGGTAGTTTCAAACTGCTGACCTGAGGTTAGCAGCCTGACTTGTAACCATTATGCTACCAGAGCTCTGCCCTTACATAGCAGATTTTTTTTTTCTTTCCACTCTACCTGTCCAAAACTGAATCTACAAAGCAGCCCTGCTGTGTCTCCTCAATTTCAAACAGAAATCCCAGAGGGCAACTTGGATTTAACTCTCAGATTCTGGCACTTTTCCAGTGGGAGCTGGGCCGGCCTGGAGACTGGAGCTATTCTCATCAGGTATCAGATTGTCCTTCAGTTCCAGACCTGGTGCATCATCTACACCAGGCTTGAACATCCCAACCCTCTCACCAAGGAAAACAACTTCCTCATCCATGTCAGGGATAAGGGATACAAGACAGGGATCAATCTGTGTCAGACCTAAGGAATAAAGGGTCAAGGACATATCATACTAATCCTAGCAGTTTTAAAGTTAATGTCTTTGAGTCCCTTTATTTTACTTGTAATACCTTTCTTCCCCTTACAACTAGGAAATTTTTAAAAGCTAATTTTAATAATTTTAAATATATTTGTATAATCCTTTTTATAGAGAATAAACTAGTAATGTCATAGTGAGTTAATCAGGATGGGGGTATAGAATCAACTTCATATCCTTCAAATTGTTAAGTTACAATTTTTAAAATATAGTTTTCTCCCATAGCATTCCAACAGATGTAGTTTCAAGAAACACATGGTTTCTCAGAATTATGTTTGGACTTCTTAGCAAAAAGTTAGAGGCAGAAACTCAATGTTACAACTACAATATAAGAAATAGGGTATAGTTTTAATTCAATTGATGGAATCTGATAGGTCAGTATTCCTAATATTTCCTTCTCTCTCTAACAAGTTGTATAGCTAGCTCAGGAGTTATCTTTTCAAAGCACCATTTCAACATTCTTCCATTCTTTAACAGTTCCTCATAAACGTGGTTGGTTGCTTCACTGCTAATACATTTTCTGTTGTTAGATGCCTGGAGTCATTGCTGACTAACAGTGTATCCTGGTGTGGCATCCTAGGATAAGCATTCCACCGCAAGGTCAGTTTGAACTTCAAGGCTGGCAGTTCAAACTCACCAGCAACTCCTTGGAAATGCTATAAAGGGTTGTTATGAACCGACTCGATGGCACTTCACAACAAAAACAATGTGTAACGTGTAACGGAAGGAAACATTGCCCAGTCCTGGGCCACCCTCACAATAGTAGATGTGCTTGAGCCTCTTGTCAGAGCCAATGTGTCAGTCCATCTCACTGAGGGTCTTCCTCTTTTTCACAGACCCTATTGTTTACCAACCATAACGCCCTTCTGCAAGGACAGGTCCCTCCTGATAACATGCTCAAAGTACATGGGATAAAGCTTCACTGTCCTCTCCTCTAAGGAGCTTTGTGGCTATACTTCTTCCAAGAGAGATTTATTTGGTTTCTTGACAGTCTGATGTATATTTAATATTCTTCATCAACTCCATAATTCATATGTATCAATTCTTTGGTCTTCTTTTTTCATTGTTTATCTTTCATGTGCAAGTGAGTCTATTAAAAATACCATAGCTTGTGTCAGGCACACCTTCATCTTCAAAGGGACATCTATTTATACTTTTTACATATTAAAGAGGTGATTTGCTTAACACAGTGCACAACTTGATTTTTCTCCCTGCCAACCCCCAGCCCTGGAAAATAGTGCCTATGGCAATTCATTTTGTGTGCGTGTGTGTGTGTGTGTGTGTGTGTTTTTAAAACTGCCTTCTCTCCATCACCCAAACGAATGTGTCTACTCTCTTTGTTGTTGTTGTTAACCCTCTAGTCAGTGAATAAGTCTCCCTCCCTTCCCACCCTGGTAACCATCATAGCATTTCATTTCTTGACTGCTGTTTCTAGGGGCATTGGGTGTTGAGCCAAGTAAAATGAAATCCTTGACTTCTTCAATATTTTCTCTAGCTAAGGCTAAGCTGAACAAGATGGGGTTTGTACTTTCATTGCCCCCCACAGGTGTTTTGTGCTGGGGCTGGCTGCAGCCCTCAAGTCCCAAGCAATTACCCCTCATCAAGCTCCCTACATTTCCTTACAGAGAGCTGCTAGGAATCTTGGCACTGGACCTGCCCACATTTTGACTGGTATTTCTACACAGTCATCTTTGCCCTGCGTTACTCAGGAAATTTCTGTTTGTCCAAATTCCAAGAAAAATAAATTGAGAATTGGGAAAATGGGACACTGCTTTGTAAATCTCCTGAAAGAACTGAAACTATATGAGTAACAAAGAAATGTTGCTGACTTGAAGGAATCCACTAAAGTCAAGTGGAAAACCGGGGCAGGAGACATTGGCACACTGAGTTCAGAATGAAGGTGAGTGATTCCTGAAACAGGACAGCATCAAGCAGGAGAAGAGTGGTCACCATGTAATTTATCACCATGTGAGTTACAGCTTATAGCAGTATCCATGCTATTAGCATGTGCGGTGACCTGTCTGCCACTAATGGTGACTCATCTATGCATATTAAACCACCACTAGTTTGCCTATTTATTTTATGCAAATAATCATCTGTATATTATTTGATATGCAAACAAAAAACTTAATATGAAACAAGCATAGCATACTATATAAATCTTATTGAAGAAATGAGCTTTGGAGGCAAAGTAAATCTTTATGTCAGCAATTTCAGCATACTAACTATGCTAACCCACTGCTGCGGAGTCAATTCCAACTCATAGTGACCCTATATGAGACAGTAGAACTGCCCCATAGAGTTTCTATGGCTGTAACCTTTGTGGAAGCACAAAGCCACATCTTTCTCCTACAGAGTAGCTGATAGGTTCGAACTGCTGACCTTTCTGTTAGTAGCTGCGTGCTTATCTTATGCTCTCCCAGGGCTCTTGTTATTTACTTATTGTTGTTGTTAAGTGCCATCAAGTCAGTTCTGACTCATAGAAACCCTGTGTAGGTTTTCAAGGAGTGGCTGGTGGATTTGAACCCCTGACCTGTGGTTATCACTCCAGTGCTTATCCTACAGCAGCACACCAGGACTCTGTTAACCTTATTAGGAGCTCTGGAGGAACTATGAATGGGGCATTGCTCTAATACTACCACTCAGTAGTGGTTGCTAGTGTTTCCCAGTGTCTGAACATTGGCTAAAGCTGCCATTCATTAAAATTATTTTTTAGATACCCTAAAAAAGGAGTAAAAAGGATAATTAATTTTGGAAATATTAATTAAAGACTATTTATGACTTGGGGAATTCCTGAGAATTCCTAAGAGTTCTGATTTTGTTTTCCTGACTCCTCAAGATAATAGCTGTTGAGAATTTGGAAGCACTACTTAAGTCCTGGTGTAGTGCTGTCGGATAAAAACTGAACTTCTAACTGCAAGATCAGTGGTTCAAATCCACCAGATGCTCCTCTAAAACCCTGACCAGGGTCACTGTGAGTCAGAACCGACTCAATGGCACTTAACACACACACACACTTGACGTTGCTTGAACCTACTAGTCTGCCTTAATTTGTTGCTCTTGGTTCTCCATTAACAATCACACAGGTTTCTTCCAGGTTTTCTGTACAATGGTTTTATTCTTTTCTCTTGTCCTTTTCCTCCCACCACCAAGTATTTTAAGTATCTTTTAAAAAAACGGTTTGCAGTAGTTCTCTAGTGGTCATCTGGGGTCTGTGTGCTTATGTACTATGCATGGCTATGAGAGGCATGCCTGATAGACAGCTGACTGGACACAGTGTTTGGTGACCTCTAGTGGGTTCCAGTGCATCTTACAACTTGAAGTCATCAAGAAACAGTTCCCAGTGACTTTTTTTGTTGTTTGTAAAATGCATACAATTGACCCTTGAACATATAGGGTCTGCTTATACCAGAATT
>NW_006408568.1:3657733-3692523 GCF_000296735.1 Chrysochloris asiatica | reverse complement strand
GTGACAATAATCATTGCTCAGCTCTCCAGTAAATGGCATCTCACAGTTCCTGCCTATTATCCCTCATGTTTAGTGCAGTACCATAAATCTTGAATGATGCCATGAGATCCATATGAAGTGTCCTTAGTGATGCTGGAAGTGCTCCCAAGAAGCAGAGAAAAGTCAGGACATTACAAGAAAAAGTTGAGTTGCTTGGTTTGTACTGTAGATAGTGTCTACAGCTCCAGTTAGCTGCCATTTCAAGATGGATGAATCCAGTATAAGAATCACTATGGCAAAAAAGGGAAAGGAAATTTCTGAAGCTGTTGCTTGCAGTTATGCCAACAGGTGTTAAAACTTGGCAATTTCTGTGAAGTGCCTTTTTATCTCGTGCTAAACATGCAGCTTTTATGTGGGTTGTTGTTGTCTTGAAGTGTGAGTTGATTCCGACCCATAGCAATCCTGTATAGGGTTTCCAAGGAGCAGCTGGTGATGTTGAACCACAGCCCTTGCAGTTTGAACGGCTTTTCAGTCTGACACCAGGACTCCTTTATGTGGGTACAGCATATAATCCATATAGCATACAAAATAGTCAACTGCTGATGTTATGAATCAGATTTCTGGTCAACAGTAGGCTATTAGTTGTTAAGTTTTGGAAACTTAAAAGTGACAGGGAGATTTTTGACTGTGTGTGAGTCAGTACCTCTAACCCCTGTGTTGTTCAACTATATAGTAAAAAAAAATTAAGAATCCAACTATATATAATATATCATGATCCAGTGGGATTCATACCAGGTATGGTTCAATATTAGAAAAACAATCCACATAATCCACTACATTAATAAAACAAAGAGAAAAAGTTAACACATGATCATATCAATTGATGAAGACAAAGCATTTGACAAAATCCAATATTCATTCTTGATAAAAACACTCAACACAATAGGAATTGAAGGGAAACTTCTCAACATAATTAAGGGCATATGTACACATCCAACAGTCAGAATCACTTTCAATGGTGAGAAGCTGAATCAATTCCCTTGTGAACAGAAATTAGACAAGGATGTCCTTTATCACCATTCCTATTCAATATTGTACTGGAAATCTTAGCCAGAGCTATAAAACAAAAAAGTGAAATGGAAGCTACCCAGATTGGAAAGAAGAAGTAAAACTCTATTTGCAGATGACATGGTCCTATACTTAGAAAATATTAAAGACTCATCAAGAAAATTATTGGAACTCAATGAAAGATTCTGCAAAGTAGCAGAGTATAAGATCAACATACAAAAATCAGTTGGATTATTTTACACTAATAAAGAGATCCCTGAAAAGGAAAGCAAGAAAACAATATCCTTTACTATAACCATCAAAAAGATGAAATGCTTAGGAATAAATCTAACTAGAGAAACAAAAGATCTATACAAAGAAAATGGCAAAACACTACTACATGAAACCAAAAGAGACCCACAAAAATGGAAGACTATACCATGCTCATGAATAAGAAGATTTAACATTGTGGAAATATCAACACTGCAACCAAATCTATAGAAATAATGCAATTCAAATTCAGATTTCAATACAATTCTTCTAAGAGATGGAAAAACCAACCACTGACTTCATATGGAAAGGAAAAAGAAACCAAATAAGCAAAACATTACTAAAAAAGAACAAAATAAAGGGCTCTTCTTGATCTCAAAACCTACTACATAGCCACAGTAATTAAAACAGCTTGGTACTGGTACAGATCAATGGAACAGGGACCCAGAAGTAAATCCTTCTGCCTACACTCAGTTGATCCTTGACAAAGGACCAAAACACATTAAATGAGGAAAACATACTCTCTTCAATAAGTGATTCTGGCAAAACTGGAAATCCATTTGTAAAAGAACGAAACAAGACTCATATCTCACATGATTTATAAAAATGAACTCAACATGAATTAAATACCTAAATGTAAAATGTAGAAGTATAAAGATGATCAATGAAAAACTAAGGACAAACTCAGGGACTCTGATACATGGCATACATAACTGAAAACACACAAACAGCAGAAGACAAAATAGATGACTAGGACCTCCTAAATAATTGGACACTAATGTGCACCAAAAGATTTCACCAAATGAAAAAAATGAGAACCCACAAACAGGAGGAAAAACTTTGACAATGACATATCAGACAAGAGATTATTGTCTAAAATTGATGGTGGTTGTGGTGGCAGTATTTCATGGAGTTGATTCCGACTCATAGTGATCCTGTGTAGGGCTTCCGAGACCGTAAATCTTTACAGGAGCAGAAAGCCTCATCTTTTTTCCACAAAACAGCTGGTAGTTTTGAACTGCTGACCTTGAGGTTAGCAGCCAGAATTGTAACCAGGGAAAACTTCAACACCTCAATAAGAATAAGACAATTTAATTAACAAGTGGACAGAGACACTTCACCAAAGAAAACATTCACATAGTTTATTCACATAGTTAATAAACCTATGAAGAAATGCTCATGATCACTAGTCATTAGGATACAAATCCAAACAACAGTGAGATATTATGTCACCCCATCATTAATGTTGTTGTTGTTGTTATGTGCCACTGAGTTGATTCTGACCCATAGTGACCTTGTATAGGGTTTCCAAGGAGCAGCTGGTGAGTTTGAACCCCTGACCTTGTAGTTCAAACACACTTCGCAAGTCTAGCACATTAACCCACAGTGCCACAAATGTTAGAGAGGGTGTGGAGAGTATGAGGACTCTTACATTGCTTGTGGGACTGTAAATGATGCAACTGCTGTGGAAAATGTCTAGGAACTGTCTCAGAAGGTTGGAAATAGAAATACCATATGACCCAGCAACCTCTCTACTTGGTATATAGCCTCAAAAAATAAAAGTTATACTATGAACAGATATATTCACACCCATGTTCACTGCAACGTTATTCATGATAGCAAAAAGATAGAGGCAGTTTAGATGCCCATTAGCAGAGGAATGGTTGAACAAACTTTGGTACAGGCACACGTGGAATATTATACAACATTGAAGAATAAGGATGAATCTGCAAAGCACTGCATAACATGAAGGAACCTGGAGGGCATTGTGCTGAGTGAAATTAGTTGATTGCAAAGGGACAAATATTGTATGAGGCTACTTTAAAAAAAAAGTCAAGAAAAGGTTTCCTTTCTACAATAAACTTTCTATGATGGTTACCAAGTGGGGAAGGGAAGGGAGAATTTTTCACAGGGTAGTGTAGACACGTGCTAACTTGAGTGAGCGAGAAGACAGTTAAAAAGAAAAGGAAGGAAAAGAGAAGAAGGAAGGCGGGCGGGGGGAGGGAAATTGCTTTCTTCATTTTTGTTTTTCCTTTTTTTTTCATGTTCTGGGAAGGAAATAATGTATATTTATTTTCCCATAAAAAAGAGTTTACACATGATTTTCATTTGCAATAAGAAGGTCAGGTTACTATGGCAACATCTTCTGTGTTGTTTTGACATGTTTAATATAAGACAATCTGACCTCTTATTCCATTTTAATATTTTATTTTCCCTAACAGCCAGGCCTCTATAATAGTGAATTCTGATTTTCAGAAATGTTTTTAAAGAGTGCCTTGTATAATGAAGTAATCCTGAAAAAGAAATGAATTAAAAATGTGAAAGAAAATGTAAACGATTTTTACATGAATTCTTCAGTGATATTCAATATGTTTAACATATCGTGCAACCAGCACTACTAACCATTTCCACATTTTACATCATCTTTAAAGGCACAGAGTCCCTCTTTCACCTTCACACCCACCTCTGGTAACCACCAATATGCTTCAGTCTCTACACATTTGCCTATTTTAGATATTCCATGTAAGTGGAATCATAGGATACTTGTCCTTTTGTGTTTGATGTATTTCACTCAGCACATATCAAAACATGTAGCAGAACTTCATTTCTCTTTATGTTGTTATTGAGTCGGTTCTGGCCCATAATGACCCTGTATAGGGTTTCTGAGGAGCAGCTGGTGAGCTTGAACTGCCAACCTTGCAGTTCAAATGGCTTTGCAGTCTGGTGCATTAGGTTGAGTAATATTCCATTGCATGTTATATACCACATTTTGTTTATCCATTCATCTTGACGAGCACTTGGACTGCTTCCACCCTTTGGCTATTATGGATAACACTGTTAAGAGTATTGGTGTAGAAGTATCTGAGTCCCTGCTTTCAGTCTTTGGGGTATACTTAGGAGTGGAATTGTGGGTCATATGTTAATCTATGTTTAACTGTTTGAGGAATTTTAGTGACTTTTTAATCCTCTAGAGCTTATTTCCAGGACAGGAGAGATCTGCTGGAGCACTCAAGGTGAAGTAGAATAGCATGTATTTCCCCAGCTTCCTCTGATCTGTGGGGAGGGGAGGGAAGATCTAGGAGTAAGAGGAGGCTTTAACATTATGGGAAAATTCCACTATCTTTTTTCATTTTTAAAACTTTCATTGTGAATTGAGTGATCATTTACATGGGAGAATATCGGTTTTGCACTCATCCTATTGTGTTTTGTTTCATTGCAATGACTACAGTCCCCTCCATGCATCACCATTTGATAGTATTTGCTTCTATTTTTCCATTATCTTTTAATTTCATTTTTGCACAGACTTTTTGAAACCCCCTTGTATAGATAGGTTGCAATAATAATAGCAAGAGGTTGGAGAAGAAGAAGAAGAGGAAGAAGACAACAGTAGTTTGACACTAGCATCATCATAACCTATGGAAAGCTTCTTCTTACTAAAACTCCCTCCCTCCAACTCTTATCATGAGATTCATTCCCTCTGTGTGTTAGCATTACCTTCCCCCCTCCCCCTACCATTTGCAAAGGCCTGTGGGGTACGTGGCACAGCTTCTATGGTACCGACGCTTCCTAACATGGGGGGCCTGCTACTCTGATATTGGCTTCTCTTCCCTAGTCAGAGTCAGACTGTACACCATACCTGTAAGTGAGAGTGGGCACTCTGATCCCAGGCAAGGCTGCCGCTCTGGAGAATGCTTACCTGCCTTGCTTTGCTTCCTTGGACTGGGACTCTTGTCTCCTGAGAGGAGAGGAGAGATAGAGTGAAGGGGACAGAAAATTGTTGGCTCTGGGGCATGTGTAAAGCTGATTTGGGAGGCTGGTGGGCACTGATGGATGGGTGTTGGTGGAAATGTACCAGCAGTATCAAGAAAGGTACGTGCATGTCATAGGGGGCGGACCCTGGAGAGAAGCACATCCTAAAGGTGATGGAAGAAGAAAGGTGTAGTGAGGCGCTATCTTTGCTTGTATTATACTTTATATTTGCAGGGTGCAGTGACTTCAGGTGGCCCTTAGGCAACTCTGGATCAGTCTGAAAATACTTGTGGCTGAGCCTGACAGTTGGCCAGGCAGTGATGGGTGTGATGGAGCTGGAGAAAGAGGCATCTGTTCATGGTGGACAAAAACTCTTACTGTCTCTCTCTGCAGGAGGGCTCTGGTGACTCACTATGTCTGAAGTAACCCTTGCCTCCATGCATATTCAGATACTAGGACCTTTGTAGCTAAGATAAATTCAGGTTTCATGAAGCAGATATTGATCAATGGGATAACCTACTCTTGTTTAGCAATTCTAAAACCCACTGCCTTTGAGTTGATTGTGACTAATAGTGATCCTGTAGGCAGCCTCATCTTTCTCTGGGGAAAAGCTGGCGCATTTGAACTGCTTGTAGCTAGCAGTCCAACGCTTAGCCCACAGTGCCATCAGAGTTCTTTGGAGGCAGTAATTGTTGTTAAATGCCATCCAGTTGGGTCCAATTCATAGCAGTTATGGGATTTCTGAGGAGTAACTGATGAGTTTGAACTGCCGACCTTGAAGTTCAAATGATCTTGTGGTCCAGTGCTTATTCTACAGTACTACACCAGTACTTACTGGAGGCAGCAATCACTGTGTTAATATAAACGTGTCATATGGTCCTTAAATCATGGACAGACTGTTTCCAGAGAAGATTCTTCTTTGGGGTCCTACCTCAGTTCTTAGGGTCTTGAGTACATTTCTCTATGGGACTTATCATGGACTCATCATGGAATTTACCTTTCTCCCTTGAATTCTTTGGTAGCAAGTAGGATTTCTTAGAATGCTGGTAGAAAGACCCTTAAGAAGTGAAATTATGTCACCTACTTAACTCTTACTAGTCTCTGAATTCTCTGTAGCTGGGTTCTCTTAAGAGTGAGAGGTACAAAGAAAGAAAAGGAGAAGAAAGGCACAGTAGTGGAGAAGGAGAAAGGAGAGGAGAGAGAAGAAGAAAAGAGAGAAAGAGGAGGTGATGGGGTAGAGACAGAATTGTTGCACAACACCAACCTCCAGTTGACTGGCAACAGGGCAGAGCTCCGGCCATCTTTAGCTTTTCCAAACATCCTTTATGTGCAGAGAAGTTTAGAAAAATAAAAGCAGCCCAGGCCCTGTGTGCATGACTCCAGGGGTTGTTCCAGCCCAAAGGCAAGGAACATTCACAGAAAGCAGCCAAGGAGGTGGGGTGGCTGTGGTTTGGTAGGGCCTCTTTGGGTAAATAGACCCCTGGGCCGATCCCTCCCTAAATGCAATATGGCACTATAAACAGACAGCCATTCTGAAATTCAGCTTTCCCTGGACCTGGGCAAAACCAATTGGTTTCCCTGACCAGCAAAACCAATACTGAAGAGACATTAAGCTCTGGATAATTAGACCCAGTTGGGTCCTTTGCCAATACCCTTGTCTGTCTCTACTCCATCCTTAGATCTTTTGGCTCCAAACAAGATCAAAGGTTCCCATTTTTATTGGCCAGAGTCCTCAGAGAAAGAGTCAGAGGTTTGTAGGAGTCTTTTCATTATGGGCTCTTTGGTGACTGGACCTTGGAAATCTGGCTGTGAACACTTATTCTAGGCCAACTGTTGGCATCAATGTTATAACAAGGATCAGCTTCTACCCCTCCTCCCTTTAAGTCAAATATGGAAAAACTCCACTTGGCAGGTCCTTTTCTTGAAAAAGCTACAAGTACATAAACAAATATCTAAAATTACTGAAAAAAAAAAAAAAAAAGAAAACTTTATAGAATAAAGGGTTCTTTTATATGTGATTTTACTAAGTAATACCTTTAACACTCTCTTTATAACCCTGATACTTGGGGTTATATATGGGCCTTACAAGACAGTGTACATTGGTTCTAAAGTCACAATTGGGATTTTATAATCAGTTTTTTCTTCTTCTTCTTTTTTTTTTTTTTTTAACAAAACAGTATATTAAAAGACACATAGCTGAAGAGAAAGTTTAATTAAATACGTGAGTCGGAGACTGAAATGCCAAGGTAAATATGTTCTCTGCTGGCATAGCTCTGGGGACAGGAAAGGCCAACTACTGTTTGCCTTGGGACTGGTATTTACCTTTTTCTGTCTGGAGTCTGGAGGGGACCTTGTAGTGTAGTTTTCCTTTGAAGCCAGAGTAGTTTATCAGCAGGACATCCTGTTTCCCCTCTTTCAGACACATGTTCTTCTGCCTCCTATCCCAGGGGTGAAGGAAAAGAGACCAAGGACCATTTGAATCCCCTTGTGTTATTGTAAGGTTCCTGGGTGGAACAAGCAATTTGCAATCAGCTACTAACCTAAAGGTTGGCATTCTGAATCACCCAATAGTGATGCAAAAGGAAGGTCTGGTGATCTGCTTCTGAGAAAATTGTTGCTGTTAAGTGCCGTTGAGTTGGTTCTAACTCATAAAAACCCAGCATAGGGTTTCTTAGGTGTGGCAGGTGGGTTTGAACAGCTGATCCTGTGGTTAGCAGTCCAGCACTTATCCTACAGTGCCACGTCAGGACTCCTCCAAGAAAACGGATGCCATAAAAACCCTATAGGACAGTTCTGTTGTGTAACGCAGATGGCCATGGGTCAGAACTGACTTGACAACTTACATCAATGGATTTGTTTTTTTTGTGTGTGTGTATGTGCGTGTTGTGTGTTTTTGAAACGTCCTAGTTGCTGGCTGCACGACCTAGGTATACCAAGGTTATGCAAACTTAGTTGTGCTTTTTTAGTATTTTATGATTGTCTTTCTTTCCACCTACATTCTTAATTTTCATTTTTACTTCTCTCATACCTGGCAGATCAAAACTGCATGATGTGGGGAGGGAAGCAGGAAGACTGGGCAGGGATGGAGAGAAAAAGGTGGGCAGGGGGTGGAGAAGGTTCTTATTTCCCACTTCAGTCTTCTGGGGAAGGTGGACTTAGAGGAGAGGAATGAGTAGACACGAATGCTTTCTGCTCCAGAGGCTTGAGATGGCTCCAATATGTGGCTGCAAATGAACCCATAGACCCATTGCCACCGAATCGATTCTGACTCATAGGGACCATGGAGGATTTACTAGGCTATAGCGTAGTGGTTACCTCAAGGTCAGAAGTTCGAAACTACCAGCTGCTCTGTGGGCGAAAGATGAGGCTTTCTGCTTCTGTAAAGATTTGCAGCCTTGGAAACTCTGTGTAGGGTCACGATGAGTCAGAACCGACTCCAAGGTACTTAACAACAACAATCTTTATATGGAAGAGTTCTGAGGTGGCTCTGTGGGCTAATGCATCAGACTGCCAAGTTGTTTGAACTGCAAAGTCGGTGGTTCAAGCTCACCAGCTGCTCCTTGGTAACCCTATGCAGGTAGGTTTGCTATGGGTCGGAATTGACTCGATGGCACTTAACAACAATAACAATGTTTATGGAAGCAGGTCATCCAGTTTTTCTCCCTCAGAGCGGCTAGTAGGTTCCAACTGCTAATACTTTGGTTAGTTACCAAGTGTTTAACAACTGCGCCAGCAGGGCTCCTTTATAAATGTGCATAAGCTGTGAAATTGGGAGTTAAGAGAGCCCAAAATGTATTTTCCTGGATGAAACAACAGGAAGAAATGGGGTGAGCCCTGGGAGAGAGCGACAACAGTGGTTATTTTTAAAAACTCTTTATTGTGGAGTCCTGGTGTGGCATTGTGTCTTAATCCGCTGGACTGCAAAGTTGATTTGAACCATAAGGTCAGCGGTTCAAACTCACCACCTGCCCCTCAGAAACCCTACACAGGGTCGCTATGGGTCAGAACCAACTCGACGGCACTTAACAACAACATTGTGAATTGTTTGAAGGTCTACAGAGAAGACCAACAGCTTTACATTGAACAAATCACACACTTTGTTTCATCACAACGATCACAATCTCCTCCCTGTAACAACAAATTCCTCTCTGTGGCTCCCCATTTATATCCCCATTTATATTCTCAAATGAACTAAACAAAAATATTGATGTGCACATACAAAACAAAAAATATTTATTCATTTAAATGTCCAAAGGGCACAGTCTGCAAACCAGCCTTCTGTCCGCAGGGACACAGCCTTGCTCAGTCCATGGGCCTAGAGCCTGCAGCTGCTCTGTCTCTCCATGCCTCCACCTCTGCCACCAACTCTGCTGTTGCCACTTTTCTAGGTAGGGATTTCACAGTCCACTCATGCTTTTCCTTCTTGATGGTCCTGGGATCATCTGTTCCTGAAATGAAAGGTTAACTACGCCTTCCTTTTAGTTACACATCTACAATTTCAGTTTTGAGAATCACAATTAGTCATGCTAACATTTACTCACAAGTGAATCATAAAATCCTATCAGCATCATTCCCCACCCCCTTTCACCAGACCCATCTGGAAAAGAGGAAAACTATTCCGTGGGGATGCTACCTTACCTGCCTCATTCTAAAACTAATCACACCCAGGGAAGCTTGTAAGCCAGCAACTTCATGCCTTTATAGCCCTCACATTTTTGATAGCCAATGTCTAAATTGCCTATCCCTGTCAACCCAGTACTCTGAGGAGGCAAGCATGTTCCTTGATCTGAAGAAACTTTCATTCTGGTTGGAATTTTGAGCAACTGCATCCATAAGCAAAACTCCAGTTCATCAAATTGTAGCACTTTACCCTTGCTCACAGTATCAAACATTTTTATCTTCATTCATCTGGTTGAGTTCTGGTCATCTCATCCTTAGCCATCCAATCTAAGTCAAATAGGTACCAGCTCTTGCGATAGTGTTTTATAGTTTTCTTTATGTAAATCTTTTACATCCCTGGTTATTGTTCTTCCTAGCTATTTTATCATTTTGAGGGCTATTTTAAATGGTATTACTTTCTTGATTTCTTTTTCGGAGTCTTCCTTGTTAGGGTAGTGGAACTCACTGATTATTCTGTATAGATCTTGTACCCTTGCCACTTTGCTAAATCCTTCTATTAGCTTTTGGGGATTTTCCATGTATTAGATCATGTCATCTGCACATAAGGATAATTTTATTTTTCCTTCCCAATTTGGATACCTTTTACTTTTCTTTCTTGCCTTACTGTGCAATATTAGTACTAGTACAATATTAATAAGAGTGCTGATAAAGGGCAACCTTGTCTCGCTCTTATTCTCAAGGGGAATGCTCCCAATTTTTCTCCATTGAGAATAATGTTGG
Source organism: Chrysochloris asiatica (assembly GCF_000296735.1). Lineage (NCBI taxonomy): Eukaryota > Metazoa > Chordata > Mammalia > Afrosoricida > Chrysochloridae > Chrysochloris > Chrysochloris asiatica. The sequence continues at coordinate 3,682,077 of NW_006408568.1, read as the reverse complement.
CTGCTGATTTTGCTCTTAATTATGTTGAGGAATTAACAAATATTGATTTTTCAAATATCATGTAATGCTTCATTGCTAAGAGATATGAAAAAGTCTAATAAGATTTAGTTCTACCTTCAAGAAATAGTATAATGAGATTGGTCAGGCACATAGATACAAACCAAAACCAGTTACTGTTGAGTTGACTCCAGCTCATGGTAACCCCATGTATGCCAGAGTAGAACTGTGTTCTACTTTTCAATGGCTGACTTTTCAGAAGTAGATTTCTTCTTGATTCTCTAAGCTTTAGTTTGCATTGAGCTTGTTAACTGTTTAAACCACCCAAGGTCTCCAAATGTTAACTCCCACAACCTATTGCTGTCAAGGCAACTCTGATTCATAGCCGACCCTAGACCCTAACAGACAGAATAGAACTGCCCCACTGGGGTCTTTTTTAGGTTCTAATCATTACAGAGGAATCCTGGTGTGGTACTGCGGGTTAATGCACTGGACTGCAAGGTCACTTTGAACTGCAAGGTCGGCAGTTCAAGCTCACTAACTGGTCTTTGGAAATCCTATACAGGGTCGCTATGAGGTGGAAACGACTCGACGGCACTTAACAACAACAACAATCGTTACAGAAAACAAAACCAAAACCCACTTCCAGCAAGTTGATTCAGACTCATGTTGTTGTTGTTGACATGTACCGTGGAGTCGGTTCCGGCTCACAGCGACCATGTACAGGGTTTCCAAGGCTGTAAATCTTTACGGGAGCAGAAAGCCTCATCTTTCTCCTGTAGAACAGCTGGTAGTTTCGAACTGCTGACCGTGAAGTTAGCAGCCCGATTCGTAACCACTAGGGTTTCCATGGAACAGCTGGTGGATTTGAACAACCAACCTTGTGTTTAGTAGTCCAATGCTTATCTTACAGCACCACCAGAGCTGAAATACTAACTGTTGTTGTTAAGTGCCATTGAGTCAGTTCCAAGGAGTGGCTAGTGAGCTTAAACTGCCGACCTTGCAGTTCAAATCAATTTCGCAGTCTGGCACATTAACCTGCCGCACCATACTAGGACTCCGAAACACTAACTAGTGCTGGTGATGGTTATGTCCTATGGAGTCGGTTCCGACTCATAGCGACCCTGCATAAGGTTTCTGAGGCTGTAAATGTTTACAGAAGCAGAAAGCCTCATCTTTCTCTGGAGAAACAGCTGGTAGCTTCGAACTGCTGACCCTGCAGTTAGCAGCCCAACTCATAACCACTGCACTACCAGAGCTTCTTGAGATACTGACTAGAGCACCTGTAAAGACTGCTATCATAGAGATTTGAATCAAGTGCTGAGGAAATATGTCTATGAAAGGAAGATTCAACCTGCCTGGCCAGAATCAGAGGAGGCTTCCATATGAAGGAGCTTTGAGCATTTCATCTGTAAAATGAGACCAAACAAGAGTGACTTCTTGCATTAGCAAGAATGCGTTAGCATTCTGTACTTGTCATTTTCTTGACTTACGTAGATTTGTTGCAAGAAGAACAGCACTGTTCCATAAGGAAGGAGCTCTGGCTTACCTAGATAGCCGCTCTCCAAGGCCTCTTCTTCTGTGGGGTGACAAGTAACCTCCTTAAGCAAGTTCTCCTCTGTTTATGTTTGGCCAGAAGAGACCTGGACTACTAACTGAGAGGTTGGTAATTCAAACCTACCAGCCGCTATCAGAAACCCCATACCAGTCTCTATGAGTAGGAACTGAATTTACGGCACACAATAACAACAATAAGGTCAAATAACTAGTAAACAGCAAAGTTGGGATTCACAGCAAAATCTTTAAACTTAAACCAAATTAAAGTTCTTTTGCACACCATACCATGGTTGATTCATAATCCCTGCTGATACAAAAAAAAAAAAAGAATCTGCTGAGAAAGCAATGGCTTTTCACAAATGCATTTACAGTTCAGGAATGCTGTCCTAATTAGGACCTTAATGAAGATGGCTCAGGGGAGAAAGCAACCTAAACTAGGGAGGTAATCAGGGCCAGGTCCTGAGCATAATATGGAAAGAGACACTGCAAAGTCACCTTGGAGGGCCTCAAAGCAGCCTTAACCAGCAAGAGCAATGCCAGGCAAAGGAAGTTTGCAGCAGAGGCTGTGTTTACCTTAGAAAAAGATAAAACAAGGTATGGTGACTGGAAGGAAGGAAACCCTATCATTCCAGGAAGAATCCTTGTAAAATCATTATGCGTAGTCAACACACTAGCCCACCATCACCCCTCTGGCTGTAGCGTAAAGTTCAGTAACTTGATTTGCACACAAGGTCCACCATGATTCACTCTTACTTAGCCAGCCTCTACTCTCCTCCTTAAGGAAGAGAAGAGTGTGGGCATAGCATATTGTTGTTGTTAAGTGCCGTTGTGTCGATTCCTACCCGTAGTGAGTCTATATAGGGTTTCCGAGGAGCAGCTGGTGAGCTTGAACTGTTGACCTTGAGTTCAAACCGACATTGCATACTAGGCTCCATCATTGTGAACTATCTTGGCCCCAGAGTATACCATGCTGTCTGTCCATGTCTTTGCATATGCTGTTCTATCTGCATGGCCTCTTGGACCCACTCCCAGGTCCTTATAAAGCTCAGTTCGGTGCCATCTTTACTCCAGGCTGAGTTTGATACCCTTCCTCTTTACTCCCACAGCTCTGCTGCACACTGACATTACAGACTTGTCATGTTACACTCAATTCATTCTTGCCTACTGGTGGTGGTGGGGTGCCCTGGAATTGGTTCCAACTCATGGCGCCCTGTACAGGGTTTCCAAAGCTGTAAAACTTTACAGGAGCAGAAAGCCTCATCCTTCTCCCTCGGAGCAACTGGTAGATTCGAACTGCAGACCTTGTGATTAGCAACCCAACTTGTAATCCACTCCATTATCAGTGCTCCTCACCTACTGTTGTTGTTAAGTCGAATAGCACTCCCGACCCATAGCAACCCTATATAGGGTTTCCAAGAAGAGACTGGTGAGCTTGAACCACTGACCTTGTGGATCAAATCGACTTTGCAGTCCAGTGTGTTAACCTACAGCACCACACCAGAACTACGAGAGTATTAATCATTCCGTTTTTTTACCCCCAGCACCTAACTCAGCACATGGAATCTAGTAGGTACTCAATAAACTAGAGGTAGGAACATGGGTAGAGTCCTGGTGTGGTGCTGTGGCATAATGCACTGGATGCAAGGTCTGTTTGAACCACAAAGTCAGCAGTTCAAATTCAACAACCGCTCCTTGGAAACCCTATACAGGGTTGCTATGACCGAGTCGATGGCACTTAACAACAACAACAATAGGTACATGGGTAGATGATTAAGCAAATAAAATCCAGAAGCTGCTCATCAGTAGATAATAAAATAGGGAAATTATCTTGGTCTGTCGGGGTGAGTTCAATATAGTCATAGGATTCTTAAAAGATGAAATAGGAAGTCAGAGGAATGTCAGATTTTTTTTTACATGAGGAAGGCACAGTGGACCATTGCTGGCATTGAAGATAGAAAAAGTTCACAAACCAAGGGATGCAGGCAGCCTCTAGAAGACAAACCTTATTCCTCAAAATGATATCTTCATTCTTTAACACTTTAAAAAAGTCTTTTGTAGCAGATTTGCCTAATGCAACATGTCTTTTGATTTCTTAACTGCTGCTTCCATGACTGTTGATGGCGTATCTAAGTGGAATAAAGTCTTTGACAACTTCAGTCTTATCTCTATTTATCATGATATTATTTATTGGTCCAGCTGTGAGAATTTTTGTTTTCTTTACACTAAGCTGTAATCCAAATTGAGGGCTGTATTCTTTGGTCTTCATTAGCAAGTATTTTAAGTCCTTTTCACTTCTAGCAAACAAGATTGTGTCATGTGCATATCACAGGTGTTAATGATTGATGCCACATTCTTCTTATCATCCAGCTTCTCAGATTAGTTTTTCTCACATTATTTGCTCAGCATACAGATTGAATGCCGAGCTTTGGTAGCATAGTGGTTACAACTTGGGCTGTGAAACTTAAAGGTCAGCAGTTCCAAAACTACCAGGTGTTCCACGGGCGAAAAGATGAATCTTTCTGCTCCCATAAAGATTTACAGCCTCATGGTCACTATGAGTCAGAACCTACTCCACAGCACATAACCACCATCACCACAGATTGAGTAAGTATGGTGAAAGGATAAAACCCTGGTGCACACCTTTCCTGCTTTTAGACCCTTCCATATTGTTCTCTTGGAACAATTGCCTCTTGGTCATGTATAGATTCCTCATGAGCACAAATAAGTGTTCTGGGATACCCAACCTCTAAGTTATCTGTAGTCTGTTATAATCTACCCAGTTGAGTGCTTTTGCATAGTCAACAAAGCACAAGCAATCATCTTTCTTGCTAAAATTCTCTTCTTTTAGTTAAGATCCATCTAACATCAGCAATGATATCCCTCATTCCACTTCCTTTTCTGAATCAGCTTGAATTTCTGGCAGCTCCTTGCTGTCATACTATTGTAATTGCTTTTTAATTATCTTCAGCAAAACTTTGCTTACATATGATATTAATTATATTGTTTGATGATTTCTGCTTTCTGTTGGATCATATTTCTTTGGAATGGGCACAAATAAGGATATTTTCCAATGAGTTGGCCAGGTAGCTATCTCCCAAATTTCTTCACATAGATGAACGAATGCCTCAAGTGCTGCATCAGTTTATTGAAACATTTCAGTTGGTATTCTGTCAATTCTTGGAGTCTGTATCTTCGTTACAGCATTATCTTCCTTCAGTATTATCACTTCTTGATCATTTGCTACCTCTTGAAATGGTTGAGCATGGACCAATACTTTTTGGCACAGTGACTCTATGTATTCCTTCCATCTTCTTTTGAAACTTCAATATTTTGCCCATATTGCCAATATTTTGCCCATTTCCTTCAGTATTGTAAGTCTAGTCTTGGTTCTTTTTTTTCAGTTTTATCTAAAAGAGAAGTAAATGGAATTTAATCTGAGAGATATGTCCAACCAAACCAAACCCAATGCTGCCTAGTTGATTCGACTCATAGGACAGAGTAGATGCCTAGGGATTGCAAGACTGTAATCTTTATGACAGTGATTCAACAGAATGTGGAAAACATCGAACACTATCATTAATATCACATGCAAGTAAAATTTTGCTAAAGATAATTAAAAAATGCCTGCAACAGTACTTCTATAGGGAAATGCCAGAGGTTCAAACCAGATTCAGACAAGGACATGGAGCGAAGGATATTGTTACTGACATTAGCTGGATCTTGGCTGAAAGCAGAGAACACCAGAAAGATGTTTACCTGTGCTTTATTGACTATGCAAATACTTTGTTCTGTGTGGATCATGACAAGCTATGGATAACATTGCAAATAGTTGGCATTTCAGAACACTTAATTGTTCCTGAGGAACGTGTGCATAGACCAAGAGGCAGTTGTTCTACAGAACAAGGAGACACTGAATGGTTTAAAAGAAGGAAAGTTGTGTGTCAGGATTGCATGTTTCACCATCCTTATTCAATCTGTATGCTGAGCAAAAAATCTGAGGAACTGGATTATATGAAGAAGAATGTGGCATCAGAATTGGAGGAAAACTCATTAACAACTTAAGATATGCAGATGATACAAACGTGCTTGCTGAAAACCAAGAGGACTCAAAATACTTACTGATAAAGATCAAAGACCACAGCATTTGATATGGATTGCACTTCAATGTAAAGAAAACAAAAATCCTCACCACTGAACCAATAAATTATGTCATGGTAAATGTAGATAAAACTGAAGCTGTCAAAGACTTCATTTTATTTCGATCCACTATCAATACTCAACATCAACAATTAGAAGTCAAGAAATCAAACAATGAGTGTCTGCACTTACTTGCCCTCAACTGGCCCTGCCACTAGCCACTGCCCTCTTTCTGCCCACCATGGCCCTGCTGCACCCCGATCAACTCCTCTCCTGGCTTACTGCCACCTTCCATTCAAGCCTTGTTACCACAGCTCCTGCCAGAGCCAGCTCCTGGTAGGCCTATGTGGAGACTGGGCTTGCAGATTCCATCCTGGGAGTCACAGAAGCTTTTAAGAGCGATACCAACAGCAAAAAGATGAATCTGGGAGTCAGTGCCTGCTGGGACAATAATGGGAAGTCTTGTGCGCTTCCTAGTGTCCCAGATTGCTGTAAAAAATCTGGATAAGGAATACTTGCCAATTGGGGGCTTGGCTGAGTTTTGTAAGGCATCTGCAGAAATGGCCCTGGACGAGAATGTTGTTGTTGTTGTTAAGTGCTGTCGAGTCAGCTCTTACTCATAGTGATACTGCATAGAGTTTCAGAGGAGCAGTTGGTGGGTTTGAACCACCTGCCTTGCTATTCAAACCAAAATTGCAATCCAGTGCTTATCCTACAATGCCACACTAGGACTCTGGCAAGAATAGTGAGGTGTTAAAAAGTGGCTGGTATGTCACCATGCAGATTATTTCTGGAACCGGAGCACTAAGGATTGGTGCCTGTTTTCTGCAAAGATTCTTTAAGTTCAGTCCAGATATCTTGCTGGCCAAACCATTGTAGGAAAATCACACTCCCATCTTCAGGGCCACTGGCATGCAGCTATGTGGTTATTGCTACTCAGACCCCAAGAAATGCAACTTTGACCTCACAGGCTTTATAGATGGCATTTCAACGATGCCAGAGCAAAGTGTTCTTCTGTATGCCTGTGCTCACACACCACAGGCGTGGACCCACATCCTGAGCAGTGGAAGGAAATCACAGCAGTGGTGAAGAAAAATAAGCTTTTTGTGTTCTTTGACATGGCTTACAAAGGCTTTGCCAGTGGAGAGGGTAACAAGGATGCCTGGGCTGTGCGCCACTTCATTGAACAGTGCATTGATGCTTATCTATGCCAGTCATACGGCAACAACATGGGCTTATATGGTAAGCTTGTGGGGGCCTTCACTGTAGCTTGCGTAGATGCTGGCACCACCAAAAAGGTGGAATCACAGCTGAAGATCTTGATCTTCCAACCTTCCTCTCAATGAGGCCTGGGATACCTCCACCATTCTGACTACAGGATTTGTGGAAGCAATGGTTGCAAGAAGTGAAAGGCATGGCAGATGGAATCATGGGCATACGGTTTCAGCTGGTCTCCAGTCTCGAGAAGAAGGGCTCCACCCACTATTGACAGCACATCACTGACCACACTGGCCTGTTTTGTTTCACAGGGCTCAAGTCTGAACAGGTAGAATGGCTGACCAATGGGGCTCTGTCTACATGGCAAAGAATGGCTGCCTCTCTGTGGCAGGACTCACCTCTGGCAATGTGGGCTATTTTGCCCATGCCATTCACAAGGTCACTAAAGAATTTCTCTGGTGACAGGAAACAGAGATAACCTGCCTATCTTTGGTCTCTGCTGTGGTGAGATTCACAAGGAGGATGAGGGCAGGTGGATGGTGGTGAGCAGATCCTTTCTTTCAACCACAACTGTTAACACTCAGCATTGGATGTGTTTCTCAGACAAGAACACGGAGTGAAGTAGGGCAGAGGCATTCATGGCTGGTGTCTGGTACTTTGTGGCTCCAAAACCAAACTCGTCCCTATCCTTTCATCTCTAGCTTTTTCAAAGGAGTTTACATGTACAAGAAAGTCAGAGCCAAAAATCTGTCTGTCACACTGTTGTGATATTTCAGAAGCTTTAACTGAAGCATCTCTGTTCCTCCAGTATGTGAATTTGCACCTACTAGAGGTTTTGTAAGAGGACCTAGATCTGACATTAATGTTTGGCCTCATGTTTGCCCTTCCCAGCAACTGACCCTAGAACAGAAATCAGGTTTAATGAAAACCATTGAGGCCACTGCCACTACAGCAGGGAAAACAAAAGATGCTCTTTCCTAGCTTATTTAAAGAGAAACAAGAAGGAAGGCTCTCCTTTGTAATACTTAGTGGCATTTCAATGCTCCTTTCCTATCCCTGGTCATTGCTGTTGTTTTCTAAGGCCCAGAGCCTAGATGTTCACCCCATTCTACTGCTGTATTGGCCTATCAGGCCCCTTCTATTGGATTGACTTATTTCAAGAATGAAGAACATAGTTTAATGCACATGCTGTGTCCTCACCTGGAGCATAGATAACTGCACTTTCATCTCAGCATCCTCTTCAATCATTGTTTAATGATTTCCTGTAGGATGTTGCCTCTGCCTGTTTGGACCTCCTTCCTTGGTTGAGTGTGGTGATGCAATTGCTTCTTTCACAGCCCAAGTCAGGAAGTGCTGGGCAGAAGCAGGAAAGAAGACATTCTGGGCTCTGCTCTCCACCTTGTGTGTGCTGTCGTCGGCTTGGGCTTCACCCTTTGGAAAAATAACCACCATCTGCTCTAATCATATAGATTCACTGCACCTTGGTTTCTCTGTTACAGTAAAATGGTTGTAGACCCCCTAAAAGAAATCAAACAATATATCGCATTAGGCAAATCTGCTACATAAGACCTTAAAGTATTCAGGAGTAAAGATGTCAGCTTCAGGACACCGGACCCATGGTATTTTCAATAGTCTCATATGCATGTGAAAGTTGGACAGTGAATAAGGATATAACAGGGAGATTATTTGTCCTCCTTTTCACTGGTTCAAGCCCTCCCTGGAAAAAACATCAGATGAAACTGTTAACTGATCTCTGCTGCTTTAAGAGTGTCCATCTTTAATGGAGATGTAAGACAGACATTAATAGAGATGTAAAACAGCTCCATCTCCATTCATCAGCCAGTTGTTGAGAACTGCAATAGGCTTGGTAATGAACACTGGGATCTGAAGACTGGGGGTGGGTAGGGAGGGAGTGCTAGTGGTGGTGTGGAAAGGGAGTCCCTCTCTGAGGATGCTCAAGAAAGGGTCATTAAAAGAAGACTACTGCCACATTCTGGGGCGATCAGTGTTTCACTGCAATTCATAAGATTTTCAGTGGCTAAACATTTATAACTAGTCTGCTTCTCCTTCTGAGTCTGTCTTGGTCTGGAAGCTCAGCTGAAACCTGTCTATCATGGTTGACCCTATCGACATTTGAAATACTGGTGGCATAGCTTACAGCATCACAGCAACACACACGCTACCACAGTATGACAAACTGAAAGACATAGAGCCATTGTACCAAAAAGAAATGGTCAATGTACAACCATTTCAAGAGGTACCATAAAACCAGTAGCCAATGGTATTGAAAGAAGAAGCCTAAGGTGCACTAAATGCATTGGCAAAGAACAAGACTCCAAGAATTGATGGGATACAAATGGAAATCTTTCAACAAACTGATGTAGCACTGGAGGCACTCACTTATCTATGCCAAGAAATTTGGACAATCTCTACGTGGCCAGTGGATTGGAAGAGATCCAAAAATTGTGTCCATTCCAAAGAGAGGTGACCCAACAGAATGCAAAAATCCTTGGACAATATCATTAATGTCACATGTAAATAAAATTTTGCTAAATATAATTCAACAATGGCTGCAACAGTACATTGGTAGGGAGCTTCCCAAGGCTCAAGCCAGATTCAGACAAGGATCTGGAATGAGGGATATCATTGTTGATGTCAGATGGATTGGGGCTGAAAGCAGAGAATACTAGAAAGATGTTTACTTGTGCTTTACTGACTATGCAAAGGCTTTCAACTGTGTGTAACATGATAAGCTATGGACAACATTCCAGAAAACTTAATTGTGCTCATGAGGAAACTGTACATAAGCCAAGAGGCAGTCATTTGAATAGAAAAAGGTTTAAAATCAGGAAAGGTGTACACCAATGTTGTATTCTTTCACCATACTTATTCAATCTGTTTTGTGCTGAGCACATAATCCGAGAAGCTGGATTATATGAAGAACATCATGGCATCAGGCTTGGAGGAAGGCTCATTAACAATATATGATATGCAAATGATACAGCCTTGCTTGCTGAAAGCAAAGAGAACTTAGAATACTTACTGAAGAAGATCAAAGACCACAGTCTTCGGTATGGCTTGCACCTTAATGTGAAGAAAACAAAAATCTTCACCACTGGACCAATAAATACCATCATGGTAAATGGAGAAAAGATTGAAGTTGTCAAAGACTTCATTTTGTTCAGATCAACCATCGGCACTCATGGGAGCAGTAGTCAAGAAATCAAATAACATATTGCATTAGGTAAATCTGCTGCACAAGACCTCTTTAAAGTGTTGAAGAGAAAAGATGTCAATTTGAGGAAAAAAGTTCACCTGACACAAGTTACGGTATTTTTTATAGCATCATATGCATGTGAAAGTTGGACAATGAATAAAGAAGACCATAGACGAATTGATACATTTGAGTTATGGTATTGGAGAAGAATATTAAAGGTATCATAGACTGCCTGTCAGAAGAACAAACAAATCTGTGTTGGAAGAAGTACAACCAGAACGCTCTTTGAAACCAAGATGGCCAAACTTTGTCTCTTATATTTTATATATATTATAAGGAGGAACAAGTCCCTGGAGAAGGACATCATGCTTGATAACGTGGAGGGTCAGTGAAAAAGATGAAAACCCCCATTGAGATGGATTGGCTCAGTGGTAGCAACAATGGACTTAAACATAGCAGCAATTGTGAAGATGGTGTTTTGTTCTGTCGTACATAGGGTGGCCATGGGTCAGAATCGACTTGACAGCACCTAACAACAACAGTAAGTGACCACATGCATGTGGGCTGAAGGGCAGGCTGCAGAGAGTGAGGAATAGGGGTCATTTGAAAAGAGGGACTTGACAAGTTAAAGTGAAATGATGATTGTGGCTCAGGATTCAGAGCTTTTATCCAGCCGCAGCTATTCTTGCTCTTCTTGGGGGAAAGAAGGCCACAAGCTTCCTCTGGTTCAGAGTGAGAACAAATAAATGGAAATGGTCCTGGACTTAGAGGAGGCAGGGGAAGGGGCAGCAGGAAGATTGTTGCTTGTCTTAGGAGACAGAAAAGCTAGAGATGGGATAGGAGCCAGGAGTGGGAGAAGCCAGGCAGGTCAGTGCAGAGAGTCCAAAACGCAAGAGCCCATTCTCAGGGCTCCTATTTCAGAAAGGAGAGGGCTAGAAACCAATACCTAGTCTTCTTCACTGCTGGGTGAAGAATTGCTCAATGGATGTCCTCTCTGACTAGTTTTGTTTCTCCTTGTGGTGGATGTCCTTATGGGATGAGGAATCAATGTGTGGGTCTCAAAAATCTGAGCTTGAATTCCAGCTCTACCATTTGCTAACTGGGTGACCTTGGGGAAGTTTTATTCTGTTCTTGACTCTTCCATTTGTCGACTGAATCCAGGTTGTTGCTGCCACGTACGTCATGTCATTCTCTGGTTGTTGTCTGTTCTTGTTGCTTCTCAGTCCACAGAACTTCCTTTAGGATGTTTTTCATAGCAGGTTTGGCTTTGGCAAAATTCCTTAGCTTCTGTTTATCCTGGAATGTTTTGATTACACCATTGTATTTGATTAACAGCTTTGCTGGGTAGAGGATTCTTGGGTGGCAGTTTTATATATATCTCCCCTTTGTTTCTTGCCTGCATGGTTTCTGTTGAGAGATCTGATGTTATTTTGATTTTCTTTCTTTTTTATGTTATATTTTTTTTTTCTTTAGCTGCTTTCAGGATTCTGTCCTTGTCTTTGATTTTGGAGAGCTTGATTATTATATGTCTTGGTGATTGTCTTTTAGGGTCTATCCTTCCTGGGGTTAATTGAGCTTCTTGAATGTTTATCTTTTCACTTTTCATGATGTTAGGAAAATTTTCTTCCAGAAGCTCTTCAACTATCTCCTCTGTGGACTTACGTGATTCTGCCTGTTCCAGAATGCCAATAATTCTTAAGGTATTCCTCTTCATGTTTTCCAACATGAATCTTAGGCCTTCTTCAGATTTTTTTTATCCTTTTTTATGTTTGTTCTTCTATCTTAGTAGTGTTGAGAGATTTATCTTCTAGCTCACTAGTTCTGGCTTCTATCTCTTCAATTCTACTCCTTTGCTCTTTCATTATACTGTCCATTTCTGTTATTCTATTATTAATTGTTTGGACCTCTTTCTGTAGGTTTTGAATTGTTTCCAATGCTGTATCTATCTTATTTGATTGTTCCTGTAGTGCTTTCCTGACTTCTTCCTTATTTTTCTCAACTCCATTGTAAAAGGTTTTGATATATTTTATAATCACTTTTTTGAATTTCTTCTCAGGCATTTCCGAAGCCTGCCCATCTTCCAGTATGGAGTGTAGATCTACTTCCAGCTCATTTGCCTCAGTCACTTTATCTCATTTCTGGACATGTGCTGATATGGTCATCTGTTTCTGTTTTTTTGGGCATATTCAGGGGTTATCTGTGGCCTTAATACTTAGATGGGTTTGTGTTTTGGTATTTTTTATGTTTTCTGATTGCCTCCAGGAAGATGTGATCAGGAGATGGGCTTCCCTTTTCATTCTTCTTCCTGAGAAATTTCAAGATGCCACTGTTGGTCATTGTGATATAACTCAGGATTTAATTTTCAGCCTATTTCCTTTTTAGTCTGCCTGTCCTGCTCCACAATCCCTGTTCAGGCCTTTTTTCTACTCATAAACAGTTCAAGGCTGGCTGTGGCTGTTTGGTTTTAAGTCGAAACTGTCTCTTTAAATTTTGAGGAGATCTGTGTGCATGTGTAGTAGAACCCTCCAGAGTGGTGGTGGGGTGTCCACTCAGGCACTCCCTGTAATCACCAGAATGGTGACTCTCGCAGACAGTGAGAGACAAATGAACAGATACCAAAAAAAAAAAAAAAGAATGTCCACACCTTTATCTCTGTAGTTCTGTCAGGCATTCGTGGCTGCTCTGATCCTTTCCCTGCTTGGTCTCATTCAAGATGGCGGCTCCTGGAGCAGCTGAGCATCTTGAATTAGAAAGCTATGGATTTCTTGCTTCTGCTACAAATTCCCCTAGCTGTAAACCTTCCAACATTCTAAATATTACTCTATATGTAGTTCAGAGTTCTAGCACCATCCCCTGAGCCTGCTTAGTCCAGTATTCTGTGTTGTTGCTGACGGAACTCTTCACTGCACTTCCACCCTCTCCGCCATCTTGTTTGTTCTCAGATTATGTTGTTTTTTGCCTTAAAGTTTATTTTGTCAGAGATCAATATTGCCACTCCTGCTCATTTAGACAGCATATTAAAGTATCCAGTTTTCTTATCCATTCTGCTACTATATGTTTTGAATGGTACATTTAATCCATTTACATTCATTGTCATTATTGATAGTAGGAATTGATTGCTGTCATTTGTATATCTGTGGCACTGATCTTTCTTTGTTCCACATGACTTTCTGTGCTAAGTTCATTAAATTTTTTTTTTTTATTATTGCTGTTGTTTTGATGTTTACTAAGTCTTTCTGCTTTTCTTCTTTTTGCTTTTGATGGAAAAGAGTGTTAACGTTCTTTGAGGTCACCTGTAATTTAATAATTTCTTCTCCAGCTTAAAACAGTGTTTTATCTTGAAATTTTCTTGACTTCCTTGTCTTTTGAAAGTTATGTAGCTGTTCAATTTGTATGGTATTTCTTTTGCGGGTGATAAAAATGTTCTAAAACTGGTTGATGTGATGTTTGCATAACTCTGTGAATATACTAAAAACTGTTTAATTGCACATGTTAAATAAGTGATTTGTATGGTATGTGAATAAAGATGTCAAAGAAATGAATATATATTATGTCAGATGGTGACAAGTGCTATGCAAAAGAATAGAGGTACACAAAGGATAGGTGGAGTATGTTACTTAGACAGAGTGGCTATAAAGGGCCTCTTCAAAGAGATGACATTTCAACGGAGACAAGAGAGAAATGAGAAAGCCAGACTTGCAAATGTATTGTGGGAAGAAAGATTCAGGCTGAAGGAAAAGCAAGTACAAAGGTCTTGAAGCCAAACAGCATTCAGTGTTCAGGAACTACAAGAAAACCAGTGTGGCTAAACTGAGTAAGGAAGAAGGGGACAATTAGGAAATGAGGTCCAAGATTTAGTCACTGGCCTGATTATGAGGGTGGGTCATATGAACCAAGGTTAGAGTTTAGATTTGATGCTCAGTGCCATGGGAAATTACTGAAGGCTTTGAAGCAGGTGAATGACACATGTGGATTTATATTTTAAAGAATCATTATGGTTGCTGGGTAGAGAAAAGTCTGCAAGAACATCAAAGTCAGTGGTATTCTGGCAAATCAGTTTTCTGGCAGGGGGCAGGCCCTAATTTGTAATGTTGGTCAATTTCTGTGGTGTAAATGCTCCCACCAAAGCCAGTTCTAGTCCTGGTGTGGTGCTAAGAACTGGACCCCAAGATCGGTTTGAACTGCAAGGTTGATGGTTCAAACCTACCAGCCACTCCTCGGAAACACCATACACAGTCTCTATGAGTTGGAACTGACTTGCCTCTACTTAGCAACAACAACAGTGGTTTTACAACCCCCTGACACAGTTCCTGAAGACTTAGCTATGAGCTCTTGGGAGCCAGTGTGAGCCAACTCCAGCATACCACTGGCAGGAGAGATTTCTAGAGCAGCAGCAGAGGTGTAGGTATAAAGTAGGTAGATTTGGGATATCCTTCTAAAGCTTCCTCTTATTATGAACCAGGGTAGTGATGTTCTTTTTATATCTCAGTTAATCCTCATAACAGCCCTGGGCTCGTTGTAGTCCGTCACATGCCACTGTGCCATTTACAAACAGGTGCCCCTACATCTGGAGTGAGCAGTCTTGTCCCTGGGTTTGTGGTGAAGAGTTTGAACAGTAGACTCTGTGTCAGTTTTACTTACTCAGCGAGATATAAACCATCTGCCCATTCACCAAGCTGAGGAATATACTATTAGGACTTCTTTTTTATATGTGAGAAATTGGAAGTCCATACCAGTTAAATAACCTGGGAGAGATTAAGATTTCAACCTAGGCTGCCTGATCTCAGTGCTTTTTATATTTTCTTTAAAGCCCTGTGGAATAGACTTCTCATTTTGTTGTTGTTGTTAGGTGCTGTTGACCTGATTCTGACTTATAATGACCCTAAATGATAGAATTGTTGTTTTTAAGTGCCATCAAGTCTGTTCTGACTCAAGGTTACCCTGAATAGGGTTTCTGAGGAGTGACTGGTGAGTTTGGACTGCTGACCTTGCAGTTCAAACTGACCTACAGTAGCACACCAAGACTGAAGAGAACTATCTTTTAAGGTTTCCTGGGAGTGAGGAGGCCCCATTGATACACATTGGACTATGAATCACAAGGTCTGGGTTTGAGCCTGCCAGTTGCTCAGTGGGAGAAAGATGAGACTTTCTGCTCCTGTAAAGATTCAAAGCCTCAGAATCCCTATGCTATTGTTGTCATCATCATTAAGTGCCGTCAAGTTGGTTCAGACCCTGTATGGGGTTTCCAAGGAGCACCTGGTGGATTTGAACTGCTGACCTTGTGGTTCACAATCCAGTGCTGATCCTAAAGGGTTGCTCTGAGTAGGAACTTACTTGATGGTATTTAACAACAAAAATAAGCTTTCTTAGGCTGTAGTCATTCCCAAAGCAGATTATCAGGTCTTTTCTCCTGTGAAACCAATGGTGGGTTTGAACCTCCGAACTTTTGGTTAACAGCCAGCTGCCTAACAATCGCACCACTAGAGCTCCTGTTTCCATCAGTCCCTCAAATAGAGGGGGCTTCAGAAAGTTGATGGAAAAATGGAATGAAAACATAAAGAAATTTTTTTCTATCAACTTTTTGAAACCCCCTCATCCAACTTTGGATAACATTCCATTCCAAAGTAGACTTTGGGATATGTGCAAGATTGTAAGGGTGAGGAGGTCAGAAGGAAGAAAAAAGGTAAGGGAAAGATTCAGGGCTATCGATTTTAGGGTAAAGTTTTATTCCTGGAGTCGTGGCAATGCAAGGGGAAAAAACAGTTATTAATATTTTGCTTTATATAAAGTGTTCCAAATGCCTTCACATTCATTTGGAGGGATGAGAATTTTTAGCTTTATTTTAATATGAGGACAGTGAGACTTGGATAGGTCAAGACACATAAGCAGGGTCGCACAGCTGCTGGGTGGCATCTGGGCCAATGCTGAGCTCATTCTGCCTATATCTCCTAGCAGCTTGACTTCTACCAGTAGGCAGGGGAGTCACACCGTCCTCTGTAGTGTGTCAACCTACCCTCAGAAAATCATGGACCATTCTCTAAATAGAGAGCAAGCCAACTATTACAGAAATATTTTCGGAACTTGACATCAATCTAGTTGTATGGAGGTCATTCTTTCCTTTCTTCGGCAAATGCTGAGTATCTGCTATTTGCTGGGCTCTGTGTAAAGTACTGGGGCTGCAGTGGTGGCTCTGACCTTGTGAATTGCTCAGTTTTTCTTTCTACGTTTTCCTTTACAAACTGGAGACACAATCCTGTTGGTTTCAAATCTATCCAAGACTCCAAAGGAACCCAGGATACC
The DNA here is from genome assembly GCF_000296735.1 of Chrysochloris asiatica. Classification (NCBI taxonomy): domain Eukaryota; kingdom Metazoa; phylum Chordata; class Mammalia; order Afrosoricida; family Chrysochloridae; genus Chrysochloris; species Chrysochloris asiatica. The sequence goes on along the minus strand of NW_006408568.1, from coordinate 3,665,651 downwards.
CACATGACTTGACATTTCCTTGTGCAGTAGTAGGAAATGGAATCTGGATGCAGAAAGGTGCCAAAAATTACATCTTCCCTTTCCTATGCCCCAAGTGTGCCTGTTCCCCTTCCTTGCCAGTGAATTCATAAATTCTCAGAATTACAGAATGTCTTGACATTCCTGGGTCAGCCCTGCCCTTCACTTGTACCCCATTTCTCCATTCTTGGTCTCTCTGGTTTTTGACAATGGTGCAAGAACTTGTCTTCTGGACACTGAGTATTTTTCTAGTGTGGGTCACTTCCCTAGGGCAGGGCCCCTTGTTGGCTTTGGAAAGAACCAGGAGATTAGCTGTGTGTGTGTGTGTTTCCCCCCCATGGAAATGCAATTCAAATTGGAACCGTATGTCTGGTTTCTCTGCTGCAAAGCATGGCTGGAGCATGGCCTACAGTAGTCAGATCTGCTGACTCTTTGATTAGCTTAGTTTATGCTTTTTCCAGAAATAAGAGGCTGTGTGCATATTTTTTCCTGTAAGAATTCATTTCTGGTGTTGAGATAGTGTAATACTGTGTATATGTGTGTGTGTGTGTGTGTGTGTGTGTGTGTGTGTAGAAAGGAAACAACAGAAGATCAGTTCTACATTCAAGAAAGTGGAAGATGGGTTGAGCATCAGACCTCTTAAGACCTTGCTCATTACTCAAGGGGCAGCTGTTGAAGCAGCTCAGCTGGGTTTGAATTTCCACTGCTTAACTAATGAGCTGAGTGATGTGCTGCATCTTTCTATGACTTCTCGGAGGATTCTAGTTATTATGCCTCACGGTTCTGTAGCTCACTAAGAATGTTCTGTACCTACTTCATGATGTCTGGAGCCTCAGTTGGGATGACATGAATGGCTGGATGCTGATGCAATTGTGGAGAGTGTATCTATCTCTCTATCTCTTTATATATCTATCTATCTGTCTATCTATCTATCTATCCATATACCCTCCGCCTATGTATGTATGTATGTATTTATCTATCCCTTTATCCATCCACCCTTCTGTCTGTCTGTCTATATATATATATATTATGGATATATGTATGTAGTTATCTATCTATGCTTTACTTTCCTGTTAAATTATGCCTGGGGACAGAGACATGACAATTTGGCTCACCACTCTCTATATAAAGCACTGGGCTTCCAGATCAGTTTGGACCACAAGGCTGGTGGTTCAATCTTGCCAACAACTCCTTGGAAACCCTACACAGGGTTGCTATGAGTTGGAACTGACTCGATGGCACTTAACAACAACAACAGCAGCAACAACAATTTAGTACTTAGAACACAGAAGATGCTCAATAATATTTGTTGACTAAATGAATGAATTGTTATGCAGGCTCCAGTGTGTATGGATGAAAGACCAGAGGTAATGAGAACAGGGAAGAGGCAGAGTAAGGAAAACATCCCTCTCAAAGGACCTTCTTTTTTTCTCTCCACATACATACATGCTGCTTAAGTCACTCCGGAAATGGGTGTACAATTCTGTCTATTTATGTAACTTTTGATTAAGTGAAGGTTTATAGAGAAGATCATCAGCTTTACAACCAACAAATCACACACTTTGTTTCATCTCAATGATTGCAATCCCCTCCCTGCAACAACAATTATACCATTTCCTCCTGTGGTTCCTATTTGCATTCCACCCAACTTCCTAACCCTTCTCCACTTTGTCCTTATAAAAATATTGCCCTTTGATTTAGAATGATTGACCATTTCATGGTGAGCATACCTTGCTAGTGTTGCCCCCAACCCCTCAATAAAACTATCTGCTGCTTGACTGAAAACTGGGCCACGAGGGTGAGTTCCTTTCCAGAGTTGAAGGGTCATTGGAGGCTCTTATTTATTTTTGCAGTTAATAAAAATCGAGGGGTCTCAGATTTTTAGCAACAACATTACTTAAATAATCTAAAATGCTTGCATTAATTTGGGCTTTTCAGATTAATGGGTTCTGCGAATATATGGGAGACAAAAATTACTTTGAAAATTTTAGATGATAAATTAGTTGGAAATGTTCTCTACTGTAATTTCACTTGGACATACTTTGGCTGTTAGTATAAGACTCTTTAGCTTCTGCTATTTTTAAATCTTGTCCTTAGAAATGGTATCTTCCGATACAGAACACAATACTCTAGAACAGAGGGGAAGTGGTATCAGGGTGATAGGGTGTGCAGGCTTTCTATGCCTCTGTGATGGTGCATAATTTCCTGGTAACCATGCCCTCGTCTGGGCATGCCACCCCACCCTCCCTTAGAATCAGGGGTCTTCTGGGAGCAGTAGAAGCCACCAGGCTCCTCACAGAGCAGCAAGAACCCCCGTGGTGATGTGTGGTACTGCACTATAAGACCACATTAGAATTTGGGAAAGACTGCTTACATCGGGGAGTCACTGCTATTGTAATTGCTCTTTGGAAAACTGTGGTCTTTCAGCCAGTCCGTGGGCAGATGCCCAGACACCCTATGGAATGGTATAAACCTGGAACAGGTAGCACATAGGTAGAATTGGAGGATTTTAGCACTAGGATCATAACTGACATAAGACCTCAGAGTTCCTTCATCCAAACCCCTCGCTGTGCAGAGGGGAGACTGAGGCACAGGCAACTGAGCTGACACCTGCTAATTAGTGACTGAGTCAGACTTGGAAGTCTGGCTTTCTGACTTCAGTCTGGTTTTCAAGGCTCTGGGTCTGAGTGTCCTTTGAAAACTGTGTTGTTGTTGTTGTTAAGTGCTGTTGAGTCAGTCCCAACTCATAGCCTCCCTGTTTAGGGTTTCTGAGGTGTTTAAATCTATGCGGGAGTAGAAAGCTTCATCTTTCTCCCACATAGTGGCTGGTGGGCTTGAACCTCAGACCTTGTGGTTTGCAGTCCAGTGCTTATCATATGGAGCCACTGTGCTCCCCTTGTAAGTGGTAGAGTTCCACACAAATGTGGTCATTATTAATGTTATGTCAATGTTTTTCCATCACTTACCTGGGAAAGGAAATGGAATGCCTTTGAGAGCCCTCCTTCCCTGTGTTAAAGCCACCCTGCCGGTCTCTCTCCTGAAACTCTCCCCCCATACCTTCCACACACTCATCTCACCCATTCTCTGAACGGTCTACCTTGCTTGTCATTCTGGATCCAGATTTGACTGAAAACAACACATGACTACCAGCAAGAAGGGTGCAGAGGAGAAGGGAGTGCTGTTAAGGGTGCTCAAGCAAAGCTTTTTACCTGCTGAAGTAGTCGCAATGTATGTACTGAAAAGAAGCAGCTCAGCAAGGCTGCCCTTTACCCTCCTCCCTTCTGTCTTTCCTGCTCTCAGTCTCCAATGCCCTGTAAGTGGAGGAAAATGAGGAGCATTCGGGAAGCCTTGATGTCCACCCATTCTAGCATCATCTGCCCTCTGTGTGGTCAGGAATCTGCCTGGCCTCTAAACTGTGTCTGAGAGGAAACAAGCTCCTTATACCAGGCCATTTCCAAGCTTCCTGAACCACCAAGAGCACTGGGGGAGGACATGAATATTTTATAAAAGGCCATAAAACATAATTTGTTCCTTTGAGCGAATTAGAGGCTGTAGTTAAAAAAAGAGAGAAGTTACCATTAGTGGATCAGGAGTTTTGCATTATTTAGCCCCAGCTATTTCATTACATCAGTAAAGCAAGAGACCAGAACATTAAAATCACACCCTTCATTCCTGCGGAATAGAAACAGTATTTTAGATGCCCAACTACATGCAACTTAGACTTACTTTGCGAAAGAACAGTATCTCTCTGTAGTATTCCTGAGGTGTCTTATGCAAATGACACCTTTGTGTCTTTGGGTGGAAACAGTCATCTGGCCTGCTTCAACTTCACCATCTTACTTCCATCAAAGAGGGAAAATGATGACTGAGGAAACCTAGTAGAATTTCCTCTCTCTGTTAAGATTCTCCATACCCTTCCTTATTCACCCTGGAAAAAACTGACCCTCTCATTCCCCATGTTTGGAAGGGGAATTCTAAAAGTAGATATCAAACATTATTGCCTCAACCTTTACACTCCAACAGAACCAGTCCCTTGTAGGGAATGTCTTTGAGATCTCATGTTCCCACCCTGTTTTAGGAGCAGAGTACCTTTCTCAATTTCTTCTCTCCCCAAACTACAGATTCCCCAAATTGCTGACCCACATGAAAAACTGGACATCATTTTCATTTTCTGATGCAAAGCATTTTAACTTCCTTTAATCTCAAGACTATATGAAGAAAATGTGACATCAGGATTGGAGAAATGTTCACTAATAATTTGTTATACATAGATGACACAACCTTGCTAGCTGAAAATCAAGAAGACTTGAAGCACTGAAAAATGAAGATCAAAGACTACAATCTTTAGTATAGGTTGCAAGTCAATGCAAAGAAAACCCAAATCCTCACAACTAGACCAAGAAACAACATCATGATAAATGGAGAAAATATTGAAGTTGTAAAGGATTTCATTTTACTTGGATTCACACTCAACACTCATGGAAGCAGCAGTCAAGGAATCAAACAACTTATTGCATTGGGAAAATCTGCTGCAAAAGACTGCTTTAAAGAGCAGATGCCACTTTGAGGAGTAAGGTGTGCCTGACTCAAGCTTTGTTCTTTTTAGTTACATGTGAAAGCTGGTGGATGAACAAAGAAGTCTAAAGAAGAATTTATGCATTTAAATTATGGTGTTGGCAAAGAGTACTACAAGTACCATGAACTGTCAGAAGAACAGACAAATTTGTCTTGGCGATGTACACCCAGAGCACTCCTTAGACGTGAGGATGTCAAGGTTTCATCGTCACATATTTTAAACATGTTATCAGGAATGGCCATTCTCTGGAAAAGAAATATTATACTTGGTAGAAGATCAGCAAAAAAAAGAGGAAGATCCTCAATGAGACAGATTGGTTCAATGACTGCAACAAGGTCTCAAGCATAACAATTGTGTGAATGGTGCAGGACTGCGTGGTGTTTTATTCTGTTGCACAGGGTCCTTATGAGTCAGAACCGACTCAAACACACCTAACAACAACAACACAATGTCAAGATCTCCATCACAAGTCATATCCTGGGTGTTACCATTCATCACCCAAAAGCTGTTTAGTTCGTTTCAACTAAAATAACTTAAACAATAACAAAAAAAATGAAAAGAAATTTCTGTACTTCAGACTTCTTTGTTAGCAAAATAAACAATAGCTAGAGGCTTTGATAGAATGCTTAAGAAACTATATCAGAGATTCCAGAACAATGTCTACAGGATCATATGAGCATTAAAAAACAAAATAAAACCGTATACTTCACTCTTTCTCTAACAGTGGAAGGACACAAGAAAATATTTATTCTCCATTTTTTCCATAAAATACTCTGAAAGTCATGGCTTTTTTATTCTTCTCATGATTGTACTGGCTTTTGATACTCCTTCCTCTCATGGCTGCTATTTGGGCAATATCTGCAATTAGGTGTGGCTTTCTATGTCTTTTCCCTGCCTTCTACCACTCCTAATTCCTCCCTCCTACACATACACATCAATGGAGAAAAGATGGAGGTTGTCAAAGACTTATTTTTCTTGGATCAACTATCAACACTCATGGAAGCAGCACTCAAGAAATCAAATGACGTATTGCATTAGGCAAATCTGCTGCACAAGACCTTTTTAAAATGTTAAAGAGCAAAGATGTCAGCTTGAGGACTAAGGTGTGCCTGACCCAAGCCATGATATTTTCAATAACCTCATATCCATGCAAAAGCTGGACAGTGAATAAGGAAGACTTTAGAAGAATTGATGCTTTTGAGTTATGGTGTTGGAGAAGAATATTGAAAGTGCCGTGGGCTGCAACAGATCTGTGTAGGAAGAAGTGCAGCCAGAGTACTTCTTGGAGGCCAAGATGGCCAAACTTCGTCCCCCATACTTCGGACATATTGTCAGGGGAGACCAGTTACTGGAGAGGGATATTATGTTTGATCAAATGGAGGGTCAGAGAAAAAGAGGAAGACCACCAGTGAGACCCCCAGCAAAGTGGCAACATCAATGGGCTTAAATGTAACAACGATTGTGAAGTTGGCCCAGGACTGGGCAGGGTTTCGTTCTGTTGTGCATAGGGTTGCTATGAGTCGGTACCAACTCAGTGGCACCTAACAACAACAAACAACAATAACACACACACACACACATACATACATAAATTTTCACATGCAAGTCTATACAGAATTTGCTTTTACTCCATTAGTGACCTTAGTGACAGGAATTTAGGAGACAAGTGAGTGAGATGAACAGTGTTGTAGTAAGTTACACCTTATATTATGTGCTTAACAACAAATGCTTTCTCTGCATAGGCCACCTTCTTTATTGAATTTTTAGTCTTGACTATCTTATTTTTTTGGAGTCTTAATGCGGTATTATAGGATAAACACTAGACTGCTAACTGGCAGTACAAACCTACCAGCCACTCCTCACAAACTTTGAGTTGGAACTGACTTTATGGCACTTAACAACAGCAAAATTTTATATTTACTCTCCTTCTGGTCCTTACTATTACTTATCAACCAAAATTTATTGTCCCTGTATTTGGTTTCTGAGAGAAGCTGGTGGATTTGAACTCCCAGCCTTGTGGTTAGCAGTCCAGGGTTTATCCTACAGCTCTACACCGGGCCTGCAGTACAATTTAGACATAGGTAATGACATTGTCCCATTCTGAACTCCTGTTCTGTCATCAGCAAAATAACGCACTGGGTAAGATGATATCACTGTTTCTCCTAGTGCTTGGTTTCTGTGAGCTAATTTTCTAAAATTATGCTTTTTTAGTACAAGTATTTCAAGAGGCAAAGATGGGTTGAAAATCGAGTTCTGTGGTCAAATTAATTTGGGAAACACTGAGCTAAATAATAATGAGTATATTGGAACCTTTACCATCCAATGCCTATTGTGAACCTCTGTGGAGTCCTGGTCTGGTGCTGTGGGTTAAAGCATTGCACTACAAGGCTAGTTTAAACTGCAAGGTAGGCAGTTCGCCATCTGTTCCTCGGAAACCCTCCACAGGATCACTGTGGGTAGGAACCAATTCGACAGCACTTAACAACAACAATTGTGAACCTCTAAGAAACAATTAAGACAGTGTAGATACCTAATATCTATCATTCAGTTGGGAAATTTGTGTGTGTCTGTGTGTGTAAACACCTATTAACATGATATAAAACTAGAATTGTGTGGAATGCAGTTTGGAAGATGAAGAGCAGAGTGTCAAAACTGCTTGTGTTTGAAGCCTGCTCTAGAATGTGCTAGCTCTGTGATCCTGGAAATTATGTAACTTGTCTGTGCTTCTTCTCCTTTTTTTTTTTCTACATTTTTATGAATAGGATAGGAAACATTTCTACCTCATAGCCCTTAAAAAGCGTTTGGAACACAGTGAGCATTCACTAGCTAGTTCAGTTGCTGTCAAATTGATTCTGAATCTTGGCAACCTAATGTGTGTCCGAGGAGAACTGTGTACCGCAGGGTTTTGAATGGCTAATTTTCAGAATCGTATGACAGGCCTTTCTGTCAAGGCACCTCTGGATGAACTTGAACCTCTAACATTATGGTTAGTAGACAAGTGCTGAATGCTTGTTATTAGCTGAAATTCTCTTTGTTGTTGTTGTTAAGTGCTATTGAGTTGGTTCAAATCCATAGCAATCATGTATATATATAGTGTTTCTGAGGAGAAGCTGGTGAGCTTGAACCACCAAACTTGTAGTAAATATTTATTGAAAGTCTAGTAAACAAAAGGTACATATTATTAGACTTCCGGAAAAAGATGGCAGATCGGGTGGAAGTGTAGTGACGAGCTCTGCCTAGAACAACACAGAATACAGGACCAAGAAGGCTCAGGGAATGGTCCCAGTACTCTGAACCACATATGAAGGAATATTTAGAAGGTTG
>NW_006408568.1:3636219-3637002 GCF_000296735.1 Chrysochloris asiatica | reverse complement strand
TAATTGTTTTGATCATAGGCTGACCTCCCAGATTCTCTGAGTTTGTTCTTATTATTTTGTTCTGTTCTCTTCCTTCTGTCGATTTAATTCTGGGAGGTGCTGCCATGTATGTCAATCTCTGGTTATTGTCTGTTCTTGTTGGTTCTCAGTCCACAGAACTCCTTTTAGAATGTTTTGTAATGCAGGGTTGGCTTTGGGAAAATCCCTTACCTTCTGTTTATCCTGGAATGTTTTATTACACCATCATATTTGATTGATAGCTTTTGCATAATGGACATAATGGACTGTCCAGGTTGACAGTTTTTTTCTTTCAGGGTTTTATATATGTCTCCCCATTAACTTCTTGCTTGCATGGTTTCTGCTGAGAGATCTGAGCTTAATTGGACTTGCTTGTCTGTGTATGTAACACTTCTGTTTTCCCTAGTTGCTTTCAGGATTCTCTATTTATCTTTAGCTTGATTATGATATTGCTTGGTGATTTTCTTTTAGGGTCTGTCCCTCATGGTGTTTGTTGAACTTCTTGAATGTTTATCCTTTCACTTTTCAGGATGTTAGGGAAATTTTCTTCCAGCAGTTCTTCAACGATTTCCTCTGTGGACTCATGTGATTCTTTTTGTTCTGGAATGCCGATAATTCTTAAGTTATTCCTCTTCATGTTGTGCAACATGAAATTTAGACCTTCTTCAGATTTTTTAAATCCTTTTTTTCTGTTTGCTCTTCTATCTTAGTGGTATTGAGAGATTTATCTTCAGCTCACTAGTTTTGCCTTCCATCTGTTCTATT
>NW_006408568.1:3621318-3635424 GCF_000296735.1 Chrysochloris asiatica | reverse complement strand
GGAAAAGAAAGGAGAGAAGGGAAAAAAAAATCTGTAACCTAATATGAGTATGACTTTAATGTCCTCTTTCAGCTTCTTGCCTTCAAGGCTGTCTGATAAATTTCAAGATGCCACTGTTGGTTGTTATGCTATACCTCAGGATTTAATTTTCAGCCTGTTTTGTTTTTAAACTCTCTTTCCCTTTCCACACCCCTTGTTCTGGTCTTTTCCCTATTAAAAAAAAAAGTTCAGGGCTGGCTCTTGGGCTGAGAGTATCTGTGTGCATGTCTGGCAGAAGAACCCACCAGTGGTGGGGATGGAGGGTGTTCATTCCCTCAGGCACCCCCACTAGTCACCAGGATGTAGGTGCACAAACAGTGGATGGGCAGTGAACAGATACCAAAAAAGAAAAAGAAAATCAGAACAAAGCAAAACTGACAAAGTGTATTGTCCACTTTTGCTCCGAGGTTCCTGTGGCATAATTCCATGGTCTGTTCCGCCCCTTGGCCTTGCCATTTTGTCTCGCCCAAGTTGTCAGTTCCCGGCCATGGAGCCCGGCAGATTCAAAAGCACGCGATTTCTTACTTCTGCTACAAGTTCCACTAGCCATAAGCCTTCAAACTTTCAAAATATTCTTACCTATGTGGTTCAGAATTTTGGAACTCTTCTCTGAAACTGCTTCGCCTAGTATTCTGTGGTATTGCTGATGAGCAACTTCACTGCACCTCTACCCTCTCTGCCATCAAGCCCTGCCCTCTCCACACTAGCCTTTTGTGGAATACGAAGCACACAATAACCTATGATTGTCACATGGCACAACTTGGCTTGTTGAAAGCAAAGAGAACTTGAGGCACTTATTGCCGAAGAGCCAAGACAACAGCCTTCAGCATAGGTTACAACTGAATGTAAAGAAAACAGAATTCCTCATAATTGGACTAATAAACAACAGCATGATAAATGGAGAAAAGATTTACTTTATCAAGGATTATATTTTACTTGATTCCATGATCCATGGAAACAGTGGTCAAGAAATCAAACTACATACCACATTGGGCAAATCTGCTGCATAAGACTTCTTTGAAATGTTAAAAAGCAAGGGTATCATTTTCTTCTTGGAAGAAGTATAGCTATTGTTATCAGATGAAGCCAATACTGTAGCCACCATACAATAGTCTATTTTCAGACCTTTTCCTAGAGAAAAAAGTTTTTAGTTTTTCAAATATTTTGCCACTTGTAACAAGGATTGCCTGTAACAGCCTCCAATAAAGTTCCTTCCCTGCCTACCATCTGGCCTGTAAGCCAATGTCACAAATTCTAGGTTCTTGATTATAACAGCGTCTCATCAGTTGGTACTAATGTCTGGATTAGTTTGGATAGACTAGATTATGCTGTGGTAACAAATCAATCCCAAAATAGCAGAGGTTTAGAACAACAAAGGATTTTTTTCTCACTCACGCTACATTCCTGTTGCCTCGGGTGTGGGTTCTGCTCTATGTCTCCTCACTCTGGAACGTACCTCACTGTAGCAGCGCAGCCACTATCTTAAGCAATGCTGGTCATTGTGGCCAAGGGAAAGAAAGTTCTGGAAACTTTCATGCTGGGAATTAAGTGTTTGGGTCCAGGAGTGATACACATCACTTCTGTTTACAACTCATTGGCTAGATCTAGTTGTCTGGTCTGGCCCAACCACCAGCAAGCAAGCAACTGTATTCCCTTGAGTTCCTGAAAGATCAAGAGCTGGAGCGATTTGGCAGCATCACCCAGTGTACCACTATGGACTATCACAGTAGGGGGATGGGAAAAAGAATCAACCTATGAATGTGTGGTGCTGACAAACTCTCTTGGGCCCTCACTGAAAGATATGAAGTTCTTTATAGATTTATTTCTTGGCATGGTGAGTCATTTCCTAAGGCTGCTGATTTGAGTGGCACAGATGTCTAATGTATTCTTTATCCAATATACAGCTTCACTCAAGTAGAAGCTGTTAGATTTTTCTCTAGTGAATTCTGGAACATCATTGTCATCATCACCACTTGGTAGTTGGCATCATCAAAAAAATTAAGTAAGCAGATAATTATAAATGGTGCTTATCTATAGCAGCTTATGTATTTAAATTGTCCATTTAGTCACAGGGAAAACCCACAAAGGGGGACGTGGTCATGGTGCTTCCCAAGATTATATAATGGAAGAGGGTTTTGGGTCTGATAGTTACACTATAAATGTAGGTGGGGAACATTAATTACTTCATAGATATAGTGGCTGCTGTTGGTATGGCGCTGTAGGAAAAACACCAGACTAAAAGATCGGTTTGAAATGCAAGGATGGTGGTTCAAACTTACCAGACACTCCTCAGAAACCCTATCAAGTTCGCTGAGTTGAAACTGACTCAGTGGCACTTAACAACAACAACACTGCCAGGAAATTAATCCTTAAAATTTGAAGCATCTGATTTTAAGACATGATTGGAAATCATTCCTAGACGACTAAATTTTTGGTAAGTGTAGAGGGGCGGCGGGGGATGAGGGGGACTGGAAACTAGCATAAACTTCTGCAAAGTAAACTATAATGTCTTTATTGTTGAGTTGGTTCCAACTCAGAGTGACTCTGTAAGACAGAGTGGAACTGCCCCATAGGGTTTCCAAAGATGCAATCTTTATGAAATCAAATTGTCACATCTTTCACCCACAGAGAAGCTGGTGGATTTGAACCAGTGACCTTTCATTTAGTACCCAACTATTTAACTACTGAACCACAAGGACTATTGATAAAAATATAGAACTGCCCAATCACTCATACTCCCTATCTCTCCACCAGGAAAAAATGGGGTCGAGCTAAGAGAGGGAGTAAAACTAATCCCACGGAAAGGTGTTAAAGAAGTACTAGGAAGAAGGTGGTGGGTTATTTGAGGCACTGTCTTTTGGTAAGAGGACTTCCACACAGTACATCATGAAGAACTGAAGGACGGGGCAGTGAAGGCTTGCCCAGTGGTGAGACAGTAAGATGAGAGACACAATGTCTGACTCACCACCCCGACTCCCAGTTATCTCTGACTGGCTTGGATTCTTCAATGGAAAGCTAAAGGATGAGACTAATCTTTCTAAGGATGGTGTGTTTGACACAGTGTCTGTTGTGGATTGTTTTATGTTTTCCTCAAAGATATGTTTAAGACTAACTCCGGGTATCTGTGAATGTGACCTTATTTGCAAACAGGATTTGTGCAGATGAAATTAATTAACCAAAGATTATATTGGAGTAGGGTAAACCTTAATCCAATAGGATTAGTGTCTTCATAAGAGGGTACAGATGTAGAAGAAAGATTTCCAGGTGAAGACAGAGGCAGAAAATGGAGTTCTGTTGTCACAAGCCAAGGAAGGGATGCTTCAGAGAAACAGAAGCTAGGAGCGACAGAAAAGGATTCCTTTCCTATAGCATTCACAATGCTTGTGGTCCTGCCAACACCTTGCTTTCAAACTTCTAGCTTCTAGAACTCAAAGAGAATAAACTTCTATTGTTTGAAACTAGCCAGAGTTTGGTACTTTGTTAGACAGCCCGAAAAAATGAATAGACATCTCATTTATTTTCTTCAACATACTTAACCAAAATATGCAAATATTTATTGTTTAATTTTTTTGTGTGTCTATAATGTAATGCATTTATTGTACTCAAATGTAAGGTCATTAGAATGGATAACTTTTAAAAATTAACTTTTAAATTGTGATTTGGGTGAACATTTACAGAGAAAATTGGTTTCCATTCAGTAATTCATACACATTTTTATTTGTACCTTTGATGGTGATGGCATTGAACAGAACAGATATTCTGTCTACATCATTGCAAGATTCCCAGGAGCTGGTACCACCTGGCTACCCAGTAGCTATTCAATAAATACCTACTAAGTAAATGAGTGCCCACCCCCCTGCCAATTTTGGGGCCAATTAGCTTCCCTGAGCTTAGTGCTGGCATGAACTGGCATGAACTAGGTGCCCTGTGATGCTGGGGTAATGACCACCTGCTATTGGAAGCTGTATGGCTACAGTGCCCACAGGATTGTGCTTCTTGTTTTCCTTCACCTGGGAACTGCCACTCCCTAAGGTATGACTTTACTCATCCTTAATATATTCTTGGGTGGAATTATGCAGGCAAAGGGTTTTCCTAGTCAAGAAATGAGTTTATTTCACGAAATCACTAAAAACAGAACTCTGATTCATGAGTTTGCTAATGGCTTTTCCATCCAGAACTTTCCCAGGCATAGCCTTTTGTGAAGGTAACCTGAACAGCCCCTTACCGTGACAAGCAGTGTCAACCTGGTTTATCTCAAGGCATAGTGAAGTGGTGGTCTATAAAGTAGAGTCTATCTCTCCCCATCCCCCTCTACACACATACAACGATTGGGCTGCATGCCCTTCTGGAAGAATGCAGGCTCCTTTCCATGAGCTACTGACCTACAAATTCAAATGGAAAAGATGAAAACAGACATGCAAATGAATAATTCATTACAAAATTTGGAAACAAAACCAAGAAGAATCATGAGTAAATCAATGTACAACCCAGAAAATAATTACAGATCCTTGAATAGAGGCAAGAGAGTATCATGCATTTGTCTTTGGTTTTTCTTTTCTGAAACAAACAAACAAACAAACAAACAAACAAAACACAAAAAAACTTTTTGAATGGAGCAACAAACTTACATGATGCCTCAATTGCTTAACCACATGACCTGCAAACCGGACAAAAATTACTGACTGGGTAACTGGATATCTTGCTTTATTACCTTTCACTGAAACATGTAAGATGTTAGGAGGGTGTGCAAATGGATGGCGGTATCTGATGTTGCAAAGGATGAGACTTCGTGTAGGATTAGACTAGAGAATGAGTATTCTGTGAATGCAACCACTAGCATCTCTCCTACCCACTCAGGAGCTTTAGTTGTCTCCTTCCCAGAATCCTCTGGGAGGGAATGATGCAGAGAATTTCTGTGCTATTAAAACACTTTGTGCAACACAAAGAACACCGATGCATCTTGTGGTTTGAAAGTACCTTTACGTATCATTCTCACCATTATCGCTAATGAATCCTTACTAATGTTCTAATATGCACAAGAAGCTACACAAAAGACACCTTGGAGTTGTCAGCCAATTCATTTTGGCCGCAGCCAGTCAAGAAAATGGGAAATGGAGGCACTCAGCAGTCCTGGTGTGGTGCTGTGGGCTAACGCTTCAGACTGCAAAGTCGTTTGAACTGCAAGGTCAGTGCTTCAAGCTCACCAGCTGCTCCTTGGAAACCCTATACAGGGTCGCTATGGGTCGGAATTGACTCAATGGCACTTAACAACAACATGGAAGTAGCAGTCTGAGAAGATCAGACCAGGGCTCTCCCACTAGACCCTAATCTGTCTGATCTAGTGAAGGAAGGCCAAATATCTCTGGCAGAAATGGATGCAAAGCATTCTTAGCTCCTCTCCTCTGGACTATTAGAAAAAGATTCAAGTGGTCCCTGACAACAAAGGTTGCCTAACCCAATCATCACCTAGGACTCTGAGGACTGAATGGGATAGTCCAGGTAAAGCACTTACAAAGTGGTTGACTTAGGTTTGTTGTAAATGTTGGTGTTGTTAAGTGCCATAGAGTCGGTTTGAACTCATAGGGACCCTGTATGTGGTTTCTGAGGCTTGAAATTGTTTTGCAGGAGTAGAAAGCCCGCAGAGCAGCTACTGGGCTTGAACTGCCAACCTTATGGTTCATAGTCCAGTACTTATCCTATGGAACAACTAGGCTCCTTTTCTTCTTTCCTTCCTTCCTTTTTCTTTTTCTTCTTTCTCTATAGCCTTTCATATCCCCTTTCCACTAATCTTTCCTCTTCCCCTTCTCCCTGCCCTCACTTTTCTTGGCTACTGGGTAAAACAGGAATTGCAGGATAGCCCCATCTCTGGTCCTTTTCCCCTCAAGGCCTACTCTGTAATCTTTCAAGCACTCCCTTGGAAAACTTGTGTTAGGAGAGGCATTGGGAGATTTCTCACTTCCTTTCTCTCTACTATCACTTTAACAGCTTAGAAGTTTTGCCACCTCACCTTCAAAAGGAAACTGTATTCTTTCAGGGGTTAACATTGTACTGCAATTTAAATTGGATGCTCTCAAGACATTTCTCTCTCTCTTTTTAAGTAGAGATTGGAGAGGTTGGAGATGGGTTTTTGTAAGTACAGAGTGACACACTATGGTTTGATTTTTTTCATTAAATTTTTGAGTGCTGGAGGGCATCGCATTCAGCAGTGTGATAAAGGGAGGGGTGTGTAGGGAAGAGTGTGTGTGTTTACTGATGGATTACACTGCGCAGGTCAGTTTGGTAAACCCCAAAGAGAAAAGCAGATTGCAGGGGTGGCAGGAGTGTGATACTAGGAAACTGGGTGTTATAGGGGGTGTTGTGAATGTGAAGGTGTGAAAGGGAGAGGCGTGCTAGGCAAGCGCGGGAAAGATTACTGGGGAGGCAAGAGTGTCTTCAGTCCCACAGTGTCCGGGTTAGCGGCAGCTCCTGGCTGGGTGAGGGGTGTGATGTGGGAGTAGGGTGGGAGGGGGCAGCAGGCGGGGCCTGCCACGTCACTTGGAGAGTGTGTGTTGAGAAGGAAGGGCAGAGCCAGAGCCGAGCCTCTGCAGCTGCCGTGGCTGCAGCGAAGACTTGAGCTGTGGGGAGGTGGGTCCCATCACACAGGCGCCGCCGACGGGGCAGCCCGAAGGCCCACTCCGAGGCCTTCAGTGCAGTTCACAGGGTGGAGGTGGCAGCTGTGGCGGCGGGATCCGAGACCTCGGCCAGACGGAACCCCGCCGTGGACGTAGGGCGGAGGCCGAGTCCAGCCAGGAGTCCCTACTGAGCCGGGAGACAGGCGCATCTGGCCCTTTGGTACCAGCTATAGCCTGGGGTCTAGAGCTGTTGCAGAGGCGCCCTGGGAGCTGGGACGAGCTGACCTGTCTGGAGCACGGACCCTTGTGTCCGGGAGCCCAGGCTCATGCACCGCGGATAGAGAAACCACACATCTTTTAGAGCATCCAGTTTCACACGCGGCAGTTTGCGGGCTCCAGGTATCCCAGTAACCTCCGGCACAGACACCGGTAACTGGAGGCGCAGAGATAAATCCGCTGCAACTGTCACCTCCCTAGACCTGCTCTTGCAGGGACCAGGGCTTCAGGGCTTACGGGACCCACCAGCAGGTCAGATCGCGAGCTCTGAGGAGCACGAGCCGCACCCTAAACAGAGGGCGCAGCCGGGAGCTGGGAAGTTGCTGCCGCGCTCTCTACACCGTGTTGTGGGCGCCGTCCTAGCGGTGGGGAGCGCATCGCAGAAGGGACATGAGATCGGAGAAATCCCTTACGCTGGCGGCGCCGGGGGAGGTACGGGAGGCGGAGGGTGAGCAACAGGATGCGGGAGACTTCCCAGAGGCGGCCGGGGGCGGCGGCTGCTGTAGTAGCGAGCGCCTGGTGATCAATATCTCCGGGCTGCGCTTTGAGACGCAATTGCGCACCCTGTCGCTATTTCCTGACACACTGCTGGGGGACCCTGGCCGCCGTGTCCGCTTCTTCGACCCTCTGAGGAACGAATACTTCTTTGACCGAAACCGGCCCAGCTTTGATGCCATCCTTTACTACTACCAGTCAGGGGGCCGACTGCGGAGGCCTGTCAACGTGCCTCTGGATATCTTCTTGGAGGAGATTCGATTCTACCAACTGGGAGATGAGGCTCTGGCGGCCTTCCGGGAGGACGAGGGCTGCTTGCCCGAAGGTGGAGAGGATGAGAAACCGCTGCCTTCTCAGCCCTTCCAGCGCCAGGTCTGGCTTCTCTTCGAGTATCCGGAGAGCTCTGGGCCCGCCAGGGGCATCGCCATCGTCTCAGTGTTGGTCATTCTGATCTCCATTGTCATCTTCTGCCTGGAGACCTTGCCCCAGTTCCGTGCAGAAGGTCGAGGTGGAAGCAATAGTGGTGGTGTGAGCCGAGCTTCTCCAATTTCCAGGGGGAGCCACGAGGAAGAAGAAGATGAAGATGATACCTATAAGTTTAATCCTGACATCACCTCCGGGGGCCTGGTGACAGGGGGCCCATCTTCACTAAGTACTCTTGGGGACTCCTTCTTTACGGACCCCTTCTTTCTGGTGGAGACCCTGTGTATTGTTTGGTTCACGTTTGAGCTGCTCGTGCGTTTCTCTGCCTGCCCCAGCAAACCAGCTTTCTTTAGAAATATCATGAACATCATTGACTTGGTGGCCATCTTCCCTTACTTCATCACCCTGGGAACTGAGTTGGTACAACAGCAGGAACAACAGCAGGTGAGTGGAGGGGGTGGCCAGAATGGGCAGCAGGCCATGTCTCTGGCCATCCTCAGAGTGATCCGCCTGGTCCGGGTATTCCGTATCTTCAAGCTCTCCCGCCACTCGAAAGGACTCCAGATCCTGGGCAAGACATTGCAGGCTTCCATGCGGGAGCTGGGGCTGCTCATCTTCTTCCTCTTCATCGGAGTCATCCTCTTCTCCAGCGCTGTCTATTTCGCAGAGGCTGATGACGACGATTCTCTTTTTCCCAGTATCCCGGAGGCCTTCTGGTGGGCAGTGGTTACAATGACCACTGTAGGTTATGGGGACATGTACCCCATGACAGTAGGGGGCAAGATCGTAGGGTCACTGTGCGCCATTGCTGGGGTCCTCACCATTGCCCTGCCTGTGCCGGTCATCGTCTCCAACTTCAACTACTTCTACCACCGGGAGACAGAGCAAGAGGAGCAAGGCCAGTACACCCATGTCACCTGTGGACAGCCTGCACCAGACCTGAAGGCAGCTGACAATGGGCTTGGCAAACCTGAGTTCTCTGAGGCTAACCGGGAGCGAAGACCCAGTTACCTCCCCACTCCACATCGGGTGTATGCAGAGAAAAGAATGCTCACCGAAGTTTGACTGATGTAGGCAGGGCCTGTACCAGAAGGGTGGCCCTGAACAAACCATCTCTTAGGCTTCCTTCTCATTCTTCACAACTCTCATTTAGTTCTGTCAGGTTGACTTCCTGACGCCCTATCCTATACGTAGTGCAGGGCATCCAACACCGCATACCTGGACTGTAAGCTTGGTTGCTTGGTCCCTGAAACATTCTTATAAGAAACATTTTGAAATTCCTATGGAGCCATCCAATCATGTCTATCTTCTGCCCCACAGACAAGATATATATTTCCCTCTGATCTTCCCTTAAGATTGATTTTTAATGCCTGGGACTTATACAATCTCCAGGAAAAAAAGATGCAAATGGAACGGAAACCAGGCCCTCCTGGGTCCTGTCTCTGTCCTCACTGTCCTTTGCTTCATGGTATGCACATGCCTTAACTCTTGGCTGTTTAATTGCTGGCAGAAGCTGGAGGACAGAAACAAACAATGTACTATTTTCATCTAATACTCTAACACCTGCTGGTCATCCTACTGAGGATGCTTTGTAGAGCCTTTTTTTTTTTTTTTTGCACAGCCTCCAAATATGTTACTCACCTCCTTGGATGGAATTAGGAAAACTACAATACAATTTGACCATGTAAAGGACATTAGGGTCAGTATTGGACCAAGTGGACAACGGATTCTTCCAGGTGTGTTTTGGCATGGGAGACACATTGGTCTTCAGTATGTTTAGTCTTCCTAGTTCTGATCCCTTGACTCTATCTTCCAGGAAGGTTCCTTCTCAGAGTCAAATCCTCTTTATGTGCAAGTGCCTTCCTGTGCAGAGGAATGAACAAAGGGCACCACAGAATCAAGAGAAATGGCTGAATAGAGTAAGCAACTGGCTTGATCACACAGCAAGGAGAGGTGTCACTAAAATAGGAATCTTGGTGCAAACTACAGATTATCTCCCTCCTTCTACCCCAACCCTCTCGAGTCCTTTTTCTTCCTTCCTGGGAATTTGACTTAGGGTGGCAGTTAAAGACATTCTAAAACACCAGCTTGAACTCAAAGACAGGTAAAAGCACACAATGGATGCCAGGTTGGGTTTCTTCCCACTTCAAAGGCAACAAAATGCGTGGTTTAGAATAAGGAATGAATAGTATTCCTTTGCAGACAGCCTCACTGTTAGAGGTTTAAGCTGAGTCAATCAAACATTTACCTGCTCTACCCCCTTGGAGCTGCAGCCGACTTGCTCTCATTGGTAAGGCAACCTGGAGGCATCACCACCTTGGACTAAGCCATCTTTCTTCATTGTGAAACTGCTGCTTTCCATCTCTCCCCTGCCCCATCTCTCCCAGTAACATTTTTTTTTTTTTTTTTGTCATTCGTTTCTGCCTTGATAAACTGTGATGTGCTATTCTGAGCTCTTTCTAGGTGCAGTTCAGAAACCCAAAGGACTGTTAACCTGTTTTTAATTTTGTATCTATGCTTTAACTCTCCGATGAGAAGTTTTTAAGGAAATGATTTTCTAGATTTATGAGGGATGACCTTTTGAGGGTTTCTTGAGAGGCAGCGTGGTTCCTGTGAATGCCAGATTTAATCTGGATTTTGCCACAGCTTTATGGGGCAACTTTGGCACTGCAGTCCCTCCCTGTGCCTCAGTTTCCCCACCCATTCCATGGGAACATTACTGTCTTCCCCTCCCTACCTCATAGGGGACATTGTTGAACTCACCTGGGAAGCTGGGGATGATGCTATGCAAACATGTAAATGTTCATAACTGACTTACTTGATTTTCAGTTCATTACTTTGTCTCTCCATTCCCACAGGCAAGGCCCTTCCTTAGAGTCCCTATCTTGGATCCAAAGCCCAAGCCTAGGCCAGTGTGGGCCCTTAGTTTCCTAATTCCCTCTTTGGCCTCTTGCTCTGGATCTCAGTCTTCCTCCTTACCCTCAGAAAGAGGATGTTTTTAAGACAGGTTCAGTGGGATCCTTCCAGGACTGAAGGTCACCTTGACTGGGAGCTTGGCATCTCCAAGCCTGAAACACAGAAATAAATAGAGGTGCTCATGATTTGGAAACCTACTCTAAGGCGGGAAGATGCTGGTTTTCCAGCTGTCTTTAGTAACACACATGTATTTGGGGAATAAAGAGAAGACCTTCTCCAGAGGCAAAAGGGATGCTCCTAGTCAGTGGTAAATGTTGGGACATGATTGCATGGATCTATATATGTGTATGTGATCATTTTCATCATCATCCCTCAGAAAACATTTTCTTTTCAAGTCAGAGCATGCCTGAGAGTAAAGGGTGTGTGGAAAGCTGGGCTCTCCAGGGACTCTGGTTGCCATAGCAACCTTCTAGCCTATTCTATCTTCTGATTTGGGCAGCAAGGGATAACAGGAGACTACATATTTCCAGCTTCCAAAAATGGGAGACTCTCCCACGTATTGGTTTAGGGTTTGGTAGTGTCAGGGAAGGCATATGTGATATTTGAAAACTGTGGGGGAAAGCAGGTTACCAAAACTTTCTCTTTGGACTCCCCACTTGGACTGAAGCTGCTCCATCTCACCCTGATTCTGCAAAAACATGAATACTAAGCAACTGCCAAGTTAAACCAGCATTTGTCAAAATGACAAGGGGACACATTGGAGAGGAAGAGTTGTTTCTCAAGAAGCAGCCCGGCTGGGCCTCATGGACAGTCATAATAGTTCTAAGTTTCATGGGATTCTGTCTCTTCAGAAGAAGGTCCTTCCCAGCTCCAAGAAAGAGAGAAATGAAACACCTTCCTTCCAGGGAACAGGTTAGCTCCTGGGAGGAATCTCATGGCTGGTTCTTCTTGTGATATTGAAGAGAAATGGGGAAGGCTGGGACCTGACCTAGTTTCTGTGGAGGGTTTTATCAAGCGATCCCTTTCAAACCCTGAGCCCCTTTGCGTGGAAGTTGCTTCCAGAGCGCTTTGTGTGGCTGGGACAGCTGGAGTGGAAATTTCACAGCTGCCAGGGAAAAGTGGGGTTCCAGCCATTGTGACACCTGACTCCAAGCCAGCAGGAGCCCCCCCAGAGGACTTTCTGGAACTGTCAGCCTCAGCCTGAGGCAGGGGATATTCCTCCTGCCTGAGCATCTCAGAGGAGAGAAGAGGGGCAACCGGCTGTCTTTCCATCAGAGGTAGGCTCTGCTATTAGAGGATTTGCTCTTGACTTCTTGACTTTGTCCTCTAGGAAAAATCAGAACTCAGTAGTGGAAGGAGGGGAGGGGAGCTATGGGGTGGAGAAAGCAAGTGGACAAACACATTTGGGAGGGAGCTAGATTTTGATATCCATTTAGCATTCAGCCCATTCTCTTTCTGTGCATTTTTCTTTAACTCCATCTATTTTCATCTTTCCCCCATTTGTTTCTACACTCCCAGACTGCTCCCCTACCTTTTCTAATCATCTGCTTGTCCCTATACTTTTCTTTTCAGTCACTTTCTCTGCTCCCCCTTTCTATTTCTGCCCTCCATCCCTGCACATCTATTGTTTTAACCTCTTCTTCCTTCTTTGTATATCTCGTATCTGTTTGTCTCCCTCTCGCCACCTTTTTAGTGGCCAGGAGCACCTACACCATTTGTATTGAGACCACACGTTTGACACAGGTGATTCATAGTGTTTTTTAAGGAGGTCTCCAACCAAAGAATTTCCCCTTTTCCTGGCATTCTTGGTATACAATCCCTTCCTGCATGCTCAGCTTTGAACTTACCAAGCAAGATGAGATAGCTGTAGGTTTAGAGAAATGTCTCCCAGAAATGTCCTGAAGCTGAAAGAATAAGAGATATAGACATACAGAGAGGCTATAAATGAACCTGATAAATCTCGGACATGCTGTTGTCTCGCTTTAGAAAATGCCCACCTCAAGGTCCCTAAACTTTAAAATGCCTACAGAGATGTTAGAACAAGGGAACAGCAGAAATAATGAATAGAGAAAAGAGAACATAAGAAGAAGGAATAGGATTGGAATTAGCTTGGCAAAAGCCTTAACTCAGGGGTGGCCTTATAACTATTCTTACATTGCTCAAGGTTTTCAGAGCATTTGGCTGTCTGACGTATTTCAGGATGGGCTGAGGGGTTCTCTAAGGCTACAGACTGTGCTATTTAAACAGGCACCAGGGAACTTTTGGGGGAATGATAGAAATGATCTAAAATAGAAATTTGGGAGTAGTTATAAAATAACTTTCTAAAATAACAAAAAAAGCATTAGATTGTAAAAAAAAAGTAGGAAAGAAAATAAAAAGAACAAAAGTAGCATGTAACTGATAACCTGGGAGTTTTATATCTTGACTGGGAGAGGCACTTGGTTTTATGAATCTAGGCATTTAGCATCTCCAAAGACTGAATATCCAGGATGCAGTGACAGTTTTGTGCTTCTGCCACATGGGGACACTTAAGAGCTTTCGTGTAGTTGCCACTCGCTATTCATGTATACTACCAAACATTTCTTTCTTTTTTTTTTTGTCTTCTTAAATTTCGACAATCAAACCATTGTGGGCTTCACATGCTTCTTTTTTTGTCTCTAAGGAGTGGACAGGCCATTTTTGGTAAGTACAGAGTATAATTATATCATAATATTAAACTATGAGGGATCACTGTGGGCTCTGTAGGATAAGCACTGAACTGCAAACCACACACTTGGTGGTTTGAGCCCACCAGAACCTCCCGGGGAGAAAGATGAGGCTTTCTGCTCACACAAAGACTTACAGCCTTGGAAACTTTATATAGTGTCACTAGGATCCCGAACTGACTCAACAGCGCTTAACAACAGCACCAACAACATTGAACTATGATGAATATGTCCCATAGTGTCCACTACATAGGCCAGGACAAATAGCTAAGCGAGCCAGAGGGACTTACACTTTACTGGAAAAAAAAGTAAAAAAATACCAACAAAAATAATTACAAAATAAAATAAAGTAAGCAAGCAAGCAAACAAAAACTAATCTCAGAGTCTGTAAACTCAGGATTCCTTCTGTCATTTCACAGGGGACAAGGTTTGATTTTCCCCACCCCTCCCCACACTCCTCCCTAGAGAAGTTATTAACCCATAACATCCCGATGAGAAAGTCCGCCATGAACAAAAGGAGTGGTGGTGGTGGGGAGGGTATCAGCTTTCATTTCTCTTCCCCTTCCCATTATTGTTTGTCAATGATTATTTATATCACTTTTAATGATTATTGTTGTTGTTGTTGTTAAGTGCCGTAGAGT
>NW_006408568.1:3595621-3621073 GCF_000296735.1 Chrysochloris asiatica | reverse complement strand
AGGCTTTCTGCTCCCATAAAGATTTACAGCCTCAGAAACCCTGTACAGGGTCGCTATGAGTCAGAACCGACTCCACGGCACATAACAACAACTCAGTGATTACTGGTTCTCCTCCTGCTCTTATTGACCGTTACTCACTCGACCCCTCCTCCCTTTCCTTCAGAGGTTTCCTTCAGAAGACATCTCTCTTCTCTGTTTGCTGAGTCCTTGCCTTCCTTTTTAAATTTTATCTTATTGATCTATCTATCATAATTATTTATTGAGTGCTGTAGTGGTTACAAGTAGGGCTGCCAACCCAACGCCACGGCACATAACAACCACAAAAACAGCAACAACAACATTATACTTTACCTGTTTGATTTATTTAGTTCTCACATAACTAACCCTATGAAGTAGGTGAGGAACCTTGGTGGTGCCGTGGTTAAAGCACTCAATTGCTAACTGAAAGGTTGGTGGTTCAAACTCACCACCTACTCCACAGCAGAACGATGTGGCAGTCTGCTTCTGTAAAGATTTATAGCCTTGGAAGCACTATAGGACAGTTCTGTTCTGTCCTAGGGGGTCACTATAAATTGACAATGGTTATGGAGTTGTTGTTAAGTGCCTTCCAGTTGGTTCTGACTCATAGCCACCCTGTATAGGGTTTCCAAGGAGCAGTTGGTGGGTTTGAGCTGCCAACCTTGTAGTTCAAACCGACCTTGTGGTCCAATGCTTATCTTACAGCGCCACACCAGGGCTCCAGGTTATGGAGTGGGCATAGTGATCTCTCTTTTATAACTAGTTGCTGTTGAGTTGATTTTAACTCATGGAGTCCTTGCGTTTCTAGCATACCTGTTCTTTTGCATCTTTACATAAATGCCACAGTCAATTGCAGGACTATTTGTCCTCTTGAAAGAATCAGGCTAGAACTGGCCTGCCTCTGATTAGTTTTGACTATACGTTATTGCTGCCAGAAGGAGAATGTGGTTCAATTCTAGCTTGCCATGGCCACTTAGAAGAGGAAAAGAACTCTATTAGTTTAAGTGTAGGATTTCGTCTCTCTATCCTGCTTTATCCTAGGCAGTCTAGGATTGCTCGGTTTTCTCATGATGAAGTAAGGGCTGGAATTTGGGTTTGGATGTGAAAGAGGTTTCCCCACATGGGAATAAAGACCAATGAGCTCTTAGTTCTCCTGTTACCAAGTCCCCTGCTGCCACTACCTTCCTGTTCTTGGCTTGAGGTCCTGTGGAGGTTTGGACAGCAAGTAACAAGGTGTGGCTTCATAGAGTTTGAGTGCTCAGTGGGCGAGTATCGTGAACAGTGCCTGTTTGCTCTGAACGCCTTAAAAAAGCAGTTCACACTGCTTCTGTGTCCCTTCCTGGGCCCCTTCCCCTTAGTTCCCATGACACCTTTACCAAGGGGGTTGGGGAGTGGAACTACCTTCAAAGGACTCCCTAAACAGGATGATGATCACTCCTTTGTTCCCAGAACAACAAAAAAAGGGCCTATCTAGAGTTGTTTGAATTGGTTCTGACTCACAGTGATCCTCTACAGGGTTTCCAAGGAGTGGCTGCTGAGTTTGAACCACTGACCTTTCAGTTAACAGTGCAGTGTTTATCCTACAGCACCACACCAGGACTCTTATCCTAGGGTAATTTTTCACTAAGACGGTCCAACACAGGCTATCACTTAACCTGCTTGGGTCCTCACCTGGGTGGGGCTCAGGATAAATGTTTGTTTTATGAACACAGATCCAATCTCATTATTGTTACTATGAAGAGGGTATTAGTTATTTATTGTTTAGAACTCTGTCGGGCTCCCAGCAGATACTCTTAGCTCGCTCCTAGAAAACATCTTGGGAAATGAAGCAGCCTCCACTGCAGAGGCTGCAAAGAGCGCAGACAGTGCCTGGCTCTTTGGAGAGAGAGCAGAGCCGACATTTCAAAAGGAAATTGCAGCCACGCAGTCTGCTGGCACTGCTATTTTTGACATGCTTGCTGTTCTCTCAGGGCTTGACAACCACTGTCTCCAGGAGACAGACAAACCCGCTCTTGGCAGTAGAGATACTTTGCTTTTAAAAAGAACATAGGAAGACAGTCGTTGGGCTGGGAGGGGCCCTGGAGAACATGCCATTCCTTCCCTCCACTCCAAGAAGCCTGGCACCTGGCTAGTGGGCCCACAGACAGAAGGCTGAAGGCTGAAGGCTGAAGGCTGAAGGCTGAAGGCTGAAGGCTTCATTTTTACCTGCTGTACATCTTTCAGCCACAAAAATAAGAATGCAACCTCTCATTCTTATCCAGTGCTTTTGGACATCTTTTCATATAACAAAGCTGTTAAGAACATGGGCATTGGAGCCAGACTTTCTAGATTCAAATCCCACCTCTACCACTTACCAGCTGGGTGACATTGGACAAGTTATACAACCTCTCTGTGCTTCAGGTTCCTTTTCTGTAAGATGGGAGATAATAATGCCAATTTCATAGACATTTCAAATAGATGTACAATGTTTAAACTGGCAAGCACTATATAAAGGTAGGTTTTGTTGAGTATTGTTGACAGTTAACATACTTGACTGCTAACCACAAGTTTTGGGGTTCAAGTCTCCCCAGAGGTGCCTCAGTAAAACCCTAGCAGTCTATGTCTACAAGATCATCCATTACAAACCCTATGGAGCAGTTCTACTTTGACACACATAGGATTATGGGAATCAACTTGCCAGTAATTGTTTTTTAAAACAATTTTTAAATATAAAGGTTAGCTATTGTTATTATTATCTATCTACAATCCTATGGCCCAGGATCGGGCAGTGTTCCGTTCTGCTGTGCATAAGGTCGCTATGAGTCAGTACCGACTAGATGACACCTAACAACAACAAGAACAACAACAACCATCATCCCACGAAGCAGTTAGGCTAAGCATTGTTTTCCTCTTTAGCAGAAAAGAAAATGGAGGTACAGAGAGGTTGTCCCATACTCAAAGCAGCACAGCTACTGTGTGGTAGCTTGTCCTCAGAGGAGATGGAAAAGAACAGAAGCAGTCAGGTTCTTGATTAGCACTAAGCGAGAAGACAGAGAATGGGGTTATGGCTCCTAAATGTGAATGTAGGTTCCTATGGACCAGTATGTTTCTTTGATTGAACAGCAGCAGCAGGCAGTCCTATGAGCTTTTCCCTACGAGACTTGAAAACATATGACCATATGTGTATATTTGTGGAAGATCTTTCTAGAAATCCTGCCATAGCTACTACCAGCACTGTTCTCCCCTCCCTTATATTTTAACATCCTCAAGGGTTGGTACTCCACCACAACCTTTCTCACACACTTTCAAATGTCTTCCTCTTGAGGAAACATGCCAGGTCTTATAGTTAGCTGCTGAGGACAGAACCCATAAGTTGATTCTTGGCCCTGAGTTTCCACATACTGTCCCAGTGGTGTGTAAACTTCCACAGCTGCAAGTCCCAGCATCCCCTTCACCTCTCCGCAGCAATCCCAAAGCTTGCATTCCTCTTTCCAAGTGGTCACCTTTCATATCCCCTGTGTTCCAGCTTTCCTTTTCTCCTTTAAGGTGAAGGGAACAGTCTTCTAAGTCAATCTGGAATTGGAAGAAGCAGACTCCCTTTTCTCCTGTAATTCTCATTTGCCTGAGACAAAAGAGGAAAGACGCTGAGACTAAAAAGCTACAGTTACTGCTCTCACTGAAGGCCCAGACTCAGATCAGAGACCGCTCTATCAACCCCAGATCTACCCACACAGCTCAGCACAGTGACTGCCCTTCAGCTTCTGGATTCAAAGTTGTCTTCACTTTCATGGCTTTGGAGCTCGAGAAACTTGTGACAGAATCACTGTTTAGTAGCTGTACCTCATTTGACCTCTCCAAGCTTCAGTTTTGTCATCCACAAAATAAGGACCATAATTATGGTGAGGCTCTAAGGAGGCTACAAGTTAAAGGACTTAACTTTCATGCCTCCTTGTTGCTGTTGAACACCGTTGAGTTGGTTCTGACTCATAGCGACCCTTATACGGTTTCCAAGGAGCGGCTGGTAAGCTTGAACAGTGCCACGCCTAGCAGGAAATAAATTCTCAGCACAGCACTGCTATCTCCTCTGCCAGTCAGCAGAGGGTGCCCTTATTGATCCCTGATGCTCACCTGGGAGTAGGACTGGACTCATCTTTGTTGTTGTTGTTGTTAGGTGCCATCGAGTCAGCACTGACTCATAGCGACCTTATGCACAGCAGAACGAAACACTGCCCGATCCTGGGCCAACCTCACTATTGTTGCCATGTTTGAGTAGTGCCTTCCAACCTGAGGGGCTCATTTCCCTGCACTCTATCTGACAGTGTTTCTCTGCTATTCATAAGGTCTTCAGTGACTAAATATTCGGAAGTAGTTTGTCACACCTTCTTCCTAGTCTGTCTCCGTGTGGAAGCTCATCTGAAACCTGTCCACCATGGATGACCCTGCTGGTATTTAAAATACTGGTGTCATAGCTTTCAGAATCATGGCAACTCAAGTCACCACAGTACCTATATGCTCATAAAAATGCAGAGTGCCTGCTGAATTTAGCTTTGTTCTCTGAAACAAACATTTAAGTAAAATTGTGATGTAAAAAAGGAAAGCTGGTGGCATGGAGTTTAAGCATTTGGCTGCTAACTGGAAGGTCAGCAATTTGAATCCACAAGTTGCTCCTTGGTAGAAGGATGTGGCAATCTGTTTACTTAAAGATTTACAGGTATGGGAATCCTATGGGGGCTGTTCTATAGGGTCGCTATGAGTTGGGACCCACTTAACAGCAATGGTTTTTTCTGATATAAGAAGTAGACTCAGGATTGTTGTTAGGTATTGTTCGAGTCAACTTCCATCCACAGTGACTTCATGTAGCACAGTAGAACTGCCCATAGTGTTTCCTGGGTTGTAAACTTCCATCCACAGTGACTTCATGTAACAGAGTAGAACTACTCCATAGTGTTTCCTGGGTTGTAAACTTTATGGAAGCTGACGGCTTCCATAAACTCACCAGCTGGTGAGTTCAAACCTTTCAGTTAGCAGCCAAGCACTTAGCCACTGCACCACTAGGGCTCCTAGACTCAAGATAGTTATCTATTTTATCAGAAGGCCATTGCATAAAGGACATCACAACAGAATGTTTTTAAATCATTACAGAAATGTGGAGTCCTGGTGTGGTGCTGTGGGCTAATGTGTCAGACTGTAAGGTTGGTGGTTCTAGCTCACCAGGCGCTCCTTGAAAACCCTATACAGGGCTGCTATGGGTTGGAATCGACTCAACAGCACTTAACAACGACAACAACAACAGTACAGGAATGTGGACTTCTGGCGTGGTGCTGTATGATCAGAACTGGACTGTGAATAACAAGGTTGGCAGTTCAATCCACCAGCTGCTCCTCAGAAACTCTATACAGGCTCATTATGAGTCGGAACCAACTTGACCACACTTAACAACAACAGCATATGGAAATGTAAGGTAAATCCATCTTGTATGAATAGGATGGATCTACTGGTAACACTTTTTCAACAAAATGTGTTTCCAGTCAAATTAGAATGATGACTTTCAGTTCACCCTTCCCACAAGCACCAGAGCAGTAGAAAGGTCATTTGTTGCTGTTTGCCATGGACTTAATTCAACTCATAGTGACCCCACATGTGTCAGAGTAGAGCTGTGTTCCTGTTTCCAGTGACTGATATTTTGGAAGTAGATTGCCAGACTTTTCTTGCAAGGTGCCTGTGGGTGGGCTCAAACCTCCCACCTTTTGTTTAGCAGCTGAATCTGTTAACTTTTGCACCATCCAGCGTGGTCCATCAGGGTCATAGTTATGCACACTGTTAGAGCTTGAAAGGGACTGTAAACTCCTCCCATTAAGATCGAGAAACTCGATTCATAATAGTGAAATGAATAACTCAGGATCACACAGGCAACTAGGGGCAGAGCTGAGTCTGGGATCCAGTTTTCCTGATTCTAACACCAGTACATTTCTTGATGGAAAAATGGAAAATTAAAGATTACTTAAGTATCTTTAAAAAACAACAAACACAGTTTCATTCATTTTCTACCCAACCAAACTCTTTAGCGGAGTTGCTCCATAGGAACTGGAAATGAATGATTTTTTATTTCATCCCTTCCTCCCCTGACTTTCTGGGATGCAAATCTAGTTACAGAAATCTACAAAAGGAGCTCTGGTAGTGTAGTGCTTACGAATTGGGCTGCTAATCTCATAGTCAGCAGTTGAAAACTACCAGCTGTTCTGTGGGAGAAAGATGAGGCTTTCTGCTCCTGTAAATATTTATAGCTTCAGAAACCCTGTACAGGGTCGCTATGAGTTGGAACTCCATGGCACATAACAACAACAACCAGATAACCAGAGTCTGTATTGTAAAGGAAAGACTAATCATTGTTACCCTAGTAAGAACCATAGGCATTTAGTGCTGGTTAAAGATGGCCTCATGCACAGGCTCTAACATTGGCAGCAAAACACCCAGTTTCTAATTTCAATAATTAAGAGGTTCTTTAATGTTTCTGGGCTTTGCTTTTTCTGTTAAATTTAGTGACTGGGATGAAGGAAACTGTCATAGACTGGAAATCAGGAAAGCAGAGGGTTATTAGAGACTTTTGTATTTTATCAAAGGAACCCTGGTATGGTTAAATGCTTATCTGCCAACTAAAAGGTCATTGATTCAAACCCACCAGACGTACCACAGAAAAACGATGAGAATGTCTGCTTCTGTGAAGATTATGCCTTGGGAACATTATGGGGCAATTCTTCTCTGTCCTATAGTGTCTCCATGAGTCGGAATCAACTTGGTGGGTGCGGGTTTATAGGCATCTTATTGAGGAAGGAGCATCAATGCAGAAGGTTAGCATCTTACCCCGGACTGCTGACTTCTCCGCTTCGGACTCCCTAAAGCTTCATGCTTTTCTGAGGATAAGAAACGAGTTCTAGACTCTTCCCTGCACTTTGATAATGTTGGGTCACAGGTCTCTTTTATAAATCACAGGACTAGGATCAGGAAGACCAAAGTTTCCAGAGTCATGGCAATGGAGCCATAAATCCGGCAGGCTCTTTCTAGCTGCTTTATGATCATTTGGCATTGCTGGAAAGCAAGGAATGGTCTAGTGAGATAGCAGAGCTTCCTGTGCTTCGGGAAGGGATCACATTGACCTGGGAACTGTACACTGGGAGCCCAGGCACACACTCCCACCCAACCAGACTGCTTTTGTGTACTTACTCCCTATTCACTACCACCTAGAAAGAAACCCTGGTGGGTCAAGGATTAAGTGCTTGTCTGCTAACTGAAGGTTTTTGGTTCGAGCCCACCTAGTGTCTCCAGGAAAAAGACCTGGCCATCTGCTCTTGGAAATATTAGTCTAGAAAATCCTATGGGGGTAGTTCTACTCTGTCAAATGGGGTTGCAATGATATTATTTACTACTTATTGCAACAATAAGTCACCTATAAGTTTGTTTATTTTTGTTTTATTTTGCTTTGCTTTGCTGCATCCTCAGTGCTCTGGTACATGGTTTCACAGGCCTGCAGATTCTAAATGGCAGCCAGAGAGCCCCTACTCTAAAACCATGCCGCTTATTCCTTATGCCCACCTAGTCCTAACTGCCGCTGAGTCAATTCCAACTCACAGTGACCTTGTCAGGCAGAGCTCCCCATAGGATTTCCAGGTCTGTACATCTTCACAGAAGCAAACTGCCTGCCACACCTTTCTCCCACAGAGTGGTGGGTGGGTTGAACTAACCATAGGCCTTTCCGATAGCCACTGAGTGCTTTTATCTCTGTGCTACCAGGGATTTTTGTACTTCTTCTTGCTATTGCTGTGATGTGCTGTGGAATCGGTTCTGACTCATAGCGACCCTGTACAGGGTTTCCGAGGCTGCAAATCTTTACGGGAGCAGAAAGCCTCATCTTTTTACCGCGGAACAGCTGGTAGTTTCGAACTGCTGACCTTGCGGTTCGCAGCCCGATTCGTAGCCACTACGCTACCAGAGTACTTCTTCTAAGAGGTCCTAAATCAATGTCGCAAGTGCTGAATATGATACAACATTAATGAATGCCCTCAGATGTCAGACACAGATCTGGATTTTTGGTTTCCTTTGAAAAAGGAAAGTCTGTTCTATGGATTCAGTACCTCTGCTTTTTTTGACATCCACCAGAAAGCAAGAGCTGAGAGCAGCTTGCCCCTTCAGATTGGGCATGGCTTCTCTTTTTGCTCATCACTGCTTAGTAGTTAGTGCCTGACACTGAGGTTTGGGGTCACTTGCCGGTCTTCATTGTGGCTGAGTGCTGTTTTTCTTGTTAGGAAAAAAAAATCTCTATACATATATTTCTACCAAAGGTAAGAAAATGAAAACTGAAAGGTGCCTCAGGCCTACTTCATCGGATGCATGTGCCCACTGTCGAAAGCCATTCCATGTCATCATATTATCATTATTATTTTGAGGGGCAAGTATTCCTGCCTCCATTTTCCCCTCTAGTTTTATTGTGGTGAAATATAAATAATTGAAAGTTGGCTATATGAACTATTTTTATGTGTACAAGTCAGTGACATCAATTATTACTGTGTGAGCTTATTTCACTCGCTTTTTTTTTTAACCAAACACAGCTGACTCTGGTTTAGAACTAACCAATTAGATGGGAATGAGAGGCAGGATGGTTGTCAGGAACAGACAGTGAGAGCAGAAGTGGAGACTGGTATTTTGTGGGGAGACAGTCACAACTACAGACGGGAGTCGGAGATGTGATGCTACATAGGGAAGAATGGGAGCACACAGCCATCAAGAACGTGACCAGCTGTGCTCCATGTCCAAGAGGCAGGCAGGAGAATGTGGGACACCAGTAAGGATTTCCATATGAAATGGTCAAAGCGTGAAAAAAGGCCTGCTTTGGTATTTGGATATTTCAGTTTGGAGGACTGCCTCCTCCTTCCATGGTGACAGGTAATGAGACATCATTCTATTTCTGTCAGAGGGCAGATATGCAAGTGGGCTTGTGTGATTTCCCTGGGTACTCTTTGTGATGGGTTACTCAGCCTCAGGGTCTGCATCTGTCGATGCCTGTCTTATCGTGAAGCCCCCTGCCCATGCCTGGACTGTACTTGTCTCTCTTCTAGCTTATTCCAAGTTGGTTTCAGCTCTCAGTTGGAACCTTAAGCTTGTGAAATTCACTGACCCAAAATTAAATGACCATAAATTGGAATTGTGTTCAATGTTAGGACATTGGGAAAGAAGTGAGAAAGGCTCTCTTCTCCTCCTACTGTAGCACTAATTTTATTAAAATATTTCAGGATCAGACTCAACAAGGGAGTCGCAATAGCAGTTAGGGTTAGAGAGAGCTCAAGAGCCTCAGAATTCCCAGAGAGGAGCACAACTGGCATTGATCATCGCTTCCTGGAAGCCTCTTTCATTTCTGAAACCCAGAATTCAAAAGGATTCTATAACACCTCCTCCTTGAAATAAATGCCCTTTCCTGGAGGATGCGAGAAATTAAATCAGGTGAGGCTCAGAGGAACTCCATCATGGGCTTTACATGTTAATGCCTATTATCCTCACGTTTCCCAACTGATGCATTTCAGGACAGTTGTTGCTGGTATGTGTGTGATCATGTTCCTATCAGGTGTGTAAAAGATGTGTCTTCACAGAGGGGGCCCTTTTACATTACAAAACAACAGATCACACAGTGTCACTCAGACTTAAAAGAAAGCTTGGCACCTATAGAAGACAGAACTCAAAACATCATACAGCACACTTCAGACACTCCTAATCTCCCTTCCAGTGGACAGAGAATGAATGCTTGGTTTCATAGATGGTGGGCTTTGTTGACCAGATTACCAGATTTGTAAAAGAAACCCACCCCCCCCCTCCGTTTTTTTTCCTTTTAGAGAAACTTG
Organism: Chrysochloris asiatica; assembly: GCF_000296735.1. NCBI lineage: Eukaryota > Metazoa > Chordata > Mammalia > Afrosoricida > Chrysochloridae > Chrysochloris > Chrysochloris asiatica. Next base: position 3,611,189 of record NW_006408568.1, on the reverse strand, counting down.
CATCTATTTTTTTTCAATGTATGTCCAAAAGTGGGAATGCTAAAAAACTCTATTAAAATGTTTTGCTTTGTTTTTCTTGTTGCCTTTAGACTCTGCAGGTTATTACTTTGCAAGTGTGTAGCATTGCATTTCCTGCACATGTGAGTTAAATATTGTGCTACTAACTCTGGGGTCAGTGGTTCAAATCCATCAGCTGTATGTGGGAGCAAGATGATGCTCTCTGCTTGCATAAGGATTTACAGCTTCACAAGCCCTATGGAGCAGTTCTACTCTGCCCTGTCAAGGTCTCTGTGAGTCAGACTTGACTCAATGAAAGTGGGTCTGGATTTATGGTTGGATAGCCATGCTGGGCGAGGCAGCACAGGAGAAGTGAAGACACAGCTCCAAGTCCTTTGCTCGATCTGCTAATGGTATAGAAACTCTCAGTTCAGTACCCAGGGCTGCAGCCGCTGGTTGTGTGGCCTTGGGAAGGTTAACAACTTCTACGAGCCTTGGTTTTCTCCTCTGGAAAGTTGAGCCATTATAGAACCTTCCATACAGGGTCATTATGAGTCAGAACTGACTCAAAAGCACACAACAACAATCGTGGATGGAAGGATCAATGCTAACCAGTGCATCACAGAGTCTGGCGTGTAGAAAGCATTCAGCATAAGTTGGCTGCTATTCCCATAGCCTCTTTCTTCTTTGTCCTGGAGCATGGAGCACTGAGCACAGATGAGGCCTGTGATTTGTCCAGCTTTTAGAAACAATTAAAATAATTCAAACCTCTCAGACACCAAACTTTTTTGGGAATACTCCATATAATAGTTTCTTTGATTTTCAGATTTGGATATTCTGACCAAATACTGATCATGCTTTGGCCCTCCCATCACCAAATACTTGGTCCGAATAGGGGCAATTCCTGTGAAGGGGGCTCTTAATACTCTAGTGAAATATTGAGTGTAAACAACTTCCATGTAAAAAAAAAGCCAGTAAAAGAGAATATTCAGAAATTCTTCTGAATTCCTTAAGAAAGAGCACAGGTCAGGAGGCAACTTATCCACTCAAAATCCCTGGGATTCATGTGGACTTTCAACACACTTGAGAATTAACTGAGAGACTGAATGACTGAGCATGCAAAGGTCCGGAGACTCAACTCTCACTTGCCCGATTTCCGATGGGTGGGGTGTGAGTGGGAAGATGAATTATAGAGAGACTCCATGTGGTGAACACAGGTGTGATGCTTCCTCAAATGCACTTTTGTGCTAGGTTTGGGGTCAACATTCTTCTTTGGAATTATAATACAAGGGAGCTCAAAAAAGTTTATGGGGAGATGGAATTAAGAGAGAATGGATTTTTTTGATGAACTTTTTGAAGCCCCCTTGTATAAGTCAGTAGAAAACATGACTCAATTTACAGATAATGTATTTACTTTGCATACAGCATTTCAGGAATGCGTTTAATTTGCTAATGAGTCAGCTAAACTCACTTAATGAAATATAAGTAAGATTAAGTAAGACAAAATGATATGGAGTAATTGAGCAAGAAGAGTCTTCCAGAAATCATGGAAGCCATTACTGTATCCTGCATTAGAGCAATTTCCAAATGATTCGAAAAAAATCCCCAAAGAAAGAGAATCAGAGGCATAGATCCCCTCAGCTGTTTGTATTTGAACTTAAAAATCTTTCCTGTCAGGATGTTTTGCTTTGTCCATATCAGTTATATATATCTCCAGTTGTGTTTTAAACTTCCTTCCTCCTATTTTACCCTCTACTGAAATGAACATTCAACTGACCATATTACCTTGAATCAGCCTGTATGCCAGAGCTTCTCCAATGGGATCTATAGAACTCAAGCCCTACATGACATTCTTATGGAAAAAGAATCCACAGGCATTACGTTTCAGAACTGTTGCTTCTGGGAGATACATATATGTTCTTAAGCTTAAAATCTCTAAGAAGTCCTGCAGCAAACACATCTACCTCGCTTATAAATCCAGTGTTTCTCACTTGGATAAACTCAGAGAGATCTGAAGTTCCATGTGATGACTTTTGAGTCCATGGAATCTCAACTCCTAGGGTGTTTTTCCAAATGAACCATTTTGTGGTTTCTTAACCCAAGCCATGGTATTTTCAATAACCTTATATGCATGCAAAAGCTGGACAGTGAATAAGCAAGACTGTAGAAGAATTGATGCTTTTGAGTAATGGTGTTGGAGGAGAATATTGAAAGTGCCATGGGCTGCCAAAAGAACCAACAGATCTGTGTTGGGAGAAGCACAGCCAGAGTGCTCCTTGGAGGTCAGGATGGCTAGATTTTGTCTCTCATACTTCGGACACATTGTTAGGAATGACCAGTCACTGGAGAACGATATCATGCTTAGTAAGGTGGGAGGGTCAGAGAAAAAGAGGAAGACCCCCAGAGAGATGGATTGGCAAAGTGGCAGCATCACTGGGCTCAAGCATGGCAACAATTGTGAGGTTAGCCCAGGACCAGGCAGTATTTCATTCTGTTGTGCATAGGGTCGCTATGAGTTGGTATCAACTCGATGGCACCGCTACCACCACCACAACCCTCTTAAAGTTATCCATATTCCTTTGGAGTTGAGTGGGTATATAGAAACAGTGTTTTGATAAGCCCCCCATACTTCTGACATATTATCAGGAGGGAACAGTCCCTGGAGAAGGATATCATGCTTGGCAAAGTGGAACATTGGTGAAAAAGAGGAAGACCCCCAACAAGATGGATTGGCACAGTGGCAACAGCAAAGGGCTCAAGCATAGATTGTGAGGTTGGTGTAGGACCAGGCAGTGTGTTGTTTTGTTGTGCATACAGTCGCTATGAGTCAGTACTGACTCAATGGCACCTAACAACAACCACAAGTGTGAAACAAAACACTTCTCAAAAGGACAGCATTTTCCCAACAACAAAGTTCAGAATTCTTAGGAAGGAAGGAGGAAGGGAAACAGGAAACACAGGGAGGAAATGGGGTAATTGATGTGACATGACGCGATTACAATTAAGGACACGAAAAAAAAAGTGTAATCGTTGATTGGAAAACTGTTCCGCTCTGTAAACCTTCACTCAATTAAAAAAAAAAAAAAAAAAAAAAAATATATATATATATATTTAAAGACATTTCTTCTCTATTGTCCTTACATGAAGGAACCCTAATGACAGTGGTTAAGTGCTCCGCTTCTAACTAAAAGGCCATTGGTTCAAACCTAGCAGCTGCTCCTCAGGAGACAGATGTGGCAATCTGCTTCTGCAACGATTTTTAGTTTTAGAAAGCTTGTGGGGCAGTTCTCCTCTGTACTCTAGGGTTGTTAAGAGTCAGAATCAGCTCAGCAGTAATAAGTTTGTTTTTTGTTTTGTTATTTAAAAGGCTTTCAGAAAATAACTGTAAGAGTTGGTCTTATTTGTGAGATACAGATGTTCTGTCCTTGTCTGCTGGCTAGTTAAAGTCCAGTGGGTGGGGAAATGTGCATTTCTTGCTGTATGGTGGAACTGTCCAGTTTCTGTACATGCTGTTAACCTAATCAAAGACTACAGTATGTATTTCTACTGGCAAGCACTGTTCTAACAAAGCTAGTCTTTATAATGAAAACATTCCAGCATAACCTTTGCAAATTCTCATACTTAAAGGAACCTAGCCACAACTTTAGCAAGGCAAAAGGTAATAGTAATGGTGAGTTATAACGAAGCAGATGTTTCAGTGTTCTTACTCATTTCCCTAAATATTGTTCTCAAGTGCATCGCTCTCCTTTTCTCTCCCCCAGAGGACTCCAGGTGTTGAAGCACCTTGGTTGGACCTGAATTGGATTGCAGTCATGTGGGGAGGTCTGTCCTGCTAGGTTTTCCTGGTGCTACTGAGACCTTGTACCTTTGACTCTTCTCATCTCTGTAGTCTCTCACTGTCTGCTTCTCCTCTAGCTGGCCCAGCATTCACTTCTTTCCTCCAAGTTTCCCTTCTTGCTCAGGGAGACGTAGCTGCTCTTTTAAGGGCATCTTGGGCCATGGAAAGAAGGTGCAGATATCTAACTGTTTCTCTCATCTTTAAATCTACCAGAAGTCAGAACAAGCAAATTGTGGGGCAAGTCGAAACTGCATCAAAATCTGGGTCTGTGAGGCTCTGAACACATCACCTGGCTGGCATTGTGGTCTCAGTGTCTTCATCTTTCGGGTGGGAGGGTTGGGTTTTGAGCTTCTGCTCAAAAATTATATGGATACTCTCATTTATTCATCACATGTACACCTGGGTGCTGTGATAAATTGCTCGATTTCACTGCTTGGCTTTTGACACCAGAATGATCTTTAAAAATAGAGAGTTGGGTTATTAAAATCTCAACTTTATATAGAATCATTGAGTTTAAGAGCTCAAATACTCCAGCCTCTTGTCTCGCAAAGATCAGAATTTAACATTTAAATATAGATGGATCAGCTTATACCAAGGTTTTTGAAAGAAATATAATCATTTTTCTGGGTTGCCAAGTATGATCCATCTTTTTCCTCTGCTGTTGTCTTTCTTTCCATTTTCTTCCTTCCTTCCCCTAGTCTTCCTTCCGTCCTGTTTTTCTTAGATGAGGTCTGTCTTAGTTATTGGAGTTCAACTACTAATCAAAGGGTTGATGGTTTGAGTACACTCAGAGAGAGAAACCTCAGAAGAAAGGTCTAACATTCTATTTCTAAAAAATTAGTCATTGAAAACTCTGTGGGGCACTGTTCTACTCTGATACATCTGGACATGCATGAGTCTGAATTGACTTGATGGCCACGTGCATGTGTGTGTATCTTAGTTATTAAATGATTCCAAATCCTTTCTTTATTTTAAAGTTGTAAAAATAAACATTCCTTGACTTTGGCTACGTCAAGTGCCTTGGCATTATGATTGGAAAAACGCTGGGCACAGAAATGCTCTTCTATATTCAGGAGACGCAGGGGAATGCAGACAAGAAAGGGATGTTAACCAGTGTTCCCTGTGTCTCAGACTCACACTTGCTGGAGGAGTTTATAGAAAGAATGGAGGAAACAAAGATTGGGACGGTTCTTTAGTATCCTTAGAGAAAGCGGAAGCTGGCTTTTTCCACTTCAAGGAAAGGACAGTGGCCCCAAGGTGATGGATCATATGATGGGGTCACCTCCCATTGTGTCAAGCAGCATCTCTGGGATGAAATAGAAAGATCCCAACATTTAGCTCTGCCTCTAGATACTGGAAAGAGCCCTAGTGGCGTAGCGGGAGTGCTCAGTTGCCAACAGAAAGGTGATAGTTTGAGCCAACCAACCACTCTGAGGCAGAAAGATGTGATAATATGCTTCCTGAAATATTGTTGTTGTTAAGTGCCATCGAGTCACTTCTGACCTATAGAGACCCTGTATAAGGTTTCTGAGGAGCGGCTGGTGAGCTTGAACTCCTAACCTTGCGGTTCAAACCGACTTTGCAGTAGAGTATTAATTCACAGAGCTCCACTAGGACTCCTGAAAGGGTACAGCCTAGAAAACTCGATGTGGCATTTCTATCTTGTCCTAAAGGGTCACTAGGCTTGCATTTTGGAAGCTGGAGCTGCATGCCCAGACCACCGTCCTCTCTGTGTGGGGCCCCAGTCCTTCACACCTTCACTAGGTTCTGGTGATTTTTGGTGTTGCTCATTGTCCTCATGCCATCCAGTCTGATAATATTGCAGAAGCCCTTGCCAGGGAGCTAGAGAGTCTGTGTGGGTCCCAATGTGCTCTCTGACCTTGAACAAATTACTTGAAATAAGCATTTCATTTTCTGACTTTAAAAATGATATCTGCTTATGATGAAAAATTAGTACAATTCAAAACAAAACAAGATCATAAATAAAATCCTCTGACCCCACAACCACAGACACCTGGGGTGGACATTTTACTGGTTATTCCTTCCAAACTAGCTCTGTTCTGGTCTATATCTGTATCAATGTAGAGATCGGTCTTTTAACTTTTAAAAACTTCATATTGCATCTTTCATTTTCTCAAGTAATTATTATATAATAATTATAGGTTCATATAGATTCACTATCATTTTAGTAACCTATTCCCTGTTGTTAAGTGCTTTTGAGTTGGCAATGACTCATAGCATCCGTGTATAGGGTTTCCGAGATCAGCTGATGGGTTTGAACTGTTGACCTTGTGGTTACCAGTACAATGCTTATCCTATAGCACTGTACTTATCTCCTACTGTTGGATGTTTAGGTTAGATGTTTAGGCTGTTTCTAGTTCTTATAAATGGTTTCAAAAATGAATATATATATATATAGACTTCTGATGTGGTGCTGTAGGATCAACACCGGACTTCAAACCACAAGGTCTGAAGTTTAAACCCATTAGCTGTTCTTGGAAACCCTATACAGGGTTGCTGAGTTGGAATTGACTCGATGGTACTTAACAATAATACATGGTCGTGATTATGTGCCATGGAGTTGCTTCTGACTCATAGTGACCCTACATAGGGTTTCTGAGGCTGTAAATTTTTGTGGGAGTAGAAACCCTCATCTTTCTCCTGTGGAATGTCTGGTAGTTTTGAACTGCTGACCTTGAGGTTAGCAGCCTGACTCATAAAAACTATGCTAACAGAGGTTCTTAAACAACTATATATATATATATATATATAATATGGAATCCTGGTATGGCACTGTGGGTTAATGTGCTGGATTGCAAAGTCGGTTTGAACTGCAAGGTTGATGGTTTAGGCTCACCAGCCGCTCCCCAGAAACTGTATACAGGCTTGCTCTGAGTCAGAACCGACTCGATAGCAATTAACAACAATATTGTTGTTGTTGTTGAGTGCCATCGAGTCGGGTCCGACCCATAACAACAATATATGCAACATATATTCGCTTCCGACTCATAGCAACACTGTATAGGGTTTCCGAATATTGTGCGTGTGTGTAAGTCTTTTTTCACATGAATAGCTGTTTCCTTAGACTATCTCTTTATAATAGTTAAGTCTGAACAAAGTGAATAAGGCATTTTCTCAGCCTCAGCTTTCTCACCTATAACAGAATGTAGTGAGAACCAAAACAACGCTAACAACAACATAGCAGCTAACACTTTCCTAGCATTTGCTATGTGTTGGGTATGTTTATATGAACTTTACATGTCCTAATTCATTTGATCTTTCCAATAGCCCTACAAGGCAAGTGCTGCTATTAACTGTGTTTCCCAGGTGTGGTTTCCTCAAAGTCACATAGCCAGTAAAAAGAGAGTGGGATTTCCACTCAAGCCGTCTGGATCCCCAATCCAAGCTTTTAGCTGTTTTGTTAATATTACCTCTATGAGCTGAAAGAGCTAAACCCAGCAACCCCTATGATACCCTTGGGCATTAACATTATCTGTAGTGTTCAATTGTACACCAGAGATGTTCTCAAATAATTAAGCTGCCTGATCTGTGTGTGGTCACGCCTTCAATCCTCTTCATCCTTCCATGTGTGTTTTTGAATCTCCGTGAGTGTGTGTGAGAATGTGTGTAAGTGCGTGAATGAGGTATTGTGGGAGTGTGAGGTGTGTGTGAGAGTGTATGGGTATGTATATGAGTGTGTGAGTGTGACCGAGAATCTCTGTGAATGTGTGAGTGTGGAGTGTCAGGTGTATGAAAATGTGTGTTTGAAAGGTGTGTGAGTGTGTATATATGAGTGTGTGATGTGTGTATATGCGTGTGTGCGTGTGAGGTATGAGTGAGAATGTGTGGGAGTATGCGTAACTGTTTGAAGTATGTGAGTATGAAGTGTGTGTGTCTGAGATGTGTATATAAGTGTGAGGTGTGTGAGTGAGCATATGTGACAATGTGTGGAAGCATGTGAGTGTGTGTGAGAATGAGTTTTTTAAGTGTGTAAGTGTGGGGTGTATGAGGTATCTGTGAGTGTGAGAGTGTGTGGGCATATAAAAGTGTAAATTAGTGTGTTGAGAATTCATGTATGGACTGCGTGTTTGCATTACTATAATTGGAACAGAGTTGTTAAAAGCCGTCAAGTCTGTTCTGACTCATAGACACCCTGTGTGGGGTTTCCAAGGCTATAAATCTTTGGGGGAGCAGGAACCCTCATCTTTCTCTCAAGGAGTGGCTAGTGGGTTTGAACAGCTGACCTTGTGGTTCGCAGTCTAGAGTATGTTCTACAGAGTCACCATGCTCCCTGGAACAGAGTTAGCAAAGAAAATAAGAAGCTGAAAAACCTGGATAATCTATTAACAAAAAAATACAACACTGGTAATATTTGCTGCTAGTTACAGAAAATTCGTCATAGTTTCATGTGTATCTTAAGGCTTCCGGGCTCTTGACTGGGAAATCCGTCATTTTGTAATTGAACTGTCATTCCAGTGGAACAGGGATGGCATTGGATTTGGCCAACTAGCACAACCCCGTCCTAAAAGGCCATGTCCATACATTGGATCTAAGTAAGGAGAACCCCCAGCCCGTGCCATCTGAGGAACATCACAGGACCTGATTACTCAACTTGTCAGAGTGGAGATAAGTCCTCAACTCCTCAGTGAAATAACACATTACACTGTTTTTATGGCTTGCTAAGTATGGATTTCCAGACCTTGAAATTCTGATTCAAGATAGCTGGGAGAAGCCTGGGAATCTGCTTTAAATAAAACAAAAATATCTGCTGAGAGTATGGGGAATTCTTAGGTAGTGGCAGGACTTGGGACCATTCTCATCCAGTAAGTCTATCTGTGGTGGAAAAACCATTTCTCCTGAGTGGTCCAAACCAGAATGAACTGACTTGAAATGTTGGACAGTGAGTCTCAACAGGGCATGAGAACCACCTGACCAGCTTAAAAAAAAAAAAAAAGACTTTCTGTCTACTCTTATATTATTGATCCTCTAATTTGAATAATTGATCCAAGATGGGGTCCATTGTGGCACTCAGGTGATTCTAGTGTGCAGCCAAAGTTGGAAATGACCCTTCTAAGAAATTCTTGCAGTAATAATTTATAATAATAATAATTTTATAATGTGTAATTGCAGTTGTTGTTAAGTGCCGTGGAGTCGGTTCTGACTCATAATGACCCTGTACTATTGCAATAAAGGCATAAAATTACTGTAGGTCAATCCACCTAATGCCATTGAGTTGACTGGGCTCACAGGGACTCTATAGGGCAGTAGAACTGCCCCACTAGGGGTTCTGAGATTATTAATCTTTATGAGAGTGGTAAATTTGAACTGCTGACCTTATATTGAATGCATAAAATTATTATTGCCAGAATTTCTTAGGCTAGTGGTCCCTCTGGTCCCTGGGTGGCATGAACAGTTTGCTCCCAATTATTAACCAATAGGCTGGTGGTTCAAATCCACCAGTAGTGTCATGGAAGAAAATCCTGGTAATCTACTTCCCGTAAGATTATAGCCAATGAAAGCCCCAGGAAACATAGTTCTACTCTAAGACACGTGGGGCCATTGTTGTTGTTGTTGTTAAGTGCCGTGGAGTCAGTTTCGACTCATAGCAACCCTACACAGGGTTTCTGAGGCTGTAAATCTTTACAGGAGCAGACCGCTTCATCTTTCTCCCGCGGAGCGGCTCGTAGTTTCGAACTGCTGACCTTGCGGCTCGCAGCCTGATTCGTAACCACTACGCTACCAGAGCTCCTTGGGGCCATTATGAGTCTGCATTGAATCTACGAAAGTGGGGTTGGTTTGGGTTTTTGTGTATCTCTTCCACAGACTCCTAATTGAACATCATAATAATTAAAGTTAGTAGAGGGAACTGTATGTAGGGTCTGTATGAGTCAGAATCAACTTAATGGCAGTAGATTTTAGTGGATAGAGAAGGCATTATTATAATTGCCTTTGGCCCAGAGAGGTTGACTCAGTTGTATAAGGTTGTCCACAGCCAACCACAGCAGGTCCATGGCTAGTCCTACCAGTTTCTCTAGGAAAAGGCAGTCTGCCCTTCCCTGAAGTTCTTCATGGGTGAATGAATTCTCCATCAGTCACCACTCCTGGTGTTGAAACTGAGGAGGAACTTGTCTTTCATTCTCATCCCTTACACTGTAATCTCTTCCCCCTCAGAGAGACTCCTTGTGTTTGTGTAGCTCCATTCGCGCATGCCCCATCCCACTTAGCAGTTAGATAATGCCTGAGACAGAAGCAGCCTGAGGACCTGGCCAGTCAGATATTCTGACTCTCAGCCCCAGATCTAAGCCTTCATTGCTGCTGTTCTGCAGAAAGCGCCTCCATCACAGGAGCAGCGAGAGAGGCAAGATCAAACAGCAGTTGCCTCCAGCTGCTCTCCTTCCTCCCCAACTGTCACCACTCAGCCCCCATGCTCACATTCACCAGCACACCAGTGACCCTGTGCCCACTCTTCCCTCCCCAGAACAGTCCCGAAGCCCACCTGAAACTCTCACGAGGCTGCTCTGTGGAGCTGCAGTGGTACGTCTCAGCCTCTGGACGCCTGACTCACTGGAACTTAAGCTGGTAGCAGGGGAAAGAAAACACAGCCAGGTACCTGCATTCACCCCTCCTGCAACTCCACCCTGCAACCAAATATTGGCCCCCAATTGAAACCCAGGCTTTTGCTTCTCTCTCCTCTTCCTCTCCTGTTTCAAACCTTTTCCCCTCGCATAGGCTGAGTCTTGGAGAGGCTCCCAGTGACTGCAGGCATTCTGTGTCAGATCCCTCACCCTTCTCCTGGCAGCCTCAATTCCCAGGCTGCTTGGGGTGAAGGAGAAGGAGGGAATAGAGGAGGCGGAGTTTAGCCATATAGGCAATGCAGACAGCTGAACTGCACCGAGAAAAGACCTCTCTTCAAGTACCAGATGCTGATTCCCCTGTAATAGTGTCCCCTGCTTTTTGAGAGTTCGTTTTATACCACTTCATTTTTATGAAAGACCTATATCAGTACCTGTTTGGCCTAGCTAAAAGAAATACGAGTAGGATTTTTATTTAACAAACATAAAGATGAAAAGTGAAGGTAGCCATTTAGCCTTTGTTTTGCATGGAGTCATTAGAAGCCACATGTTCCCCAAGCAGAGAAAGTTACCACGCCAAGCTCCTTCCCCTTACCAAACTACCATGGCTTTCAACTGTGTCTGTGAATGCTCTGTGTTAATGTTATTTTGGGTTTTATGTGTCATTTGGTATGATTAAATAGGTTATTTTTGGGGTCTGGGAACGCTCAACACTTTTACCCATCTAAAATAATGCCAATTGCTTCTTTGCGTTTCGACATTTCCATTTATGAAAGCTTTCACAGGAATTCTCTACTTTCACATAGTGAGAGAAACCTGTATTGTCTTAATACTCGTCACCTTGTAACAAAATGATGCCCCCACCTAGCCGATTCCGGCAACAATATCCTTCTCTCCTCTCTCCCTTGGGTTGTGAAGTGTTGGGGGGTGGGTAGTGTAGAGGGTCAGTCTGTATCCTCAATGACTTGGTTCTGCAGGATTAACTTTCAGAAAAGGTACATTCTCTGCTAGCAAGGGAGTTCTACACTCTACTACCCTCCTCTTAAACGACAACCCATGCAAATTTTCTGCTGGATGGTGAGGTTTAGGAGGAATGCAGAAAAGGATGTGATTGACAAGCTCTCCTCTTGCAAAGCACAGGGAACAGTGATGGAAACTTGCAAACTGGTTCCTCAGGGCTCAGAATACCTGGCTTGGTGAATCCTTCCCCCTTTGACTGTATGTCACCAGAAAGAATGGCTGTCAGAAGGTTCAAGAGTCCTTCATGGTGACCTTGTGATTGTCTATCACTCACAAGGCAGGACTATCAGACTCCATTCTCAAAACAGTGGATTGGACCAGGGTTGAACCTGTTTTGCTCAGAAACTGTGGATTGGAACAAACAATTCTGGTTCAGTGTGGGTGAGTCTCTATGGAAAAGATGAAACACTTCCAGTCATGGGAATTGGAAGGGGGGTCTGATACCTTCTTCCAGTTTCCCTTTTCATTTAATTTTATAAATGGAAAAGCAAACAAACCCAGTAACAGTTGAGGTTGCGTGATCACGATTAAGTTCAAGGCCCCAAGGCTAATAATAACTCACGTTCCTTATTGGCTATGTTGTGATGCCTCTACAAGAAATCTTTAAAGGTTTTTGTCAAGCTTATACTTTTTGAAGAAATCATAGGCACTATATGTGGAGTCTAAAGTCCTGCTGTGGCACTATCGGATAAGCACTGGACTGCTAACCACAAGGTCAGTGGTTCACACCCACCAGCCACTTCTTGGAAATCCTATATAGGGATGCTGTGAGTTCGAACCCATTCCACAGCACACAACAACAGCAACATATGTACAGCTTAATGGAGAAAGCAAACACATCAGAGGTAGACAGATCTAAGTTCAAATCCTTGTTCTTCTACTTTCTAGTATTGAGACTTGGGACAAGGTTCTCATTCTCTTGCTGCCTGCCTTGTTGGTACTATCACACTCTATCCTCAATGCAGTGGATTGGACCAGAATTGAACCTGGCCCAAGTTGGGCCCATCAAAGCTGTTTTGCTCAGAAACTCTAAACTGGAACAAACAGTCCTGGTTCAGTGTGGGCCAGTGTCTCTGTGGAATGGGGATTATAACACTACTCTGACAGGACTATTGTGAGGGTTTTATAATGAGGATCTGATATTCCTAGAACATAATTGTTAACCAATTAAAGAAAGAAGGTTTGCTGACAAGAATAAATATTTGTTCCTTCCTCTGAATGCTCAAATTCTGAAGGTATAGGTTTGGAAATATCAGTGTTGTCATGTGTGTGGTTAGGACCAGAGCACAGTAGGCGTCCTTGGCCTCTTTTTTAGGCCCCAAGGTGGGTGACCCTGCATAGAGCCTGGTTAGCCCATGGAAGTTCCTCTCAGGAGTGGAGGGAGCAACTTAGATGTGGAGAAGTGTGGCAGACCCTGGGCATTTTTCTTCTAGCCCTGGGAAATCCATTTAACCTACGAGCCAAGGTCTATGAAAGACTTACTCTGTAATTCCACTTCAGACCAGCAGTGAGCCTGCTGGGAAAGAGCAAGTGAAGGACAATGTACTTGAAAGAGCAGGTTTAAACAGACTTTTAGTTAAGTCTTAGGGAATTGGCCTGATGACCCCTGAAACAATGTGATGATGAAGAAAGACACTGGACTACTACAAGTTTTTGGCAGCTCTGCCTCGTGACCTCATAGAATGAAGATTTGCTGGGCAGGCAGTAAGAAAGCCATTCTTTCCTTGTTGTGTCCTTATATGCCCCAAATCACTGTGTTGTTGCTGGGCTCCCCAGAGTCGATTCCTACCCATAATGATCTTATGTGTCAAAGTAGAACTTCTCTAGAGAGTTTTTTGTTTGTTTGTTTTTTCCTTAAAAATTTCATAGTGAATTGAGTGAAGGTTTACAGAGCAGATCATCAGTTTTACATTCAACAAATCATACACTTTGTTTCATCTCAATGATTGCAATTCCCTCCATGGAGCATCACTCATCCCACTTCCTCCCTGTGGATTCTTGCCTCTATTCCTCCTCTTTTCCCCATCCTTCTGAATTTTGTCCTTAGGTAAATGCTGCTCTTTTGATCTTGAATAGATGACCATTTTTTGGTGTGCATACCTCATTAGTGTTCCTGTCCCGGTCTCCTGGTCTTTCCTACCCCATATACTTATCTATTGCTTGGCTGAAAATTGAGTCATGGTGGTGAGTTCAGATCTAGACTTGAAGGGTGACAAGGGGCCATTGTGTCAGGGTTCTACCAGTTTCTGTGTGACCAATAAGACTTGACGTTTTTACTCCACAGAGTTTTCTTGCCCTTAATGTTTACATAAGCAGATCACCAGGGCTTTCTCCCTTGGAGCCTTTCATTTAGCAGCTGAGTACTTAACTATTGTGTCACCAGGCTCCATCTGAGATAATTCCTAACCATTCACATTTCCCCAGAACAAATCCATAAGGAATTTCCATCTTTCTAGGCCCAGGTAGGATCCTTTATCTCTCCACATGCCCTTCCACCCCCAATTCTGAATCCTAAACCTCTTTCATGAAGCCTTTGCATGAACTGGAGACCCATTTTGCATTTAGAAGTGGCTACCTTGTCTTGAAAACCCTGTTCAGGGTCGCTATGTGTCGCAACCAACTCGATGGCACTTAACAACAACAACCTTGTCTTGGTCAGTTGTTCAAGCTCACTAGCTGCTTCTTAGAAACCCTATACAAGGTTGTTATGGGTCAGAACTGACTCAATGGCACTTACCAACAACAACAACAACAACAACCTTGTCTTGGTAGATATATTTTCAGACTCTATTCCTCACCTCAGAGTTGACAAGCTACTTGAAGATATATGTCATCACTGCAAATGGATGGGACCCTGTCTCATCTCATCATTCCTAAACAGCACTGTGTCTGCAAGCTTTTGGCTACATTTAATAGTTGCATAAAAAAGACACAAATAGAAGAACATTTACCTTAGATAAAGGAGCCTTGGTGGCTCTATGGCCAAGCACTGGGATGTGCTGCTAACTGAAAGGTTAGTGGTTCAAACTTATCAGTCATGTTGTAAAGGCTGGGTGAAGAATTTAAACCATTTTTGCCATCAGTCTAACACACCCAGTAATGTAAGTGCTTGAAGGATTCTGTTTTCTGGCACTTGGCTGCCATTCCCTCTCATGCTCACAAACAAGGTGGCAATAAAAGTTGCAAGTATCATGTCTTCATATAACAATGGCTAAAGGCATGAGTCCTGGTGTGGTGCTGAGGGGTAATGTGCTGGATGGACCACAAGGTCAGTTTGAACTACAAGGTCGGCAGTTCAAACCTATCAGCTGCTCCTCAGAAACCCTATACAGGGTTGCTATGAGTCAGAACCGACTCCAAGGCACTTAACAACAACAATAACAAAGGCAGGAAGGGGTCAGTCTTTGTAAGCAGTAGGGAAACTTCCCCAGGGTAAGTTTACATGCCCATCCTAACCAATCGTGGCAGAGAGTTACCTTGATTGGATTGCAGTCCTGGTGTGGCACTGCGGGTTAAAGCGCTGGACTGCAAGGTAGGTTTGAACTGCAAAGTCGGCTTTTCAGACGCACCTGCCACTCCTTGGAAATCCTATATAGGGTCACTGTGGGTCGGAACTGACTCCACAGCACTTAACAACAACAGTAAGCCTTAAGGTCAGAGTGGAACCCAGCTTCCAGAATATACTTGACTTCCAGAAACCTGAATCGAATTGGGAATCTGAGAGCAAAGAAGCAGGGACACGAGATAGCAGCTGAGTTGATAATTTTTAGATTATGAAGGAAGCACTGTACATGGTGTCTTGTATCCACTTCTTATTTTTAAATAGATATTTATGGTCTACCATACTCTGGTCCCAGAGAACCAAAGTGAGCAGACCTCCATTTTTTGTTTTTGGAAGATGACTGCATCTAAATGGCAGATACAAGTAAACAGTTGGCTATACTTCATCGTATGGAGCTCTGGTATCACAGTGGTTATGAGTTAGGCTGTTAACCTCAAGGTCAGCAGTTCGAAACTACCAGCGGTTCTGTGGGAGAAAGTTGAGGCTTTCAAGATTACTTCCTCAGAAACTGTATGAGTCAGAACTAACTCCACAGCATATAACCACTGCCACCATAGTTCATTAAGGAGCTCTGGTAGC